>NC_033801.1:49367022-49401789 GCF_001876935.1 Asparagus officinalis
TTATTAAAAAATTTAGGTTTCAGTCTCCGTCTCAGAATGCAACAAAACTTTACTCACAGAACCGTCTCACCATTCTAAGATCAATAGCGTGAATCTCATGTCCATCTGATCAACAGATAAATTACTAAAAATACAAATGTGATAGATTTCAGCCGACTCGCGATACCGAGGTTGAAACTACGAATCGATCTCAAATCGATTTCAATCTGATCATTTCATCCCAGAATGTTCATCAATCATAATAAAGCTTATTTATTATCATTTAAAATTATTTCTCAATTTTTCAAAGCTCATTTTAAATTATTTCACATATATGTATCGAATTGATCTCAAATCAATTCCTAGCATACTCAAACATCTATATATGTTATTTATCATCATATAACATATTTATTTTTATTATCACAAAATATTCAAATTTACAGGGTTTTTACATGCGTATAGTTTGAGTTTTAGGTATAAACACATAAAGCAAAAGCCTAAAACACTATACCCAAGCAAATAATCTTCGTTGATCTCGGTCTTGGTAGCGGGGATGAAGCGATAGTGTGTCTTTGACTTGAATGACATCGCGCTTCATTCCAATTTCCTTTAACCACCATGAATATCATGGTTAACGTTCAAGTCCAACCAACCTCCAACGGAGGATGTTTGTGTAGGAAAACTGGCGAACAAACGCAAATACTAGAGAACGGTGTTAGAAATTATTTGTTAATCATCAAAACTAGATTAGACAATAGGCTCATAAACATGAGACCTAACAGCTTCAATCTATAGGCCCCCTTCCTCTTGTGTGAACATAATCTATATTGCACCAAGCATGAATCTGTTGACCGAGAAGAAATCCAACCTCCTAACCAATGTCTCCCGAGTTCTTATATCTTTAATGGGTGCTTTCACGGCGATGGAAATAGAGCCTGCTGACTCCTTACGAGGAATATCCGACATTGTACATCACAATAAACAAACCATTTAATTAAACTCAACTAATATTATTATTTAATATATAGTAAAATTAAACAGTAGCATTAAAATGATAATTAATCAACTAAACTAGTAAACAACCCTAAAATTGAACATTGACATTAAAATAATAATTAATCAACTAAACTAGTAAACCCTAAAATTGAACGGTGGCACCTAAACTAGTGACTCTCAAAGACTAACTAAACTAATTAATCAACTAGATAATAGTGAATTAAAACAAATTAAACTAGAACTGAACAAAATTAACTAATTTTTCTAACAAACAACAAAAACAATGAATAACAATTAAAAAAAGTGCATAAAGTGAATAAACAATGGAAAAATAAAAAAGTTAAACTTACCGTCAATAGATGGAAGGCCTGGACAATGGAAGGAGGAGAGGTGAGACTCACCGGGGGTGGCCGGAGAGGGAGAGGGATGGGGAGGATGTTACTAGGATTTTGATATTCTGAGAATCTTGTAGATGGAGAGATGAGGGGGATCGGAGATGAGAGGGCTAGTCGGCTAGGGTTTTTTAGGGGTTTTTGTATTTAAAGCCAAAGTTTTAACCCAACTTATTTATAAACCTACCCACTTCTAGAAACACCCTTAAACCGAAAATACCTAAGTGAGTTATTTTTAAACTAAAACATATGAATTTAGTGTATTTGTATAATGTATACTTTTACAAATATTAAATTCCCACAGGTACTCTCATCTTCTTCCTCTATCAATACATACTAACTATTGTCATCTCCTTCAATCTGTTCTCACTGCCTCAGGCTCCTCCTCATGGACCTCACCCCATTCACTATTGCCTCCCTCATTCAATCCTATACACTTCTACACATATGCGCCCATCACTCCCTCCCCCCCTCCTACGATTGTGATACTTTTTACTAACATCCACAACATAACATCCACAACATGTTTGACAAAATGCTGTAATGAGAACAATCATAATCATTTCAATCTCAATCAGACATCAAAACCACATCCAAACCAAGCTTCATATTAGCAAATTATGTTCATTCTATCACTCCTACCATCCTCAAATATTTCCTAGCAAATAGAAACCAAACGTTTATTTCCTTTTTGAAATGACAGAATTAATAAGGAAGGAGCTATACTTTGTTGATAAAGGGTTACAAACTACTATAAGGAGTTACACTTAAAACAAAAGACTTAAAATTTGTTGAGAAAGTGCTATAATATATGTCTTTGATTGCTTGCTTGGTTATTCACTTCCGCTTATTTAGTTGTATAGCTTTTTAAACATAACATAGTTTTCGACGCAACCCTATAAATCAATCCCCGGTAACGGCCCCAAATCGCTATGAAGGCAGAGCCTTAGAAGATATATAAAAATTTGGGCATGACCCGGTCGTAACAAGGAGGGTCAACTAGCTCAAACCTTATATGTGCACCTATACAATGTAATACTAAAAGCAAAATGCAACAACATATGTATACATCCTTGAATAAAAGCATGGAAAACAGAGGGAACCTAAGGGAACGGTTATACGTAGACATTAAGTGTTATTACATCATTTATATACAAAAAAAAAAGGTTTTACAATAGTAACTAAGTACAAATGTTGAGGCTAAACACTTGCGATTATTCTTCAGTGGGATCTGCAATCCCCTTGCCTTTGTGCTGGTCGCTACCTGCAAATGGATGCAGCAAGAATAGCGGTGAGCGTGAGGCTCAATAGGTAACCATAATGAAAATTAGGGTACAACCATGAAAAGAAGGGATTAATAAGGTTGACAACTGAAAATAAAACTTTGCAGATATCAACAATAAACAAGCAATGCTCATAATTCAAGCTTAAAATTCCAGATTACGGGATTCATCAAATAATAATCACACATGCCTTAAATAAATCACCCGCGGGTGAGTAACCTCGATTAAAGGGCATGTCCCTTCGGGACTTAATACCACCCACTAGTGAGTTACCTCATGTAAAGGGCATCAATCCATGAACATAGAGCATCAACAAAGACAATAGTTCTCATGAACTTCAAAAGTCCAACACGAGTCAATATCACATATTAAATAACAAATGTTATCATTTAAGACAATAGAGACTTTAGGCGAAAGACATCTATTTTAACTTGATCATTCTATGGTATAATGTCAAGGTGATCAAACAAAGATATTACACATGACAAGTATATGGCAAACAAACCACGCATGAGGTAATATAAAAAAACAGTATTATGGAAGCAAGAAAGTATAGAATTGAAGTTCTAAAGTACTGGAAAACAAACAAAGAAAAGAGTTACCCGCTGGTTATCTGACGTTGTTTCCATGGTATCTGTATGCAAGTCCAAGGGTCCTACTCCTATATATACATACATACATACATATGTAAGATTCCAGCAGCTAAAACTTGTGTTGTCCACCTAACTTACAAATTATTTTATGTCATAAGTTTTGCTTGAATAGGTTACATTTGAACTGTCATGGTATGCATATTCAGCGAAAGACAGTGTACACAGTAGATTGAGATGGCTAAACGAGGAAGAAAATAATATCCTGCATGAAGCTAGTGTCAAAATGCTCTTACATGAGTCTATTTTCTAGGACAACAAATGGTTCATTATTCCAATACTGAGGGGGTAAGTTACGCTCAAATATGCAAGATATGCACAAACTGTGAAATGCAGTTTATATTAGCTGATTCAATTGACTCGATGAGTGGTCAAACAATTTAAAATTAGTGAAATAAAAGCCAGCATGTTCCTATACGAGTCTAGTTTCCAAGATTAAAAATAGTTTGTGAATATGAATTTTCTGTAGAGAGATACGGCCTTTATAGTGCATGGGTGTCAGCATTTCAACGGCATGCAGTTTACAGATAACACCATCTGAATCACTCACTTGATTCTATCAATAAATTGCATCAAGATCTAATAATTTTCCTACTGAAAGAAGCTTGATGAGTTTACTTTCAAAACCAAAACCCATCTTATTTTATCCAAACAAGAGACAAAGTTACATGCAAAACAATCCAAGAGGGGTCAGTTGTCTTTCCAGTGCACGTGCATAAACTTTAGCTGAAAAATTGAGAAAATAAATAAACTCCAAATTGAACCAAACCAGTGCCGAAGGAAAGCTGTGTGAATCTAGTTTCTAAAACAGAAAACCATTCTTAAAAAGGGTTTGTCTAGAGAAAAATGTTCTCAATTTACTAACGATATGTTCTGCAGAAAACTGCTGCACAAGGCTGATGCTACAAATATCGACATGCATGCTTATTTAGCCACTAACCAGAGCAAAGACCACCACAATTCAACGTTAAGGGACTAAGAACCATGGAAGATAACAATTTTTCTTCATTAGGATGCGTAAAGATGTTTTCGTTTTCATCTTAGAGTGACATGCATGTACAAAAGCCATCTAAGTCCTACAGGCAAGGGTTCATTCTACAAAAATAGCTCATGCATGACCAAATTAGATAAACATTGTCAATTTTCAAATTTAATGAGAATAAAAAATGTGAAGTGGTTTTAGTGGATACCTAATGGTGGCTCTAAACTCCCCTCTATCAAGCCTTCCCGGCAGTCACCCTTTTCTCCTTGTTTCTTCTTCTTCTTCTATGTTGACAGAGAGCTTGGTAGAGGGGAATTGGAAAAAGGAAATGGGGTTTTGGGGTAGTGGTGCGGCTGGTCTAGAAGGGAGAGGTGAGGAAGAAAATGGGAGTTTTTCTCTCATGCAAGGAAAGGAGGAGGAGGAGGAGGGAGAGAGAGAGAGAGGTTGTGGGTATTTATAGTCATGATTATGTGACATTTGGAAATGGAATACCATGTAATTTGGAGGATTTATTTGCAAAATTATGTACCCCATTCTAGGGTGTCTTGCCTATCCAAAATAACAAGGTGGAGGGGGTTTTGTGTCAAGTTGTCATGATCATGTTGTGTTAAAAGATGATTAAGACAAACTTAATTAGTGGTTAAGTGTTAATGATGTTTGGGAGTAGCATAGTTAGGTCAATATATTCACATTATAGGTCTCTAACTTATGCTATTGGAATTCATGCATTGCAATTGTCGACACAGGGGTCGGTACCGATAGCGGTATCTGGCTATAAATAATCTGTTGAATCTAGAAAAGTAAATTTTTTTCCATAATTAAATGGAAGCATATGCATATGGTTTAATGTTAGTGTTATATTGTTCATATTTGTTAGTGAAAGACCCTTGAATTGATTTAGAAAAAAAAACAAGTTCCACCATTTAGAGAGAGATTCATGCTGATTAAACTTGGACCGGGGAATCTGCTTACCATGGTGGTCGTTAATGGTGTTAAATATTCATTGTCTTACTCAAAGATCATGGGTGGCTTGCATTAATGGTATCAAAAAATCTGGATTGACCTGTGGGATTTTGTCATTTCTGCTATCCATAATATCCAATAGAACCATATGCGTGCAAGTACCAGCATGTCGTTTTAAATCAAATATTGAATTGTCTTAAACGCTGCCAAGTCATGAATGTCAATAGAAATAATCTACAATGAGAACAAACCTTTATCCCAGAATTTTTGGGGCCAATGCGTAAATCTCATCAAACATCAATATTGTTTCTGAAATGTAGACTCGGATGCATAGGGAAATATCAGTGACAAATCCGATTCCACTTGTTATAATGGGAGCTAAAATTCAATAATGGTTCCCACACTTTTCTTTCTGATGGTTATGACAATTTCTCATGCATGGATATGGAAACTATACAGATCTTCATTTTCTTATAAATTGTCCATCTGCATGACCACTTTGTTACTTGATGCAATATGCACCTTCTAATTGTTGATGTAGCGCACAACTTCATAAATTCTTAGGAACATGCTACAATATATCTATCTTATATACATTGTGGCACGTCAATTGTCGTTTACATAATTGCCGTAGCTACTGGTCTTCGTGATATTTAAATTTCCATCAAAAGTGAATGTTCAATGTTGTATTATTTTATTTTAGTTATGTTTCGAGTTCTATCTTGTATCATATTTTTTTGTTTCCCAATTTAGCATGACTGTGTCGTACAGGTTGCTCTCGGACCTCCGAATGGATTGAATCCTGCAGTCCCTCATCAATCTCTCCCCGGCCAATACGAGCTCCATATAAACTATGAAAGAGGCATAAAGATGGGCTCCCACATGAGCAAGATGGCACAATCAGCATATTGTGAGGTTTGTGAGATTGAGTGTAATAGCCGACAAGTCCTTGAAACCCATAAACAAGGGAAGAAGCACAAGAAAAATCTTCAGAAGCTGCAGGAAGCAATCACTCCCAAACCCAACGAAGTTGTAAAACCTACTAATATGGAAGCTCCAGTAGCTGAGGTAAATGCTTCACTTTTCTTTCTGATGGTTATGACAATTTCTCATGCATGTATATGGAAACTATACAGATCTTCATTTTCTTATAAAATGTTCATCTGCATGACCACTTTGTTACTTGATGTAATATGCACCTTCTAATTGTTGATGTAGCGCAAAAGTTCATAAATTCTTAGGAACATGCTACAATATATCTATCTTATATACACTGTGGCACGTCAATTGCCGTTTACATAATTGCCGTAGCAATTGCCGTAGCTACTTGTCTTCGTGATATTTAAATTTCCATCAAAAGTGAATGTTCAATGTTGTATTATTTTATTTTAGTTATGTTTCGAGTTCTGTCTTGTATCATTATTTTTTTTATCCCAATTTAGCATGACTGTGTCATACAGGTTGCTCTCGGACCTCTGAATGGATTGAATCCTGCAGTCCCTCATCAATCTCTGCCCGGCCAATACGAGCTCCATATAAACTATGAAAGAGGCATAAAGATGGCTCCCACATGAGCAAGATGGCACAATCAGCATATTGTGAGGTTTGTGAGATTGAGTGTAATATAGTATTTTCTGATGGAATACCTTAACAATCCTGATCCCACATGAAGAGCTTGTTGATTATGGAGTGATTGCTTCCTGCAGCTTCCGAAGATTTTTCTTGTGCTTCTTCCCTTGTTTATGGGTTTCAAGGACTTGATAAGTCCTTGAAACCCATAAACAAGGGAAGAAGCACAAGAAAAATCTTCGGAAGCTGCAGGAAGCAATCACTCCATAATCAACAAGCTCTTCATGTGGGATCAGGATTGTTAAGGTATTCCAAAGTTTTATGTTGCAAGAGAATGGATGTGCATGGAGATGAAAAGAGGCTAGAAATTTGGATTAGCGTGTATGTGTAATTGTTTTGTGACCAAGAAGGGAGGTCTTAAAGTGACAATTTTGTCGAACACCTTTGATGCTGGTGTAGCATTAAGCTTCCTGAAGATATTGACTTCCATGCTTGCTGTAGTCATCCATTAACAATGCCTAGAATTATCTCTTATTTAAAAGAAGACTTTCTTCCCTTCTCTATCTTGTCAAATTACAATATTGTGAATTGGTTTATTTAAATGAAAGTCTGAATAGAGATTCAAGGGATATATTCACTGGAAAGTTTATCAGCAAAAGGAATACAATAACTCGATTTTCGATGCGGGTCATCAATGTGGAACCTACTTTGTTTAGTGTTGCATCTCCCATTAAACTAAGGTCTCCCATTAAACTGAGGTCCGCAAAAGAAGATAACATTGGCTACTTTCTCTTTTCTCCTTTCCTATATATTCTTATCTCTTGCTTAAAGCCTTTGCCTTAAAGGGATGCAGTTTTCTGACATGACACCATTAGAGGACAAATCATTAATTCAATGGAGATATAGAAAATATAAGTATAAATTGAACTAGTGCATCTATATCTTTTTTTCTAACTATTTGATGTTGTATCAGGTGTTTGGTCTGTAAGGTTGTAGCTACCAATGATTATAGGATCAATTTTAAATATGTGTTCTAGCTTTGTGCTGCAGGTTTTTAGAAATAAGAAAGAAATCTCAAACATCTGCTTTTAAATTTCTGCAAAGCAAATCTGATGCAAGCTATGCCATAAAGTTCTTCGGTACAATGGAGATATAGAAAATGTAAGCATAAATTGAACTAATACGTCTATATCTTATTTTTCCAACTACTTGATCTTGTATCAGGTGTTTGGTCTGTAAGGTTGTAGCTGCCGAAGATTATAGATCGTTTTCAAATATGCGTTTTAGGTTTTTAGCAATAAGAAAGAAATCTCGAACTTCTGCTTTTAAATTTCTGCAAAGCAAATCTGATGCAAGCTATGCCATAAAGTTCTTCGGTACAATGGAGATATAGAAAATGTAAGCATAAATTGAACTAATACGTTTATATCTTATTTCCTTATAGAAAATGTAAGAATTGCTTATGTCCTTATGTTACACTCAGGATGATGAGGAAGAAGGTGAAGAAGGAGAAGAAGAGGGCTTGAGTAAATGTATAGGGAAGGAGTTGAAGAAGCTTCTGTTGTGTCATAGCCATTGTAAATAATTTATATAAAAGTTTGTAAATAATTTATGTATCTTTCTACTATTTTGGTGAATATATTATTTGAATATAATTGGATTTGATATTGGAATATAATTAGATTGTGTTGGGTATGAATATAATTTTTTGTTGTTCAATATTATGTACATGCACTCAAAGTAGATTCCCAAAAAAAAAAATACTACTGTAGCATAGCATCCTAGACGGAAATTCCGTCTAGGATGCTCAAATTCTGTCTAGAATGTTTTTTTAAAAAAAATTTTAAAAAAAATCGTCTAGGATGAGTATCCTAGACGGAAATTTTCGTCTAGGATATCCATTCTAGACGGAATTGTTTTTCGTCTAGGATGTAGTATTATAGACGGAAATTCCGTCTAGGAT
This sequence comes from Asparagus officinalis, assembly GCF_001876935.1. Taxonomy (NCBI): domain Eukaryota; kingdom Viridiplantae; phylum Streptophyta; class Magnoliopsida; order Asparagales; family Asparagaceae; genus Asparagus; species Asparagus officinalis. Next base: position 49,375,803 of record NC_033801.1, read on the forward strand.
AATCCGTCTAGGATGTATTCTAGACGGTTTTGACTTCCGTCTAGAATAATCCGTCTAGGATGTATTCTAGATGAAATTTTCGTCTAGAATACTACATCCTAGATAGAAACTTCCTAGACGTATATTCTAGACGGAATTCCGTCTAGGATACTCATCCTAGACGGAATTTTGATTTTCCTACACGAAATTTTCTGTCTTGAATGCCTCATTTTTTACTTATGACACCTTTGATGCTGTTGCCTAAGCATGGTGTAGCATTTAGCTTTCTGAAGATATTGACATCCATGCTTGTTGTTGTCATCCTATAACAATGCCTATAATCACCTCGTATTTAAAAGAAGACTTTCTTCCCTTCTCTATCCTGTCAACTTACAATATTGTGCTAGGTTATGAGCTCTATGTGAATTGGTTTATTTAAATGAAAGTCTTAATAGAGATTCAAGGGATATATTCACTAGAAAGTTTATCAGCAAAAGGAATACAATAACTCGATTTTCGATGCGGGTCATCAATGTGGATCCTACTTTATTTAGTGTTGCATTGCCCATTAAACTAAGGTCTCCCATTAAACCGAGGTCCGCAAAAGAAGAAAACAATATTGGCTACTTTCTCTTTTCTCCTTTCCTATATATTCTTATCTCTTGCTTAATGCCTATGCCTTAAAGGGATGCAGTTTTCTGACATGACACCATTAGAGGACAAATCACTAATTCAATGGAGATATAGAAAATATAAGTATAAATTGAACTAGTGCATCTATATCTTTTTTTCCAACTATTTGATGTTGTATCAGGTGTTTGGTCTGTAAGGTTGTAGCTACCGATGATTCTAGATCATTTTTAAATATGTGTTTAGATTTTTAGCAATAAGAAAGAAATCTCGAACTTCTGCTTTTAAATTTCTGCAAAGTAAATCTGATGCAAGCTATGCCATAATGTTCTTCGGTACAATGGAGATATAGAAAATGTAAGCTTAAATTGAACTAATACGTCTGTATCTTATTTTTCCAACTACTTGATCTTGTATCAGGTGTTTGGTCTGTAAGGTTGTAGCTACCGATGATTATAGATCATTTTTAAATATGTGTTTTAGGTTTTTAGCAATAAGAAAGAAATCTCGAACTTTTGCTTTTAAATTTTTGTAAAGCAAATCTGATGCAAGCTATGCCAATTTTTTTTTTTTGCTTGCAGAAGCTTTTTCTTAATTAACCTTTCACTTTAATTGCGCATCTATAATCCTATATTGCATAAATACTTTTTTAACCATATATTATTGGATGCATTCATTTGATTCCTCCGTTTCATCAACATGATTAATGAATCATTTTTATCCACTTTGGTTCTTTTTCTGTATACATGTACTTCATGGAGGAAAGTTAGTTTTGAATATGACCCAACGAAGCTGTAGAACCTACTAGTATGGAAGCTCCGGTTGCTGAGGTAAATGCTTTAGGAACTAAGAAAACAAAGAGAAAGGATGCCCCAGAAGAAGATTTAGGTTCTGTTTGGCAAAACTAGCTGAAAGCTATGAGATTATAGCTGAAAGCCGTCAAGCTAGCTGAAAGCTGTGAAATTGTAGCTGAAAGCTGATAGCTGTGTATCTAGCTGATTGACTAGAGCTGTTTGGCAAAGGAAGCTGTACAACTAGCTTAAATTTATTAAATGGTTAAAAAGCATGCAATATTATTGATATAAAATTAGAATTATTAAGGGTAAAAACGGAAGAAGAAAAATTAGCAGCTCTTTCCCAAAGACAAATGCTACTTGAGGTAGCTTTCCAAAAGCTACTTGCAAAAGACACAATCTCCAAAATAATCTCCTCCTATTTTTGGTCACCAAACAGTTCTACTAGCTTATTGACCAAGTCAATAAGACATAATCTCTTAGATAAGACACAATCTCTTGTTGCCCAACAGTGCCTTAGAGACAAAGAAGAGGAGGATTGTTGAAGAAGGAACAAAGCCAAATGAAGTAAAAGTGTGCACCATCTGCAATGTAGTTATGAACAGCCAGATAGTGTACAACTTTCATATTGCCGGGTCAAAGCATGCTGCGATGCTGAAGAAACAGCAGGAGGCTTCAGCTAGCTGAAAGTGAAAAGGGTGTGCAATTTGCCTTGTAAGTTCAATTATCGTGACCATTCTATAATTGGTACATAGCTCTTGCATCGTGAATTAGCTAGTTGTGTTGTGAGTTTGTAGGGTGATTTAAGGCACATGTGAAAATGAAGACTTAAAATGCTCAAACTTCATAGTTTAGTTTTAAGTTTCCTTTACTAGATCTCTTTCTTATTTTGATGTGCAAATTGTTGCATGCTCTTCCATTGATGTGAGTCTTTGTTTATCATAGAATGTTGAAGAGATGGAGGAGATTCAATGCTCTTATGAGAAGAAAACTTTTTCCGAAGAGATGTGAGACTTTGTTTATAGTTTCCAGTTAACGTAGTTGTTCTCTAATTTTACATGTGGAAGTTGAAAGACCCTAATGCCACTAGGAAAGAACCCTAGAGGGGGTGAATAGGGTTTATGCTAATCTAATCCGATTTAATACCAATTAAAAATTTATTAACAATATCCTAGCAAGTATGATATGCAATTAAGATATATGAGCAAGGATATGCAATATACACAAGGGTGAAATAAACATAAACAAGATAAATAAGATAGTAGGCAATATAAACAATGGGCAATTGACAAAGGCGATATAATGATGAACACAAAAATAAGTGCGCCAATGCAATTTCAAACAAACGATATGATCACAGAGTTCGGTCAACCACTTGATCTACGTCTCCGCTCCTCACCTCGAGGAGATCTCCACTATCACAATCGGGTTTTCTACGCTCACCCGAATAACATTTACACCTCACACTCGGTTTTTTAGTTCACCAAAAACTTTACAATCTCACACTCTTGTAATCACACTTTACACCCTCAAGTGTTGGTCTCTAGCCCGTGTCTCCCTCAAGTGTTAGGAATTACAACCTACCTCTAGGCATTACCACATACCCCACTCCTCTTGAGACGACCTCGTCTCTCACCACACACTTCTCTCGGTTTACAAGTGTATTACAAAGTGATCTCACAAATAGGCACAAATACAACAAGATTTGTTCTCTATAATAGATGAGAACTCAATGTAAGTTCACTCTCTAAGTCACACAATCCCACAACCCAATTATACAATGTATGCAAATACAATAAGCTCAATGGTTGTGTGTGTACAAAGAGATATAAATCAAAACTAAACTCAATTATGAAAATCTACCTTATAGAGATGATAATCAATAAACAATGTAAATACAAAGCTAGAAATTGAGTTTAGAAAACTTCTCTATAGATAACAAGAGAGAGGGAGAAGAGTTGAATGCTCAAACATCAATAGATGATCTTCACTTGCTCTTGTGAAATTATCTTCACAAATGAAACTCTTAAACAAGGCTTAAACACCTTTAAACAAACTAAACAAACTTTTTAAAACCCTTGTAAAACTTTTTCTTTAGTTTTTAGAACCGAGGATATGTGGGGTTATTTATAGGAACCCCAAAGCCAAGAGAAAATAAGACAAAAAGACTAAAAAAACCAAAACTAGAACAGGCTAGAAAAAACTAACTGTTACAGCATCAGTCGACTGATGAGCTGACCGTTAGAGGCATTTTTCAGCTCATCAGTCGATTGACGACATTTTATCAGTCGACTGGTCAGTGAACCAAAATAAAATAGAGAAAAATGATGATTCCAGGCACTTTCTTCAGTCGGCTGATCAGTTGACTGATTTCATCAGTCGACTGACCAGTCGACTGATAACAGGTTTTCAGCCTGATTAAAGCAGAAATCTAATTTTTAAACTACCTTTAAAAATAGCAAATAAATTCAGAAAAATATAAAACTTTGAGAAATAATTGTAGACATGATAATACACATGTTACAAATATCATCATTTTGTAAATATGTCCAAAACATAAAAACTAAACATACATGTTTTTTGACATTTGACTTAAACAAACTTTTGAAAGTTTGTGAAATATTTTTATAGACTTGATAAACTATGTATAAAGTGATATTGAAGTCTATAAACTAATAAAATAATATTTTATCAAAAACACCTATATTTTGATAAAATCAACAAATACGTGTGTGTGAATAATATGAGCTTAAAGTATTAACACACAAGTATAAATGTATACTAAATATACCCAAGCTTGAAGGTCTTCAATATAGTTCCACTTGGTAAATTGTGTGGATGAAGCTTAAACTTAGATCATTGACTTGAATTGCATTGCCTCACTCCACTATTCTTTCTAACCTCCATTGGATATGATTGTGAAAGCTCGATTCTATCTATCCTCCGACTTATTGTTTGTCTACAATAAATAGGAAAACACCAACACTAGACAATATTAGTAGTAGATTATTTGTAAATCATCATCAAAACAAAAGGACCCAACAGAAGTTAGGTAACCCATTGCACTTATTGTAATTTTATGTTTAGAAAAATGCAGTATGAGGGTTCACTACCGATTTGGAGGAATAAAAATCGATAATAACCCAACTTTGCAAGCTTTAGTAAATTTAAGTAGTTACATCAATACATCACATTACTCATGATGATTTATGGATTTTTCATTCCAATCTCATTTGTTGGAGGAAACAAATTTCTTAAGAAGTTTGATGATTGTCTTATTGAAAGCTTTAGCTAGACCATTAGCAGCTGGATTGTATGGTGGTATCCACATATTGAATTCTAACCTTATTACAGAATTTGAAGAACGACCAGCTAATGAATTGTGTACTGTTATCGTGGTGAATCCTTCTAGGATGCTAAATCGATAAAGCACGTGGTGTTTTAAGAATTTGACCACATGAGATCTCTTGACTTCTCTGAGTGGAACAGCTTGGGCTCATTTGGAGAAGTAATCCATGATGACCTGAAGAAATTGATGGCCTTTGGCTGAGGGTGGACTAATTGGCCTTGTAATGTCCATGCTCCATGTTTTGAATGGCCATGTGATTTATCGATTTAAAAAAGCTTTGACCAAGTCTTTTATCTCATCCCAGATTATGAGAAGTGAAGTGTGTCAAGAGATGAATCGAGACATTGCCATCAATTACTACTAAAAGGAAGGGAAGAAATAGAACTAGACATAGAAACAATAGAATAATTTACTAACGTCCACTGAAATGTTCTCGATGCAAAGCTGAAGGTCACAATCAAGCTAATTGTAACGAAGCAATTGGTGATTGGTGTGGATTGCTTATTAGTACAATACTTTTGGTAGAGCAATATAGGTTGTTAAGACTTTTGTAGCATACTGTAGAAGATTTTTGTAATCCCTAAGATTGTAAGTCTAATCATATCGTGTATTCAAGTAATATCAGTTATAAGAATATAAGAATTTTAATATATTGTACTTGTTTAACTGAAGTTGTCTATTTATGTCGCCTGTTAACTATCTCGTATTTTTGAGATGCCCATGATCGCCCTGACAAGTTACTATGGTGTCCAACACTGTGTTCATTCATAAACTTCCTAATTTCAATTATTTTTTATTTTTAACAGGAGAGGCAAATAACATCCAAGTGTGTTCATATGTTTTCCTATATCGACATTAAACTTGGATACATTTGGCTCCATTCTTTGCAAATTCATAATAAAAAATTTTCGTCATAGAATAGTATTACAAAGCTAGTCTCAATTCATTTATATTTTGAAATGGTTGCCCCCTTTCAGTTAATGTTGTGTGCCACTATTGAGGAATGATGGAAGTGTTGTTAGTAACATCATCCCATTTGATTACATTCTCACCAGACGGGCAATTATTTAGGATCCTCTCTGAATTAGAAGTATTTCTTGGAGGTGTATGACCATATTCTTCGTTCAAAGAGGTATCACTGCTACACAAATTAATAAATCAGTCAGATTTTAAAGTCATCTATAATATTATTTTCTGATATTTTAAATTAACAACTTCATGTGTAAGTTAACAGTGTGTCCGTTAACCAAGTAAGAGGGAAGTTAACATGTTTTGGTGAAAGTTAACATAAAGCAGTGAAAGCTAACGTTCAGTAGGAAAAGTTAACACACTAAGGGGGTGTTTGTTTCAAATCCTATAATTTTAGGATATGGATTTCACCATGGGATTTGAAATCCATAGGTAATTTGTTATGGGTTGGGATTCCTAAAAGTTTGTTTGTTTCAACAATATTTTAGGATTTGGAATACTATAATTTGTAATATTTTTATTTGTTTTAAACTTTTTGGAATTTGAAATCCTTAATTTGTCTAACACTTTTGAAATCCACCCCACATCCTAACAAAAAAAGAGGATTTCACAAATCCTTAAATATAATATTTATTATTATTATTTGGGGAATTGATATTCTAAAATTTGTTTTGAAACAAATAAGTTTTATGGAATTCTAAAACCCAAAAAAACCCACTTTTTGATCCTAGAATTTGAAATCCCACCCAAATGCCAATTTTTTTTTAAAACAAACACCCCCTAAGAGGAAAGCTAACATCTTCAGTTAAAAGTTAACATATAACTATGATAGTCAAGAGAAAACCCTAAAAGTTAACATGTTCTGGTGAAGGTTAATAGATAGCTAAAATACTTAACACACGACAAGAGGAGTTAAAATGTAACCATTAAAATTAACATTTATAATTCGTTTGTGGTGTGAAACCGGAAATCACAAAACTTATATCACACAAAGCCCAATTTTAAAAAGAGTTTATTGATTACTTACGTTTCAGTTAAAACTTTCTGATTTTTTCAAAAATAGAACCCTCTATATTAACAACATCTTGCGTATGAATCTCTATACAACCACTATTTTGATTATACCGTGTACTTCAAATCGTCTTCACTATCAACTGAAAAGGTTAGATTCGGGTGCCTCACAGATTTATATATCAATGATAAATCATCTTGAGGGACTTTCAGTCTTTCCAACACATCGAATTGTAGTTTAAAAAAACTTGTTATAGAGCTTAGCATTGAGAACATAGCCTTCTCGCCTAACGGCACTATGCAAGTTAAGTCACAAACGTAAGAGTCTTGGTGGATAAAATCCGGTCTGCTTTTCATGCACAACAAGGCCATCGTTGCCTCCTTACTATCCTCTTCCTCAGATGAGACGGACATCGAAGAAGAAGAACCGATGGCGGGGTATAACAATGCAGAGGAGGAGGCGGATGATTCTCAAAAAGCCTCCTTTGTCATCAGATTCGAGGGACGCCAATGATGAACAACTTTGAAGTGCGTGTCATCTCCTTCACTCTTCTCCAAATTGGTTTTCGGTCATTTTCCAAAATTTTAAACAAACTTTTGAGGGATCTTGTGGAGGGTTGAGTTCAAATCTAGGGTTTTTTTTGGGTTCTCTTGAGCTTACATGAGTCTGAGCGAGAGAAGAGAGAGGGGAGAGAGAGTGCGCATCAGTTTTTTGGGGAAGGTTGAAAGCACACTAGTTTTTTGGGGAAGGTAGGGTTAGGGGAGAGGAGGAGGAGAGAAGAAGAGGAGAAATGAGCAGTTAGGGGAGAGGAGGTGGAGAAAGAAGAAGAAGAAAAGGGGAAGGGGTATTTTCAGAACTTTTTGTGGTCAACTTCTGCGAGAGAGTAAAAAAAAGGGCCAGATCAAACTTTTTTAGGTCTTTTAGGGTTAAAGCACATGAGAAAAACATCAAGGGGCTGGGCCACAACAACTTTATTTTTTGGGGCCTTGACACATTTTTCCCTTGAAATTTTCAAGATTTTTCTATAAGTTTCAAATTTTAGGGGCTAAATTTTAGAAATTTTAGGGTGCTTTAATGCCAATTGAAATTTTTTTGGAGACTGCATTAAGTCTTAATTTTCAGTTTATTATTTTATGTTTGAAATTTGTAATTTGGCATCATGTGTTATTTGTGATTTTTCTGTTAGGAATTCTAGAATTGAGTATTTGATGCAAGTAATGTTTGTTTACGTATGTTTAATTCATCCTAATTAAGTGCCTCTCACAGTATACACGTTATTTCATGCATGACGTTAATATTATGATGAATTTTGGGTTGTGATGATATTTTTTTAATGAAGCTAGTTGAATTTAAATGGCTTTTGCTTGTGTGATATAATATGCTTAAAATTGGTTCGGTTAAGTATTTTAGAGTGATTAAATGCATGTACAATAATTCTTAAATAATGTCATAGTCAATGGGGCTTCACAAAACCACCTTAAATTAGGGGTTATATATATATATATATATATCTTAGTATTCACAAAACTACCCCTCAGATCATCAACCTAAAATGAACAAATTATCAATTTGATGCTAAAAATTTTGTTATTTTGTTGATAATTTATACTTTGTGATTACAAATTAGCTTATCAAAATTGATGTTTAATATTTTTGATGATAGTTTTTTTAAAAATCGATGATTCGAGAGATAGTTTTCCAAATACTACGTTTTGAAGAGTATTTTCGCAAATAATCATGATTTAAGAGGTATATATGCAAATAACCCCAAATTAAAATGAAAGCTATACATAACACGGGTAGTTTGAGGTTTTCAGACAAAACTTAATTTGTGACACTTTGAGTTAAAGGGGCCAAGAGGGTTGTCTGAGAATGCCCGAACTCTGGAAACTTTCTCGCCATATATTTTTCACGAACTTTGTCAGTTTATTAAACTTGAGGTTTTTTTCTCTATATTTAGTATTGATGTGAGTAAATAGTAGTCTTGATGTAATGATCAACATTGCTCAAAGCTGAAACTGTAAAGCTGCCGATTGGGTCATGGGAGTGAAGAAGAAAAAATTTTATTAGAAACAATAAATTGTTCACATGCCATGAAAAATACAGCTGATGCTCTTTGTGCTCCCTCTAACATAAGCAATGTGACCCACGAGATCATAAATGAAGTCGTAATTATGCAAAGTTATAGCTCACCCTTTCATTTACTTGAATGTGACCCACGAGATCATAAATGAAGTCGTAATTATGCAAAGTTATAGCTCACCCTTTCATTTACTTGATTGATAGGTAATACCACCTACACACCGTCGTAATTATGCAAAGTTATAGCTCACCCTTTCATTTACTTGATTGATAGGTAATACCACCTACACACGGGGACTTCAAAAATTTTCTATCCTTCAATAAGAACAAAAGCGAGAATTATATCAGATTAGATCTAGGGCAAATTTTGAAACTTTTGGTGTGTTTTACATGAACTCCAATTGCTTAGGGGGGTCATTTATAATTCTACATTGTCAAATTTTTAGGGATTTATTTATAATCCTATATTGTTAATATAGGGTTTGAATTTTCCGAAGAGTTTTATGTAAATTTTGAAGTATAAGCGTGCTTTTTGTAATTTATAACATTTTTACGGCATTTTTGCAAATTTTAAGTATGGTTGGGTGGCTATTTGTTTGTTTTAGTTTTTTTTGTTTTGGTTTTCTTTCAAAATTTTCTTGTTATTTTTGGTGACTTTTATAGTGAGAGTGTTTTCACAATTTTATAATTTTTTACGAGTTGTTTATAATTTTTACTTAATTATAAGGGATCTTTTCAATTTTGCCATTCCGCATGCATAAAAAAAGCAAGCCTCAACTGCCCACCCCTTTTTTCCTACTCCCGGTTAAAAGTTTACCCTCACTTATGGTTAATCTTTATCATTGGTAAAGTCTTAAAAAACAACAAACATGTATAATGATGAGATAATATTTAACAATATTTAATAGGCTAAACTTAGCCTCCTTTACCCATATACACTTGCATCCTTTACCCATTTACCAAATAAGCCCCAAGTAGTGGCCGTAGCTACACCATAACTAAACTACCACTTTGTTAACATTGGACAAGTGTGAAATATAGTTATTGCCAATTTACATGATGCCATAAACTAAATCATAAGGAAACACCACATATACGAAGCCCAAAAGAAGTTAGAAATATAAGAAATAATATTAAAGGAAAACATTTACAAATATGCATTTTCAACTTAGAGAACGTTCAACTCTCTTTTCCTTCTCCATACGACAATATGTGTAAGGATATAAACTCAAAAGTGATTGGAGCACTGAAGATTCAGAGAACAAAAATTTTTATGGTTTTTAAAACTCAAAAACCACAGAGGAAAAAGAGGAGGGGAAAAGGCATTTTATAAACGCTGATCAAACTCTTTGATAGTTGACACGTGGATGGATCCAAATCAACAAACTCAGATCCCTAAAACTCCGTTGTTTACTCTCGATAACTAAAAAGCCGCGAAAAGTAAGGAACGATATCTTTGCTTATGATAACTCACTACCCATGACCGTCTGAATCCCAAAGAATGGTGGAGGTGAAGCGGTTAAATTTTCTCTCAAACCAAGCTTTCCGGTTCAGAGTGAAAGGGGCTATTGTTATACCCTAGAAATCATGAATATAATGAACCCCTAATAACCACCCACGTGCCAAGAGGGTTGGATTATATGATCAGAGACCTGTCCTAGTATAGCCACAATCTGACTAAATTGTGTGACCCTTCCGATAATCTTAGTCCAAATCGGGAGGCATACTCAGGTTGAATCCCGCCAGAGAGCACATGTCACAAGTCAAGTGGATGTTCGACCACCTCGTCGAAGGGACACACATTTATACACTATCAGGCATGATGATAACTACTTGGCGTCACTCATACCCTGCCATCTAGTTGCCATCACGTTAAATGTAGGTTAGATGTGATAATGACTCCTTAGACGACGCCCACATTGTGACGCCCATGTTTTCACACATGGCTGTAATCCAAGGTGAACACGAAGATGTCAAACCTACCATGCACCCACACAGTGCAAAAGAACATTTCACCATTCACAGTAATATCCTCTAGTGGAAACAAATAGAAGTGTATGCACAAAACAGACGATATAAGAAAGAATAAGTACAATAGACATGAAGTAGAAAGATAAATCTCATAAATAAAAATCATGTCTCGACTGAATAATCCGGAGTACAACTGATGACTAAAATAACATAAAACTATCTCATAATGAATCAAATGAAAACCGTAATAAGGCACAACGCCTTTACAATATGATTACTCAACTCTAATGTCTGAATTGAAAACTCAAACTACAGTGGAGTCTCTAATGATAAATCATGTGACAGTGACTATGCAAGAACTCCGTCATCCTGCTGCTCTCCGGAACTCTGAGTTGTCTGAAAGAGAAAATTAAAACAAAAAGAACAATAACAAGAGCGTCAGAGCGCTATACCAAGATCACCTCCATCCACCCCAGGGGAAGGGCTACTAGATGTAGCGGAGGCTCTATCTATTAAGCATAGTCTACCTAAATTATTTTTCTCGTGTCTAATGGAATTAATACTTAGAAATCTACAACACAAGACGTAGTACATCGAGTAAAATAATCCAAATAAGGAAACCCTCATGTATATACCATATGTCTCAATCTGTAGATAACTAAATATTAACCCCGAACTAAGAATGAACGAAAGCAATATAGGAAGACAAGGCGTCATAATAAGCCTCAACATATAAATCTCATATACTCGCAAGAGGAATGTATCTCGGTCATGTATATATACTCAACAGTGTGTCAAAATCACTTCTGGCATCCATCAAATCTCAGGCTATCAAATAATCGTTACAACATGACTCTTCGAAAAAAATTCTGATTTCATCGCATTATCATGCACAACGGACTACCCTGCAGGTATCCTAAACTGTGTACACGATTCATTAGTCTCATCACAAACCTTAGTGCATAACGTGAGTGTGGGATGACCTACCATATAGGTATCTTAAAAGAAAACGGCTCATAAGCCTCATCGTACCCTCGTGCGGACGGACTGCTAGACAAAGCATCCAAACCCGACTCAATGGCCTGTACAAATGGAATATCGATGCACTACCCCATGTAGTACTGAACTGAGTTCATCAACGATATCCATTTCGTGTATAAACTATGTATATCTGGTATATCGACGCACTATCCTGAATAGTACTGAGCTGTGCTCATCAACAATATCCAACTTGTGTATAAACAACTCCTAACTCAAGTGTAATCACCTCAACACTTGGCATAATCCCCTTTGGAATACTCATGTGTGTACTACTATACTATTTATGTATATTCATGTCTGTAAGTGTACCATCGTGTGACTCGAATCCCGCGATTGTATCTCAAAATAGTGCAACACCATATTCAAAAAAACTGTCTTAGTAGTCGACTACTAAGCTTAGTAGTCGACTGCACTTAGTCCATCTAGACTCTAAAAAATCAAAAATCAGTATCAGTAGTCGACTATTATAGACATTAGTCGACTACTCTGCAAAAATCTAGTTTCTGTGGATTTAACTTGGGCACGAGTAGCCGACTACTAGGCTAAGTAGTCGACTACCCTATCAAACCATGCATTAGAGATTACCTGAATCATAATACTAAATTAATAAATCTTTCAAATTAGGGTTTAGCATCCTAATTAATCAATTTCCTCGATTAGCTCATATATAAACAACATGATTATCAACAAATGATAAAAACTACTCATGAGCAGAGGAAAATTTGTTTTAACATGTTTATCTCACTTAGGTATCACAAACCTAGGGTTTTAGCATGATTAGTTTGTAGGAAAAATTAATTAAATGACTAGTTAATGTTTACACATGGGTTAAACATAATTAACAAGTTAAAAATGAAATTAACATCAACCTTAATGATCATGGTCATGTTTCTAACATTAACAGCAAGGGTTAAGCTTCAGATCTAGCACTGGTTCAAGATTCATCATCAAAAATCAAAATTTTATCGCTTAGATTTAAGCTTAAGCATGAAAACATTGATTTAACATCTTGATAATCATTAAAAACTAAAGGGACAGGTTTGGATGAAGATGATCTTGCCTAAATTGCTGCGTTGAACTCTTGAACACGCATGCAAGATCTCTTCTCCAACAAAAGTTCACGATCTCTCCCTCTGCTTGATATCACATCTCAAAACGCCTCGAGGAACACCAAAACGAGGTCTAGGGTTTTAGGGAAGAGGATGGCTGTGTTCTCATGTGAAATAACCTAGGAATTAGGGTTTAAACATGTTTATATACTTAGGTTAAGATCTGGGCTCAAAACAATTTGAAATCAACCCGAAATCCAAACCTGGGATGCCCAAGAAAACTCCCGATAGTCGACTGCTAAGCTCATTAGTTGACTACTCTGTAATATTCAAGTTTCTGTACATTGTATCTAGCCCAGAGTAGTCGACTACTAAGGGTATTAGTCGACTACTCTGAGTCTGTTTTGCATGTGCATACTATTTCATATCCATACTCGTATATATGCATCGAATTGATCTCAATAAATTCCTAACATACTCAAATATCAAAATATGTTATTTATCATCATATAACATATTTATTATTATTTATCACTAAGAAAATCAAATTTATGGGGTTTTACACACACCTATTGTTCTATCACTATCACATTAAATATGGTATGGGCGACTCTCACAATGTTACCCAATGAACTATTGACAAAGGTAAATCACAAATGAAGTACCATTTCCATCAGTCAAGTCAAGTTAGCAAATCTGCACTCGGTACCCCCATATAAAACATGAGAGATCTTTATCATTCTTAGGTTTGAACTCTTTGAACCTTAAACCAAATCTAATATTCTTCATATTGATTCGATCAGTCACTGATTTGAGCAACGGAGGGCAAGCAAGAGGAAAACTCCTATGGTGCCTCTAACGTTGATTATTTGTGCAGGGATCTGCCTCTTTCAATTTGATCAGACATCAGAGAAGATCAATGGCCCCCTAATTTCTTATTAATCCCTACTCAATCCAAAGATTAATTTCCTGACATAAAAAATTATTTTAGGGAGCGTTTGGCAACCATGGCGTTTTTGCCATTTTTGTTTTTGTTTTCAACAAAAATAATAAAACATGTTTGGCAACCGGGGCGTTTTTTTGACTTGACCCTTTACAAAATCCAAAAAAATAAACACTTTTTTCAAAACACCAAAAATGTGTTTTGAGATTTTGTTTTTTCATCTAAGCCGCCGCCGCCCGACAACCTTGCAGGCGACCAGGGCTGCAGGCGAGTCGAGCTCGAAGTCGTGAAGACCTTCAGGCGAGCTCGAGATCAGCGGCTTCAGGCGAGCTCGATGGTGTAGGCGTCAAAAATTGCCTATAGGTCCCCACACATGGCTCAAGACAGAGAGAAGACAATGAACATTGCTATTAGAGTCACAGGAGCTTGTTTGATAACGAAAAACACATGAAGTGAGTCGACGGATCATACGAAGCAACAGAATTTTGGAATAACAGAAACAAGAGCTGATCGGGAGCCCTGTGTCGTTTACAAAAGGCGGAGCACCCCTTGTGTCCCATTTATTTCACATGTGATTTAATCATGGGATCCTTTAGATCTTGAACCGCGTAATTCTGAGTCTGGACGACGAATTTATGGTGGAAACAAACTCGACGCGTCAAAACCAGAAAAAAACCAAACCAAGACACTCCGTGGTGTCTTGGCTTGGCCAAGACACTTATAAGTGTCTCGGCCAAGCCAAGACACTCAGAAGTGTCTGCAATACAAAAAATGCTGATTTTGATTATTTTCGACGGTTTTTCGCGGCCACGCCAAGACACTCAGAAGTATCTACAACACAAAAAACGCTGATTTTGATTGTTTTCGGTGGTTTTTTGATCATTAACCGTCTGGATTTGCTCAAACTGGTCTGATAATATGGTTAAGTGGTTTCAACTGAAGATAAGTGAGAATCGACTGTTCTTATCCGAACACAGGGCTCCTGAAGCCTATAAATACAACCCCAGGGCCTTTATTTTTCCAGGGCTAGAATTCTCAAGCGTCGGCGAAGCCCTGCCAAATTAAGAACTAAAGAGCCACGAATTTCAGAGAGGAGGAGAGATTAGATCGAGTTCGTCAGCATAAAGAAGAAGAGTTCGTCAGATCTACAGCCTGGTTCGTCCCTTAATATAGGCTTTGAAGCAAGCCAATAAAAACGCTGCTCGACGAAGGAGAAGATCCATACGTCGAGCGTACTTGCGGAACAGCCAATCTCTCGCCCAATGCGAAGACTGCGTTTCTGAGCCTCTGCTCAAACTCTGCGTTTCTGCTCCAGAACTCATACTTCGTGGTAACGAGCCCGATTATGAGCCTCGTGTAATCCAACTTAAACACGACCCTCAGGGCTGCGTTATTCAATCCGGACGCACACCTCAGGAGTGCGTCTCAAAAGGAAAACGTGACCCCCAAAGGCACGTTCCACCAACCAAACGCACACCACAAGTGTGCATTCAATCAAAACACGACTCTCAGGGGTCTGTTTCATCATCCAAACGCACACCACAAGTGTGCGTTAAATCAAAACACAACCCTCAGGGGTCTGTTTCATCATCCAAACACACACCACAAGTGTGCGTTCAATCAAAACACGACCCTCAGGGATCTGTTTCATCAACCAAACGCACACCACAAGTATGCGTTCAACCAAAACACGACCCTCAGGGGTCTGTTTCATCAACCAAACTCACACCACGTACAAGTGTGCGTTCAACCAAAACATGACCCTTAGGGGTCTGTTTTATCATCCAAATGCACACCACAAGTGTGCGTTCAACCAAAACACAACCCACAAGGGTCTGTTCCACCAGCTAAACACATGCTTCGGCCTAATGTTTATAAACCAAAACGTGACCCTCGCGTTTCTTCTCAAGAACACGACGTGATCCGCCAAGTTCAAAAGAGTCGGCATGGATTCAAAATTCATGCTCAGCAAGAATTAGTTCTACCCACTCAGGGACAAGGGGTTCCATTTTCGACCTCACAAGACGCTTCCCAAGTCTCTGATTTGCGTGAACTACTATCACGAAGGAGACCTACACAACAGGTAACTCATGCTTGCCAATGTGAGCGGCTTATTTCTGCAGTTCTTTCGGAATGTCACTGCTGTACATCTGAACCTCG
This sequence comes from Asparagus officinalis, assembly GCF_001876935.1. NCBI lineage: Eukaryota > Viridiplantae > Streptophyta > Magnoliopsida > Asparagales > Asparagaceae > Asparagus > Asparagus officinalis. The sequence goes on from NC_033801.1 coordinate 49,391,782, forward strand.
ACAATCCATGTTCGACAGATTGACGAATGTTGTTAGACCTACCAAACGACAACGTCGCCACAAAAAGAAGGCCTCTGAAATCGAATATCCCGAGGTCACTATCAACGTGATCGGCAAAGGAAAAGTCTCGCATCCCGATTCTGATGAATCACAAAGAAGTCATTCCCCAACTGTTCGGAAAATTTGTGACGAGTTCGAAGGAGTATATCGGCATACTTGGACTCAGACAGGAGCTATCCGCTCGGTTAACTATCAAAGGTTGGCCAAGGGGATCATTTCTGATGATGAAGACTCAGACAGGAGCTATCCGCTCGGTTAACTATCAAAGGTTGGCCAAGGGGATCATTTCTGATGATGAACATTCGGCAATTACCGAATCTCAATCTTCACTATCAAAGGTTGGCCAAGGGGATCATTTCTGATGATGAACATTCGGCAATTACCGAATCTCAATCTTCAAGCTCTGTTGTGGCACGAGAGGCTTCCGTTTATATGATTGGAAACCCTGAAGACTTAGCCAAAAGAGTGGACGAACATCATGTCATGCTCCAGGCATAACAGGAGACACTTCTCCAGATGAAAGACATGTTGACCCAGCTTCTTGCCGAAAAAGGCCAAAGACCGGAGTCTTCCCGGAAGACAATCTCCAAGGGAAAACAGAAAGCGCCTGAGCATTCGGATCGCGAAGCTCAGAACATAGAATCTTCTTCTGAAAATGAGAAGGAGGTGGAAAAAGAACTGCACCCTCAGTCCTCTAAGGTGGATGAACTAGAAGCTCGCCTTAACGCAATCGCCAATAGAAGCGAACTCCGCGAAGAAGGAGTGGTACGACCTTATCCTGCTGAGTGGGACATAGCTCCATACCCACCAAAGTTTAAGGCTCCAACCTTGTAACCGTTCGATGGCACAGGTTCGCCAAATCAGCACATCTACTACTTCAAGTCTCAAACTGGAGATGTGGTAGCGAATGATGCCATCCTGACCCGTTTGTTCATCGACACTCTTAAAGGGGTTGCTTTCGAGTGGTTCATGAAATTTCTTGCCGGATCTATTCAGAAATAGGTAGACCTGAAAAGGCTTTTCTTAGCCAGGTTCTTCGAGGATGACACGGAAGTCTCAGTCCCGACTCTTCTTGCCACTAAGCAAAAGAAGGGAGAATCTATCAAGACTTATGTGGAAAGATTTCACAGCATGGCATTGTGATGTCCATCAGGTATGACCCAATCAACTTTGGTTGATACTTGCAGGCACAACTTGCAAACCTAGCTCCTTGCTCAGATGGGGGTAGTGGAATGTCGCTCCTAGAGACAACTGGTTTCGTAAGGAGAGCAAGCCGAAGAAATTGTTGCTCGAGTTAAAGCTGAAGAAGTGACACAACCCAAGCCGCAGCAGCAACGCAACCAGCACAATACCCCACGGTCTAAGGGAAAGGAGACTTTGGCGGCTGACGTCAACACGCAAGCACCACCACCTGCTAAGCAAAGCATGGCGCCAAATCAGCAAAGAGTACCCAAGCAGTATTCATTCAAAGAAGAGCATATGGACACCTTGTTCCAATTACTTCGGAAGAACAACAAGCTGCATCTTCTCAAAATTAGGAAGCCAGAGGAAGCATGGAAGGTGGATGACCCTAATTATTGCCGCTATCACAGGTTCCTAGGATATCCTACCAGAAAGTGCTATGTCTTCAAAGACATCCTGCAAAATTTCCGCTATCACAGGTTCCTAGGATATCCTACCAGAAAGTGCTATGTCTTCAAAGACATCCTGCAAAATTTGGTGAATGCTAATGTGCTCACCTTGAAGCCTGAGCAAAAGACCGTATCCACCAATATGATAGTGGTCCAATTCGGTGATTTCCCTCCAGTGGCGACTACAGATGGCGTTGTCCCCATTCATAAAGGAGAAACGCGCTTGAAAAATAATGACTTATACAGTCAGGAGGACAGTGGGTTAGTACCCTTCACTATCCCAAAAGGAGAGATCACGTGGGTCCATCCCGACCTAGTCGAAGATTAACAATGGACGAAAACCACGTCCAAAAAGAAGGGAGACAAGGCTAAGTCATCCAACACGATTAGCCCCTTTATCAATGAGAATGATGATCATCTCAAACCTCCTACTGACTCAGAAGAAGAAAGGATTGCCCTGACGGCATACCCAGGAGGTAACCCTGGCACTCGGTCAGGAAAAGCTTACCTGATGGACTACAACCAGAATGCTCAAGAAGCTGAAGAATAGCCCCAAGACGCTGGGGGTTCTATACCAAAAAAGCCAGTTGATAAGGGAAAATAGAAGGAGATCCGGTTTAACAAAAACCTTCTCCAAGAGCCTGGGGAATCAAGTGCTCCCTTCTAATTCAATGTCATGGCGTAGCTGGCCAACATACCGGCCAGGATTACTCTATATGAGCTCCTAAGGTTGTCCAAAACTACTAAGGAAGCTCTGATTGAGGCATTAAGAATACAGAGAGATTTATTACACAAGTCGCTACAATCCCTGAAGCTTCTGAAGACCAACCCTGCCTACAATGCCTACAAGCAACGAGAAGTTTACCTTGCATATCGTTCACGCAGGAAGACATGTAGGTCAAACACAAGCTTGACAGACCGTTGTACTACACGGGGTATATCGGATCCTCCGAAATCAGTCGTGTCCAAGTTGACCCGGGCTCGACGCTAAGCATCATGCCCTATAGGATCATGCAGGTCTTAGGAATTCCTATGCACCGATTGAACACCACCCAGACCACTATCTTCGGTTTTAACGCCAACAGCACTCGGCCTCTGGGAAAGATCAAGTTCAGGTATCAGATCGGAGATCTCAAGTCCGAAGTGACATGTTACATCATAGACGCGGACACGTCTTACAATCTATTACATCATGAAGTATGCCAATGATGAGGGAGAAGTTCGAACCTTAATTGCAGAAAAGTACCTGTTCCGTCGGGTAGAAAGCTTTCACACTAACTCCGTCTTCTACCTGGAATCCCAGGAGAAAGAAGATGTGGACAACGACAACGAAGCCGACATTGAACCGGATCCTGAAGAAGATTGTCCATGGGAATTGAATCTAAATGTAATAGGTCTGGATGAGAGTAATAATAATATACCGAGCGAGGGTGAATGGTGAATTAATGAAGATTTTATTTTGGTGTACTTGTCTGATGTGTCCTCTAAAAATAAACGAATAGAGAATGATCTTAATACAGGTACCAACCCATGGCACACATTGTGTGCAGAGACATCCCTCACATTGCCAATTAAATTATCCTTCGCTTCAGATGAAGAAGTAGAAGATGCACATAAAGCTTTCTTTAAAGTCCCGTCCAAAAGGAAATGGCAGAAGCCGATCTATTTTGGTAAAGTCAAACCCGAACAACTCAAACGAGGAAGTTCAGAGGAAGATGACGGAATTCCCCAATTCCATTACCACGAACCCAATTCTATAAACTTAATGAAATGAATGGGATATAACTTTAATGAAAAACATGGTTTAAACTTTGGGAAAGGAAGGCGAACACCGATCAGAATGTCTCTAACCCCCGAAGGAAAACCTCCGAATTATTATCAAAAAACCGGAAGGGGTGTGGGTTACGTCACAACTCCCTCTGTCTCAGAAAATGAAATCATTAATTATCTGCGTCAGGACCATTCATCCGAAACATCTTCCTAGGAATCCGACGTCAGTGTCGGACCTTTCTTTAAAAGTCTGACTGTGAACATGGTTTCAACTAGTCATCCAGATGAAGATGCAGGGGTGACGAAGAGTTAATCGAATCAATCAATGATCCTTGGATCAAACGCCTCAACATCTTGTGGGATATGCGCTTCGAACAACGCGAACCACCCACTAAAGATAAAGTGATCCAGGTCAACATGGAAGATGAATCTGACCCTAAACCGATCTTTATAAGCGAAAGCCTATCACTATCTGAGAAAGAAGATCTTATATCTCTCATTAGAGAATATATAGATGTCTTTACTTGGAATTACGAAGACATGCCTGGTCTTGACTCGAAAGTGGCCACGCATCGTCTCAACATTGATCCGGATGCAAAACCCGTTAAACAACAACAACGCCGGTTTCTTCCAGAGATCATGGAAGCAATTGAGTCTGAAGTTAAGAAGCTTATAGACTCAGGTTTTGTTAGAGAAGAACAACACTCGGACTGGGTAGCCAACATTGTTCCAGTTCCCAAAAAGAATGGTAAGGTCCGGATATGCATCGATTTTCGTGACCTTAACGCAGCCTGTCCAAAAGACGAATTTCCACTCTCCATCACTGATGTCATGATCGACAATACCTACGGTTATGAAAGAATGTCTTTCATGGACGGATTCTCTGGGTACAATCAGATCAAGATGTATCTTGAAGATGAAAAGCATACTGCATTTAGAACTCTACTGGGGGTGTATTGCTACACAGTGATGCCCTTCGACCTGAAAAACACAGGCGTAAGTTATCAACGTGCAATGAATGCCATCTTCCACGAACATCTACGTAAGAAGATAAAATGCTATGTTGACGATATAGCAGTAAAAAGCTAACATAAAGGTGATCATCTTACAGACTTGAAGACAATGTTCGATATCATGCGAGCACATCAGTTGAAGATGAATCCGACAAAATCGTTCCTTGGAGTATCAAGCAAAAAATTCTTAGGATTTATCGTCACATCCAAGGGAATTTCTCTTGATCCAAAGAAAGTGCGTGCCATCCAAGACATGCCGCCGCCGAAGAATCTCAAAGAACTCAGAGGTTTGCAAGGCAGATTAGCCTATATTCGGAGATTCATATCTAATCTCTCAGGGCGCTTCCTACCTTTCTCTAAGCTTATGAAGAAAGACGTGTCTTTTGTTTGGGATAAAGAATGCCAAAAAGCATTCGAAGAGATTAAGGGATATCTTACTCAACTGCCAGTTCTCGTGGCCCCAATATCAGGAAAACATTCATGTTGTATGTGAGAGCCATGGACCATTCTCTTGGAGCTTTGTTAGCCCAGAATGACAATCAAGGGCAAGAGCAAGCCATCTACTACTTAAGTAGAACTATAATGGGAGCTGAGCATCGGTATAACCCGGTCGAAAAAGAATGCCTCGCTTTGGTATTCGCAGTTCAAAAGATGCGACATTACCTAGTCGGACAAATAATTCATGTCATTTCTAAGGTAAATCCCTTAAGAGTTTTGATGACGAAACCATCATCTCTAAATTGTCGGCTTGCCAAGTGGGCCATCCTCTTGTCGCAATATGACATGCAATTTATGCCCCAAAAAGCAGTCAAGGGTCAAACATTGGTAGACTTCTTAGCCGATCACCCGGTGCCAAGGACATCTAAGTTGTATGAAGAATTGCCCGACGAAGTTGCTGAAGCTTGCGTTACTCAAGAAGCTACACAAGTGTGGAAATTGTTCTTTGACGGTGCATCCAGAGCAAATCTTCATGGGGCAATTACAGCAGGAGTAGGAGTAGTATTCATCTCTCCAAACGGTCACGTGATCCCAAGGGGATTTTCCCTGGTCGAGCCCTGCACCAACAATATAGCCGAGTATAATGCTCTGCTATTAGGAATGTAATTTGCTGAAGAACTTAATATTCGGCATCTCAAGGCTTACGGTGACTCCCAGCTTATCGTAAATCAAGTCCGAGGGGAATACGAAGTGCGTCATGAGGATCTGATCCCGTACTACTTCGCAGTGCTAAAGCATGCTAAGAAGTTCGAAGGTTTCTTTATTGAATACATTCCACGAGTTCAGAATGCTTATGCAGATGCTTTAGCCTCGTTGGCAACTTTGCTAGCATTGCCACCAGGGGCTGAAACAATGATTCCAGTCACGGGACGCAAGCTATACTATTCTAAGATTCCTATAGAGGAAAGTTTAGACAAGACAATAGCAGGAGAAGTCTGTACAACCTCCATGGAACTCGAATCTAGAGATTAGCGATTCCCGTTCATTGACTATGTCATGTACGGAATTTTACCCGACGATCCTATGGAAGTGGCCGCTATCAAACGAAAGATCCTCCGATTTTACTATGATGCAATTTCTCAAATCCTGTATCGTAAATCACATGATGGAGTTTTGCTTCGATGCCTTTCTCGGAAAGAAGCAAAAGAGGCCCTTAAGGAGGCCCATGACAGAATGTACAGAGCTCATCAACCTGGAGCTAAATTAGGGGATCGCCTCCGACGAATTGGCTATTATTAGCCAAAAATGTTCTCAGACATAGTCGACTACGCTAAACGTTGTCATGCATGTCAGGTTCATGTGGACTTTATCCACCAAGCGCCAGGTAACTTACATCCCACATCCACATCTTTGCCATTCGAGATGTGGGGTATGGATGTCGTAGGACCAATCTTGCCTCCGACTTCTAAAGGGCATCGGTTCATTCTGACCGTGACCGATTATTTCTCCAAATGGGCGGAGGCAATCCCGCTGAAAGAAGTCAAGACTTCGAATGTAATTAAGTTCATCAAACATCATGTCATCTATCGTTTCAGAGTCCCGAGACGGATAGTTCATGACAATGGGACACAATTCGTCAGTATTGGGTTTCAGAGATTTTGTGATAAATTTAGAATCCAAAGCGTTGCCTCTACGTCATATTATCCACCAACAAATGACCTTGCAGAAGCTTTTAACAAGACCATCATGAAGCTTCTCAAAAGACTCGATGAATGTCTCTCTTCGAAGAGCCGACGTGATTGGGACAAGAGACTCGATGAATGTCTGTGGGCTTACCGCACGACGGTGAGGACCCCTACAAGAGCTACGCCATTCTCTTTGGTATACGGTTGCGAAGCTGTGTTGCCGCTAGAAATTCAGATCCCTTCGCTGAGAGTCGCTATCGCAACCGAAATGACAGAGGAAGAGAAACATCAACTGCGCCTTTAGGAACTTTAAGCCTTAGACGACAAACGACTTCAAGCTTAGCAACTAATCGAGTTGTATCAAGCCCGGATTTCCAAAGCCTACAACAAAAAGGTTAAAGAACGGATTTTCAAGAAAGGTGATTTAGTTTTGGCCAACAGACGACCCATGATGATGGCACACAAAACCAAAGGGAAGTTTAATCCTAAATGGGAAGGGCCCTTCCTAATAGAATCGGTGTATTCAAATGGAGCTTATCGCCCTATCAATCAAAAAGGAGACATGCTCATGATGCCAATTAACGGGAAATTTCTTTGAAGATATTTTCCATAAATCATGCAGCCCCCTAAACCCCAGCCAAATCAGGCTGGGGGTTGCCAATTCATAGTGTATTTCGGGAATAAATTTTAATTTTCCTTCTTGTATATTGTCATGTTAACATTACACCTCTGATAATTAAAATTTTCTGGAGTTATTCTAAGTAGTAATAAAGAGAATTTTGATTTTATGCTAAGTTAACACTACACTTACAACATTGGCATTACTTTTCATTGTCTTGAATTAGAATTCAACAAAAAAAAGATGATGAAAAACAAAATGATATCATTTTCATTCAATATTGTTAATTTGAATACAAAAGTGAAAACAATCGAAATGAAAACGATACAAAATTATTCCTCAGCAAAAAAGCAATTCAAATCCTAAGCGTCGGGGCCCATCAGCCTAAAGGACTTAAGCTTAGATTTCAAAGCCGATATGTTCTCCTCACGAACCTTTTTGACTTCATCTGTTATCTTTCTCCTGAGCTCCTCTTTACTAGGTGCTGCTTCTGCAATCTCTCGCCGAATCCTATCGGCAGCAACGATCTCATCGCAATAATCTTTGAGAAGCCCATCACAATGAGCAGCTAACCCTTTCATGACTTCCATATCGTCAGTCAGTTGGGCATTTATCTGTGAAAGTTCAACACCTGTGCGAGTAAGTTCTGCTACAGTATCCCGGATATCCATAGCAAGGCTGCCCATGTCTACTTGTATTTGGAGATGCTCCCCACGCAGGCTGGCAATACGAGACTCTTTCTCGGACAGACTCTTCTGAAGTGCCTCTTGATGTTGTGATCTCAATGCTTTAGCCTGAGAAAGAGTCTGATCCACTTTTGGTCCTATATCGTCACGTCACAGCATTAAAAGGAATTCTACTTCATATTCCAGAATAACAATGCTTTCACGACAATTATCGGTCTAGAGTACATTTCCCTGATGCCCGATCTTAGCTAGGCACTCAAGCAGATGGGGTTCAAAAACCTTGAAGCTCACTTCCCCGAGACTAACGACATCAATGGTCATTCGCATCCAATGTTCTAATTGCTCGATAAGCTTCCTCAAAGTTTCTGAGCTTGGAGGTGGAGCAATCGGATAAATAAAACAATTTGTATAATCAGTGTGAATGGGACAATGGATGACCTCAGATGGACCAGAAGAAGCGGCTTGGAGCATAGCATCCTCTTTGTTCTCAGGAGGTGCAACAGGTACAGACTTTATAGCGTCCCCCATCAACTTAGCCCTCGTGGAGTTCTTAGCTGCGACAGGCTTCCGCTTATGAATTCTCCTATCATATTCGCCTTCCTCCTCAGCAGTAAGAGCCCTCTTCCCTAATGATCTTAAGGAGCGAGGCTCAGGAGAGGGGGATCCCTCGAGAACTTCTTTAGTAGCCTCTTATTCAGTAGGCCTAGCAGCGGGTAATTCCTGTGGGATCTCCTCGATTCCTATCACCTCTCGTTCGCAAGACAGATAATCCTCTATCCCTGGTAATCGAGTCCTGGTAGAACCACTTCTCGATTTATAAAGTTCCTGGATCTCATTTAGTCCTGGTAGAACCACTTCTCGATTTATAAAGTTTCCGAATCTCATTTATACATAAAGTATATACATCATATTCTAGGATTTGAGAAGCTTTGTCAAACCAATCGCGGAAGTCCACTACGGTGGAACAACTAGGCAGAAAACTAGGCAGAGTAAACTACGCATGAGTCCCTTGGGTAGAAGAGAAAAACCAAGCACGGGCACCTTCGTATAGATTCCCGATGTGAGCTAATCGTGGATTAGGGTTACCAACATAAAGCTGGTCGTACCCGAATTGCCAAGCAAAACGCGAAGGAACATATGGCTCAATTATGCATCTCTTGCCCAGTCGGAAAACCAAGTAGCCTACTCTGATAGTGAGAAGCTATTGGATGGTCCCTGTATTTAAAAGTGAGGACCCTTCAAAGACTATGTCGCCAAACTTCGGGCCTTCTTCTTCAGCCCCATTAAAACAAGGGCGGCAACAAAAAAGATCGTAATTGCTCCCAAGGGACAGGAATTGTCTAGCCCGGACTATGTACACAGTCGTTCACGTGGCTGACTCAAGCCTCTGCACAAAAGGCAGAGAAGTGTTGTTATCGTGCATAATCCCTATCATCAAAGAAGGACAATGCAGCACAAACTAAGCCACTAAATAAGTATAGGACATTGGTGCGCGGGGCTGAGGAGTCTTCCAAACTTTCCTCCCAGCTACGCTGATCTCCTTAATATCTAGGAACTCAGAAATCAGCTCTCGTAGGCCTCTCTGCAGACAACCTGTCATTGTAGAGAGAAGACTTAAAGGTCTTCCGTAAGTTTAGGAGAACGGCTGGGTAGATTACCTCAGCCAAGATCGATTCAGCCGGTTTCGACGGCACGACGCACCGCTTCAACCATAGCATCAGGAAGCCAGCAAGGAGGGCCGTGTTAGAGATGGGAATTGCAGCTTGATGATGAAAACTTTCAAATTCACTGTTAGCTTCAAATTGATCTTCTAAATACTTGTTCTTATAAATAGCATTAGGAGCCTTGATGCGGGCTTTAATGCTCTTAGAAGAGCTTACAGCAAGACGGGTCACCATCAAATCTTTCTGACTCAAATTCTGAAATAGATAATCTACCCAGGCAGTATGCATGATACCACCTCCACGCATCCCAGCAATCTGAGCGCAGATGTGGAAATGAGACGTCAACTCCCAGAAAGTAACGTATATCTCTAGATGAGTGTAGGCTGTCTAAAAATCACAATGGATAGCTGATCCAAACAAGTCCTGACAATAGGAGTTACAA
>NC_033801.1:49402789-49515109 GCF_001876935.1 Asparagus officinalis
AAGAGAGGAAGTTTATTATCTCTCTATGTCTGATGAGGTCGGATGATACGAAACTCAGTATACTGAGACCGGAGTTGGAACGAAGAGGTTCGTTAAAAAATCTCTCGGAAGAAGAAGTAAGGAAAAGTCGGGTGACTTTTGATTTGACCTTTGGCGGTCTATTTATAGACAGCCATGAGCTGTCAAATCGGTGGGATTTCAAGAATTCCGGCTAAAACCACAGGCTGTGCGCCTGTGTTCTTGAGCTTTCCGAACGCAGAACTTGGCCCTGCGTTATAATCGATGTATCACTAAAAGAAACATACTTGTGCGTCTGCAAGAGTTAAAGCCTTTGAACGCAGAGCTGTAAACTGGCGTTTCAGTTCCGATTAACGCAAGAAATCATCTGCGGCGTCCTATGATTCAAGGCAGATAATTTCCCTCTCTGATTTTACAAACGCTAAAGGCATGGTTTCAGATAAATAGAGGGAGGTTAATGTCAGCCATCCAAGGTGAGCTAAAATCAAGAAGAAACAGATTGACTCCAGCTGAAGAGTCCATTGTATGAGTATAATTAAAATTACAATCAGCCGAGTTTGAAAATGTCTTCTAATTTTGGGATCCAAAGTATTCGAAAATTCGTAGCCCAGTCAACCGCGAGACTTTCGGAGAAACTTTGGAGGGGGTTCTGTAGGCCCTTGTCTAAAAGTCAGCAATGGATAGCTGATCCTAAAGCAAGTCCTGACAATAGGAGTTAGCAATGCAGAGCGACTCCCCAATCACTGCATCGCAGACTCTGCCACCATGCTATAAACACGCGTCATCTCGCGAGAAATAAAGGTTGGACTTAGCTGGTGAGTTGGCTGGTAAGAGCTGTGGGGCCAAATATTCATTTGTCGCAGAAGACACTATGGATGTTGATTGCCCGTCTAAAGCTCGCAACAATGTAGAGCTACTAACAAATAGCTTTGCACGCCGACGATCGAAAACGAGCAAAATAGGAGACTCTTTCACATAGCGGATCGAGATAAGATTACAATTCCGACGACACTTCCGACAGCTGATGAAATATTCTGTTCAGAGTTGGCCTTCAACGAACGGCAACAGTGAAAGAGTTACAAATCTGACGACTCTCATATCGCTACTAAAGGTCAAAGATCAATAAACATAGCCTTTGTAATGTTATAAGTGACGAGGTTATAAGCCAACAAGTCTGCCAAACGCAGAAATTCATTTATGCGTTTCTCCAACGCACACAATCTGTGCGTTCATCATACAGACTATCGAACTCTTGAACGGCAGAAGTTAAATGCAGCTGGAAAGGGACGCGAATAACGTGGCGTTATTCACAGACTCAGGCTATGTCCGAACTCTGAACGCAGAATTAAATTTGCAAGCGCAACTGCCAGGCAAGCACGTGTGCGTTTCCAAATTCATGAAGCACAACGAGGCCGCGTGCGTCTCAAATCCCTAACAGAGAGTTTAACTCTGGGGGCGTCCAAAACCTTGGCGGGCAGAGTTAAAAGCGCCAGAACGCCAATTGAGCGTTTTTGACTTTGTTCACGCAAGCTGAAGCGGCCTGCATAACGTTTATGACCCACGTTCTGAGGTTCTCGGCCCACAAGGGCGGAAATAGGGGTTGGTTTTGGCGACTCCACATCAACCCTAATAAATAACGCATCTTACTCAACTGAGTAAGGTTGCGGGTTGAAGGTTGATACATTCGTTCTGAGATAAAAACTCCCAAGAGTGAGGGGAGCGGGATAAAAAACGGCACCCAGGTCACAAATCTCGGCAGTTGAGTAATGCGGCAATGGAGAGATGCTTCGGGGATCAAGGAACTGATGGCAAGCGCGATCAGTTAATCAATCGCCGAAGGATGCCTTTCATCAGAGGTATCATCCACATTGGCATTAACCGAATTTTCGGTTCCAATGCAACTCTGTTTTAAGAGTTTTAACTCATTCTGAGTTCTTAAACTCGTTAAGTAAGTTTTAATTAGCTTGTAAGGGGGCAAGTTAATCAGCATCAAACCAGACATTCGGTTTTAACAGGCTCTTATCAGAGTTTCTTAACTCGTTCAGAGTTATTCAACACTCGTCAGAAGTTCTAAAAACGCGAAGTCATGCAAACACTGCTGTTATTCCAGTGAAAGACAAGGACGGGTCCGATCGTCAACGGAGAGCAAGTTCGACGCGATCAATTCGAAGGAATGCACTCGCATCGCTACCAAGAAGAGAGCCAGTCTTAACAAAGGAGAGATCAATCCATTCTTCTTCTCTTTTCGTACGCATTAATCGAATGGCCAAATTGTAATCGATTGGATTTTGAGAGAATACAAGTCAAATTTTCTTTCTTTGTCTTTTTACATCAAATTTCCAACAAACAATGAGCAGTCTTCAAAATGGAAAGTTCCTTAGTTGTTAGAACATATTCTTCATAGGGTATTTGCCCAAAGGATAGTCCTGATACTGCATGCATCTCATGGAGAGCAAATCCCAACTCCCCGACTGGTGTGAAAAAGGTGCAGCTATCCGGATTGTACTGCTCTAGCATAGCAAAGAAAAAGGGATAGTTCTGGGTGATCCCACGCCTTGTAGCCTATACCGGTATTGTAAGGCTGGACTGAGCAAGAGGCTCCTTGAGTTCCTCAAGAATGAAATCCACCATATGGGTCCACCAGTCATCTTCTCCAGAGAACAACCAGCTAGGAGAACGAAAGGCTTGCGCAAGAAATTCGCCTCGAGCAGCAATAAACTGGCGCATGAAGATGTTCGCCGAAAGAGGCGCTTCCTGATCAAGGTCTTTTTTCTCAAATCTGCCAGGTCTCAGACCTTTGAGTTGCCTGCCAATTTGTACACGAGATGATCGACCAGATCCAAATGATATGTTCTCCTTCTCCTTGACAAGATCGAAGGCCAAACCTCTACGACCACCGACACTCCTCCTTCTCCTTGACAAGATCGAAGGCCAAACCTCTACGACCACCGACACTCAGAAAGTATGAAAGCGGGTACATTCTCTACGACCACCGACACTCAGAAAGTATGAAAGCGGGTACATTCTCTTCATGCTTGGGAGGAAGAAGAAATGATTATCGACTCTTCACAGCATCCGGGAATCTTCTACATACCCAACTTGGTCATCAGCCAATATATGATCTCCGAATAAAAACGTCGGTTTAACAAATTGATCCTGACCCACGGGTGTTTCTAGATCCAGATCAGTGATCAGAGCCCTAAGAGTGGAACACCCAGCAAACCTAATTAAATATGCCTGCTCTAAGCCAGGGAAAGTGCATAGAGGAATCTCTCTATGAAGACCAAAAGTTCTCCCCACTTTTGGATCGTTAGTATAGCTAAAATGCTGCTCTAGCAGAAGTGGCACATTGGGAAAAAGCAATGCGAAACAAGAAACAGAAGTTAGTAACTAAAGAGAGTTTCTAATGAACGGAACTAGCTTGAACGCAGACTTCAAAATCTGTATTTCTAATCTTGAACGCAGACTTCAAAATCTGCGCAGACTTCAAAACCTACGTTTCTAATCTTGAATGCAGACTTCAAAATCTGCGTTTCTAATCTTGAACGCAGACTTCAAAACCTGCGTTTCTAATCTTGAACGCAGACTCCAAAATCTACGTTTCTAATCTTGAATGCAGACTTTAAAATCTGCGTTTCTAATCTTGAACGCAGACTTCAAAATCTGTGTTTCTAATCTTTGAACGCAGACTTCAAAATCTACGTTGTGAACACAGAATCCAAAACCCACAAAACGAGTCCTCTTCCTCGTTGATAAGAACCCATCTAGGGTTTTCAGAAAACTTGTCGAAACAAGTTACTGTGGCCACCACTTACCACAACAACGAGGCCCATACGATGGCGGCGGCAATGGCGAGGCGCTTGTGAGAGCAGTAACAACACCAGCATTCTCAGTCGGCGATATCTCCAAAGCCGCCCTGATGATCTTCTTGGAACCAGAACTCATCCTCCTAGGCGTCATGTATGTGGTTGATCGGAGAAGACAAGGTTCACCGGAGAATCGGTCAAGCTTTAAACGAGAATTCTCGTTCTTGGAATCAAGCTAAAAGTAGAAAGAGTCAAATAACTCTTGATGTGACCACACAGGTCTATTTATAATAGCCGCCAAGCTGTTAAATCGGTGTGGGATTCTAGGAGAGAATCCCAACCATCTCTGAAACACGATCTTCCGCGTCGGTAGATAAAGTCGGTTGGACTTTAACGCAGAGTTCACCTCTGCGTTCAATTCCCAAACACGAGGCCTAAACCTGCGTTACGAGAGTTCTTAACTCTACATTTCGAACCTCAAACGTAAAGGTTACCTTTGTGTTACAATTATCCTAAACAAAGGATCCACCATTGTATTTTCAAACGTGACACTTATTCTCTAAGTTCATGAATTCTTTTAACAGAGCATTGTTAAACCTCTGTATCTCCTTAGCAGAATCTAAATTCTCATCAGGTTAATATTACACCCAGACGATCATCATCCCACAGAGTTTGAATTTAGCTGACATCAATACTAATACGGCTATAATTCCTCTGCCAAAATCCACTTATCGATTCTCATCAATGTAACGATAAGTCTCCCAAAATCACTCAAATCATGATTAATTTACTAACTCTCTCCAACAGAGTAGTAAATAACCAATTTATCAGCTCTCTTCAACAGAGTGATAACATTTTCAAACCTTACTTAAATCACGAATACTAAAATTTGTCACCTTTGGTGTTAAACACACTTAGCAATTCTCCACAGCGAGACGCTAATTCTCAAAATCTTGTTCAAATCACAAGTATCACAAGTCATCACTCTGATGATAAACCACTTGGCAATTCTCCCCAGTGAGATGCTAAGTCCCCCGAGATCTTATCAAAATATTTTCCCTGTCACGTTAAAATCACACCTCTAATAAAAATCCACTTATCGACTCTCCTCAATAGAGCGATAAGTCCTTAAAATTGCTCCGATCGCAATATCTTCCCTGTCACGTTAATATCATACATCTGATAAAATCCACTTATCGACTCTTCTCAATAGAGCGATAAGTCCTCAAAATTTCCCCGATCGCAATATCTTCCTTGTTACGTTAATATTATACCCCTAACAGTGTAAATCCCTATGGGAACATCTTTAATTCTCCGCATAGGAATAATAAGAGTTCCCATGAAACCCCCAACAAATCAAAAGTTTTTGAAATTATTCTAAATGATAATAAAATAAATTTTTTTCTAAAAGTGGCACTTTTTATATAATTTTGTGGTTGTAAGTCATAACACAACACATGCGATAAATGGAGAAAAGCCAAAATCACTCTTTTCTTATTTTACTCAGAAATATTAAAAAGTGATACAAAAAACCTTGTTCTTATCGAACAAAAAGGACAAGACATCATTAATCCCCCGGGCCAGTAAATTTGAAAGAGGCGAGCCGAGACTTAACAACAGATAGTTTCTCTTCATGAATGGCTTGTACCAGTACCTCAGCTCTCTTCTTAAGATCGTTCTCATCCGGCGTCATCGCAATAGATTCCTTTTGGATAAGTTCAAGATCCTGGATCAACGAACGATAGCTGGCGTAGGTCTTCACACTTTCTAGTGTGAGCCTTTTTAAGATCTCTTCTTCTCGTGCAAGTTTAGCCTTGTGTCTAGCCAACTCCACCTCAAGTCGATCGATTTCTACATGAGACGCTTGTATGGCAGTATTAGAAGCAACTACAGCCTGTTGCTTTTGAATACATTGCCCCTGTAAGGACGTAATCTCAAGCTCCCTTTCAGTGATATTTTCTTGAAGAGATTCATATTGACGAATCGCTTCAGCCCTGAGATCATCGAAGGTTAATGTGATTTGGGCGGCAAGATCAGCACTGCGCAACTCCTCCAAAGCCCTCAGATCCTTTTCCAATTGAGAGACATTTTCTGAATAGTGTTGAAACCAGCAAGCGTCATCCACATATCAGATGTCATTCAAAAAGTGCA
This sequence comes from Asparagus officinalis, assembly GCF_001876935.1. NCBI lineage: Eukaryota > Viridiplantae > Streptophyta > Magnoliopsida > Asparagales > Asparagaceae > Asparagus > Asparagus officinalis. The sequence continues at coordinate 49,408,765 of NC_033801.1, forward strand.
TGAGTATTGGCTTAAAAGAATCAAATGAAGCTCGTCTAGCACCGACCTCCTCAATCGCCATCTTCATCGTATCCTCCAAAGGTCGTATAAGAATTCTAAGCATGAAAGGAATGACCACTGGACTTAGAGATGACACAGGAGATGTAATCGGGGAACCTAAAATAGTAGACCCTGGTGCAAGAACTATTGGTGACGATCGCGAAGAAGCCGGAGAAGCCATAGAAACATCCAATTGCGAAGGACTTGAAGGAAGAATCATGAGCGCCCCTGCCTGGACTGAACTCAGAGCATTCTTCGTCTCCGTAGATTTGAGAGGAATCATTAGCGGAGGGGACTCTTCTTGTAAAGAAGTGGTCGTTACCGGTGTTGGCTCGGAAGGAGAGACAACTGTTGCTTGCTGGTTAGGAGGTGATGGCGTATCAGCAGCCTCATGAGTTAGAGAACCTACACACGAGAGCAATTAGTATAAAAGAAAGAAAATTCCAGAAAAACCAGAGTGTGTAATCTTTACCAATAGGGGAAGAGGGAATATAAGCCGACGCCTTGTCGGAAGAGATCGGTGGTGGAATGGTCCAGTCAACGAGATCATCACTACTATCACTTCCTTCCCCATCAGCATTGTCTCTATGAGAAGAGGTCCCATAATCTAACGGTTCCTCATCATCTGCAGCCGAGATTTCGGGAGAACTTGCAGTCGCATCCGCTTTAGTCATAATACCAGTCATTGGGCTAAGGATAGCGGCCCCCGTATGTGGCAATAACACGGAAGCGGCAGGAGACTGACTCTCGTTAAATTTCTCTAACTCATCCACCACAGGTTCGTCTGTAAGGGGCCTAACCTCTTCAGATGGAGACGCTGTAGGTAACATCTCTACAGTCGGAGGAGCAGCATCTGGGGCTTGATCTGGGAATGGTGAAATATCAGGGTCTAGTGTAGGGGAAGATTCTTCATCCCCAATCAATGACTCATCCCTATCCTCTTCTTGGTCCTCAGGATGATAAGAAGAAAATTCACTAGGAAACGCGGGACCTCCGGAACGAAGTCCAGTGCGAAGAGGGTGACTGGCAGCAACAAATTCTTGTCTTTCATCTCCCCTAGTGGACTTAAAAGCATCCGCCATTAGTTTCTGAGAGGGAGGATCTACTAGTAATTTCCTATGAGTACGCTTCTCGTATTGAATTGCTTCTTCCTCAGTAAGAGCTCTTTTTCCGGCTGCCCTCGTTCTCGGAGTTTCAACAGCCTTAGGACTCACTATTGGAGCACCCTCTAGTCCTCTATCTTCTTCTTCTTCTTCTCCTTCTTCAGCTTCATCTTCGTAAGATAGGAACTCATTGATCCCTTTCAGATGAGATACTCGAGCTCCTTTCCTGGACGAATACATTCTTCTAATCTCTCAAAGGCCGGACAGATTTAGCTTGTAATCAGGTATCTTAGAAGTCGTATGATACCAGTTGCAAAAAGCCATGGAGAGAAGTGAATTGGGCATCTTGTGAGGTAACCTAAAGGTAGCTCCAGTACAGCCTGCTGTGGAGTAGTACCAGGCCTGAGCCCCTTCATATATATTACCAACAATTACAAGCTGGCCCCGTGGATTTCCAATGTATAATTGATCGTACCCAAATTGTTGAGCGAATCGGTATGGTTGGTACGGTTCAATTATACATTTGTCACCTTGCCTAAGGAGAAGATAACCTGGTCTAATGTTCAACAGCCAGTGGAAAACACCCCCGTCTAAACGGGTAAAACCATTTGGGCCAGCGGTATCTTAAAATACCTGCCCATAGCCACCACCATCGAAGTCTGGGAAGCAGTAGAATATGTGATAATTGAGGTCTCTCGACAAGATTTGATGAACCCTCACCTCACCACATATGTGCCTTCCCAAGTAGATTCTTCCAGTCTCTGCACAAGGGGGATGAAGCCTTCATCTGAAGCAGATAGGGCACTCATCAAATGAGGACAATGGGATACGTACCAAGCCATCAAGAAAGTATACGGCAAAGGTACTCGAGGATTTGGAGTCACAAAACTTTTCTTTCCTTCAGAGTCTGTCTCCTTCACCTGAATGAATTCGAGACACAACTCCCTCAAACCATGCTGCAAACAGCATGTCATAGCTAAAAGTAAGTTCACAGGCCTTCCGTGAGCTAAGAGGACAGCTGGGTAGACTACTTCTATCACCATAGCATCTATCGGCCTGGTAGGGACTACACACCGCTTCAGCCACAACATGAGAAAGCCCGCCAGCAAGGCCATGTCAGAGATAGGTATAGCAGCCTGATGGTGGAAGCTTTCAAATTCAGTCTGTGCAGGAAAATCATCTTCTAATCCATCGTTAACATAATAGGTTGTAGCATCGTTGATTAAAGCTTGGATCGCCTCAGGGGTGCTCATGCTCCGACGAGACACAGCGGCGGTCTTGTGAGATAAATTCTGGAATAGATATTCAGCCTAGGATAGCTGCTTTATACCATGTCCCTGTGTCCCCGTCAGTTGGGTGCAGATTTGAAAATGACACATTACTTCCCATAGAGACATCGGGGTTCATCTCCTACAAAATCCTGAGCTCACTTGACCTTGGGATGAACTCTTCGTAGGGCAAGTCTCCAAAAGGAAGACCCGAAACATCATACATTTCGTGGAGGGCATGAACTCTTCGTAGGGCAAGTCTCCAAAAGGAAGACCCGAAACATCATACATTTCGTGGAGGGCAAACCCTAATTCCCCCACAGGTGTGAAGAATGTACACGTCTCCGGAAACATCATACATTTCGTGGAGGGCAAACCCTAATTCCCCCACAGGTGTGAAGAATGTACACGTCTCCGGATTGTATCTCTCCAGAATAGCAAAAAAGTTATAATGGTTGTAGTCAATACCACATCTGGTAGCCATTACAGGGCAACTGAGCCCAGATCGAGGCAATGATCCCTCTAGCTCTGTCAGCACGAACTCTGTCATTCTTGTCCACCACCCTATTCTTGAAGAATGAACCCATTCGGGAGTTCTGAATACTAAAGAGGGGAACTCCCCTTTTACAGCCAAAAATCTCAGCATGAAAGTGTTAGCTATACTAGTTGTTTCTCCAACGGGATATCCCCTTGAGAATAGGTAGAGTTCCAAAGCTGACATCTGTTGGTTGTAACCTACGGTGTGTACGCCTGTGTAAGTCAAAGCCCTGATAGCTACCCCATCCTGCTCCCTGACAAGGTCCCAATTCATATGTCGAGGGACAGAGGCACACTGATAAGCAGCGATAGGAAACATCCTATACATGTCAGGGAGGAAGAAGTGGCGATCTCCTACTTGTCTCAACCACTTATAATAGCCGCCAGTCATGATCTCTTTTTGGATGACGACATGATCGCCAAACAGGAATGCTGGCTTGGTGAGCTTTTTACGAGATTCAGTTTCAAATTTAGCATCCGTAACTAGAATCCTGAATATAGCCGGGCTAGCCTGGGATATCAAAGTGATATGTTCTTTGTCAGTATCTTGAAAAATCGGGAGTTCCTGACGCAAATTGAACTGCATACTCAAATCCACACCGCCCTCACGCCTAAAGTGATGACAAAGTGTAAGGGGTTCGCAGGTGTAAAGCACTGCAAAAGAGAAAAACATTTAGTCAGTCAGCATAAAAATAAAACGAAGGCAACCTTAGTCAAATCCTTGGAGGAATAAAGCCGTTTAAACACACAGGTCAAACCTGGTGTTAAACATTCAAACGCATAGTTCAGACCCTGCGTTAAATATTATCAACGCAGAGGTCAAACCTTGCGTTAAGCATTCAAACAAACTGTTCAGACCCTGCGTTAAATCTTATTAACACAGAGGTCGAACTTTGCGTTAAAACATACAAACGTGTAGTTCAGACCCTGAGTTAAATATTATCAACGCAGAGGTCGAACCTTGCGTTAAAACATTCAAAGGCATAGTTCATATCCTGCGTTAAATATTATCAACGCAGAGGTCAAACCTTGCGTTAAACATTCAAACGCACGGTTAAATATTATCAACGCAGAGGTCAAACCTTGCGCTAAACATTCAAATGCATGGTTCAGACCCTGCATTAAATATTATCAACGCAGAGGTCGAACCTTGCGTTAAACATTCAAGCGTACGGTTCAAACCCTGCGTTAAATCTTATCAACACAGAGGTCAGACCATGCGTTAAGCACTCAAATGCACAGACCAGACCCTGTGTCAAATCTAATTAACGCATAGGTCAGACTTTGCGTTAGTTATTCAAACACTGAGTCTAAGTCCTGTGTTACAAAATTCGAGCGCAAAAGTCAGACCCCAACGTTTCGAATTTGAAACGCAGAGTCCTAACTCTGTGTTCTAACATCAAAATGAGTTTCCTTGTTGTTTAGATCTTGCTGAAGCAAGTTTTGTGGCCATGGAAGTCGATACTTACCACCGACGGGAGGAGCTTCATCGACATCACATCAGCTCGAGTGACATCACCGCCGACGGCCGAGGTTTGTCGCGAGCTCTGAACAGTAGTAGCGGCGGGCTTGGAGTGGGAAACGGTCTTCTTTCTGGGACCCATTAAGGATGATGGTCGGAGAAGATGAACAGGGTTCGTCGGAGTTCAAAACAAAAAGTTTTCGTTAAAGTTGTGCGAAAAAGAATAGATGAAAAGTCGGATGACTTTTGATTTGACCTTAGCGGTCTATTTATAGACAGTTGTGAGCTGTTGAATCGGAGCGAGATTCTAGACCTAGAATCCCGCCAAACGCGGCCTGTACGCCTGTGTTGGTTGAACTTCTGAACGTAGAGTTCAACTCTGCCTTTCGATTCTCAAGCATAGGAATCCACCTTTGTGTTTTGACGCTAACAAATAAATTTCTTGATGTTTAAAACTAAGACCTAGATTTAAATAAATAGAGGAAAGCTGGTCTCAGTTATCAAGGTGACCAAAGTTGAGAAGAAAGACGGCGACTCCACTGGGGAGTCTATTGGATGAGTACAGACAGATTACAATCAGCAACGCTAAAACCGTCAAACAAGATCCGGCGCGCAACTCATTCTTCTAAGTGGCTAAACATTCCCACTAAGATTAATGAAGCCAGGAATTGTGTGTAACTCATTCTTCTAAGTGGCTTAACATTCCCACAAAGATTAACAAAGACATGATCTGACGCGCAACTCATTCTTCTAAGTGGCTAAACATTCTCACTAAGATTAATGAAACCAGGAATCGTGCGCAACTCATTCTTCTAAGTGGCTTAACATTCCCACAAAGATTAATGAAAACACGATCTGACGCGCAACTCATTCTTCCAAACAGCTTAACATCCCAACCAAGATTAATGAAGCCAGGAGCTGCGCATAACTCATTCTTTCAAGTGGCTTAACATCCGAACAAAGATTAATGAAGACAGGAGCTGCGCACAACTCATTCTTCTAAATGGTTTAACATTCCCACCAAGATCAAGGAAGCTGAAAGCTGCATTTTGAGTGTTCATAAATGCCTATAAGGATTTTCTAGAGAAAAGAATACATCTCCGTCGCAGATTGAGTGGAGTACCTGAAGGATCCAAACAAAATTCGATGAATACACCTCATCGCAGATCAAGTGGAGTATCTCAAAGACCCAGATAAGATCGTCGTCATCATCGTTCTTGTTTGGGTCATCAACAATGATTTGGGCTTTAGCTTGTTTGACTAAGTTCATTGTCATCAAGACTCAAAAGCTACCTTGTTTGGTTCGAGGAAACAGAATTTCAACATTTCAACAACCAGGTTCACAATGTCTTCAAATCAGACGGAGTGAACAACCAACCAACTAAATTTTAGGATCCAAAGTATTCCGAAAATTCGTCCCAGTCAACCGCGAACTTTCAAAAACTTTGGAGGGGATTCTGTAGGCTGTCTAAAAATCACAATAGATAGCTGATCCCCATCAAGCTTCAACAACAAAAGTTATAATCAGAAAACTTTCATGCCAACAAATGAAAGCTGCAAATGGAGGACTTTTCACATAGATCAAGAAGAGTTACAATTTAACGACACTTCCGACAACTGATGAAAACTCTATTCAGCGGTCTTCACAAATCAACAGTGAAAGTTACAATCTGACGACTTTCACGCCCCACAATAGTCTTCACAAAGCTGTAATAGAAGAGGTTACAAGTCAATAACCTCTTCCAAACGCAGAATCCACCTCTGGGCTTCCCGAATTCAAAACGCACGCGGCCTGTGTGTTTTCAGCAGACATCCAACTCTGCGTCTTAAATTCAAAACGCAGAGTTAAGATTCATCATACAAACGGCATGTGCGTTCTTCCGCAGATACCCAACTTTGCACCCCAAGCCTAAGGCACAGAGTTAAGACCCAAAATGCAAGCGGCCCTTGTGTTTTCAATTCCCAGCAAACACCCAACTCTGCGTCTCAAGTCTAAGACGCAGAGTTAAGGCCCAGAACGCCAATTTAGGCGTTTGACTTGTTCAAACTCAAACTGAACGGCCTCAAAACCATTTATCCCACGTTTTGAGTGATTTTCGTCCACTTAGGAGCGGATTTAGGGGTTGGTTACACCCCTTATCCCCCTATAAATAACCGTATTACTCAACTGAGTAAGGGGTTGAAGATTTGGAAATCAGAAACCGCACAAGGTTGGATTCTTTGGCGGAGAGGGTGAGATTTCTGAAGATCAAAGAACTGCTCGACAGTTAGGAAGCAAAATCCGAAAGGATTCTTCAACAATAACCAAATCTATTTGGTTATTAACCGATTATTCTGTTTCAACAACTCTTTTCAGAGTTTTCAACTCGTTCTGAGTTTCTTAAACTCGTTAAGAGTTTTAAATCAATCAAACTTGTCACACAAGTTAATTGTTCTCGTGAGACAAGACGGTCGGATCATCAATGGAGAGCAAATTCGACGTAACCATTCAAAGGAGGCACTCCATCGCTACCAAGAAGAACCCAGTTTTAAACAAAGGAGAAAATCAAATTCATTCTCATCTCTTTTGTAATCAGGAAAACCAATTGTAACTGAGATTAAAGGAATACAAATTAATTTTCCTTTATTTTTTTTACTGCAAATTTTTCCACAAACACCTCACCTCTTGCACAATATTCTTAAATCAGGCTACGCTCTCTGCTAACCCTAGATTATAAGATTATTAGCTCTCTCCCTTCTCCTTTCTTTCTTCCAACAATAGAAGAATATATATAGGGAAACCAAAACCCTATCTCTAGCATAATTTACTAATTAGAATAAGATTTAAACTTCTAACCATGATGAGACCCAATCTCCTAATCATGATAGATTTATAACCCTATCTAATTCTCATGAAGTTATACAAAGAATCAAAGACGCAATCTCAACAATCTCCATCTTGGATTTGATTTCCAAGCCACCTCGAAGATCTATCATTGACGTCTTAAAACTTTGCCTCTCCTGCTAGAGTCTTCTATTTCTTTTGTACTTCAATCTGAAGCATCTGCACTTCTAATTGAAACACATGTACTCAACCATGGATGCCCCTATGTTCCTCACTTTCATCTACCTCACAATGGCGATTGCACCTCTCTTGTGCCCACCGAGAGATATTCTCCACCTCTAACATTAGAAGTAAATCAACTATGCTTACTTATCAAACACATTTTAATTTTTATCTATAGAATCCAATCCTTAAATGATATCTTTTCATAAAAGCCCTCTAAGATTTATTTAGTTCAACAATCCCCCACAATTTCATAGCTGACAGTAATTAAGATTATACATATCATGCTTTTGGAGAAGGTATCTTCTGATTTGAACCTTCCCTATAGTTATCCAATTTTATCACCACAGGCACGCATTGAAACTATGTATTGAACTTGAACCTTTAATGTGGTGATATTCATTGGTAACAACACAATATATGCTATAGAAGCAATCTTTAGGTTTGACGCATTGTGGCTATACGTCCTTATCCTTTTCATGAATAATTTCAAGGAATAACCTCCTTCCTCTAATTGCGGCCACACAATTATGTTCATATAGTTGGACATCTCCAGGGATGCACTGCTTGCATCTCATCTTAAAGACTTTATCCTATTCATAGTCGAAACACTCTTACTATACTAGCAGTTATCAACACCTTCCAAGTATACATGATGATAGAGTCAGATACAAAGTATCAGTCTATGTTAGGTGTTTAACTCACTCAACAATTTGTTGTTACCACATTGAACCTACTTTATGGGATCTCCACCTAGATAGGTTGGGTTGCTACTGTCGATGAGTTAGGTAAGGGTTTTGGTCCCATCATCAACCTGGATTTAAGAACTAGTAATAACTCTAGTCCTTTTGTAAAGGGATCTGCTATGTTGTCCTTGGACCTAACACAAAGTCCATAGCAATTACCCCTTCATCAATAAAATTCTTCATAGTCTTTATCTGTACTTGGATATGACCTCGAGTTTTGCGGTTATACTTTGAACTTTTAATTCTTACAATTGTGGTCATATTGTCACAATGCACCACAGAAATTACAAGAATAGACTTGCTGATCATGGGAAATTCGAACATAAGTCCCTTAAGCCATTCAGCTTCTAAACCAATAGTATCCAAAGTGCAAAGTTCTGTCTCAAACGTAGACCGAGACAAAATGGTCTGTTTGACAGATCTCCAAGCAATAGTACCGCCACCCAAGGTAAATACATATGCTGTACAACCATTGCTACCTGAACCCATAACAATTCAGCTAGCATCACTATATCCCTCCATAACGGGAGGGGATCTGCTATAATGCAGTGCAAGGGAAAGAATTCCCTTCAAATACCGAAGTATCCTATCCAAGGCCTCCCAATCAGTCCTATTTCGACAGCTAGTGTATTTACTTAATTTAGAAACCAAGTAAGATATATTTGGTCTCGAACAATTTGCAAGATACATCAAGCTTTCAATGATATGAAAATATCTCAATTGAGATACAAAGACTCCACTTACATTCTTATAAAGAGTTACTGAAGGATTATATGGAGTTTTGACGGGTTTGCAATTTTTGTAGCCAAATTTCTCAATAACCTTCTCAACATAGTGAGATTGAGAAATAGCTATACCCTCTACTGATATTATCTGTTTAAGGCCAAGAATCACGTCAGCAACTCACATATCTTTCATTTCAAACTCACTACTCAAGAATGACTTAGTCTAATTGATTATCCCAATGTTAGATCTAAACAATAAAATATCATCAATATAAATGCACAAAAGAATACAAGAATAACCTCTTACTTTTCTATAAATGCACTTATCAGACTCAATCATTTTGAAATCAAAATCAATGATAGTTGTATCAAACCTTTTATGCCATTATTTAAGGGATTGTTTAAGTCCGTATAGAGACTTCACAAGTTTAGATACTTTTGTTTCATTTGCAGGTGCTACAAATCTGTCAAGCTGATCCATATAAATCTCTTCTTCAAGAAAACCATGAAGAAAAGTAGTTTTCACATCCATCTGGTGGATTGTAAAATAATATATAGAAGCCAATGCTATAAGCATTATGATTGTAGTCATTCAGGCAACCAGAGAGTATGTGTCAAAGAAATCAATTCCTTCAACTTGTTTGAACCCCTTGGTAACAAGTCTGGCCTTAAATTTTTCTATGGCTCTATCTGATTTTTTTCTTTTAAAAATCCATTTAGACCCAATTGTCTTGCACCCAGGAGGAAGATCAACTAATTCCTATGTCCCATTAGAGACAATAGAATATCTATTTCACTTTTAACAACTTACTTTCACTGTTTAGCCTCTTTCGAGGCCATAGCAGATCTGTATGAAATAGGACCCTCCTCGATATTGTAAGTGATAAAGTCACTTCCAAAATCTTTGATGATCCTAGCTATCTTACTCCTTCTAGGTTCTTATAAATCATCTGATCTTTCAGATTCAAATTTAGAACTATCTGCCTGCACATTCATCATCCTTTTCACATGACCAGGAATAGAAGTTGAGACAAATACTGGATTTTTATTAGAAATATTTTGAGGCATTCTAGTTTTCATAAGGAAAACATCCTCAAAAAATATTGCTTCATGAAATTCAACAATTGTATGAACATCTATGATTGGAATTTCATATTTGATCACTAAGAATCTATAAGCATAGGTATTTTCTACATAACCAAAAAAGATAGAGTCTGTTATCGTAAGACCTAGCTTTTCCCTCTTGTGTTCTGGGATTTGCAATTTTGCTAGATACTCCCACACTTTAAGGTATTTCAAGCTTGTCTTTCGACCTCTCTAAAGTTCAAAATGGACTACTTTCTTTATGTTTCTGAGGGATTCTATTCAGAATATGACAAACCATATTCAATGCCTTTCCCCACATATATTTAGGAAGTCTTGAACTTTCTAGATTATTAATCATATCTTTTAAGGTTATATTATTTTTTTAGCTACACCGTTAGACTGAGGAAAATAAGGAGCAGTCTCCTAAAGCACTACGCCAAAAGATTGATATAAAAAAGTAAACTCATTTGATGTATATTCTCCACCTCTATCAGATCTTAACCTTTTAGGTTTCTTGCCAGTTTAAGTTTCAGCTTCATTCTTAAAAATGATAAATTTTTCTTGAGTTTCATCTTTAGTTTTAATCAAGTAAACATAACAATATTTGCTATAGTTATCTATAAAGGTGATAAAATATTTTTTTATGTCTTTGGTCAAAACACCATTAAATTCACAAATGTCAGTATGAACTAAATCAAGCAACTCAGAGTTTCCATCAAGCGATTGAAAATGTTTCCTTGTTTGTTTAGTTGTTGCACATACTTGACATTTCTTACTATGATCTAACGAGCGTTTTGAAATCATATTAAGATTCATCATTCTTTTTACAAAATTAAAATTAATATGACCAAAACGTTTGTACCAAATATCAGATGATTTAATATTATTACTAACAGGATAATTAGAAATAAAAATTTTATTTATTTCAGAACTAAGAACAGGTTCTGCTCTAACCTTATACATTCCATCAGAATCATAACCTTTAAAGATAAAAGATCCATCATGTGACATAACTACTTTATTACATTTAAAAGAAAACTCATAACCTTCTCTAACTAAAAACGAACCACTCATAATGTTACGTCGAACAACAGGAATATGATGCACCTTGTGTAATAATAGAACTCGTCCTTAAGGAAACTTCAGGTCCACTCATCCATATCTTAATACTTTAGATGCAGTTTAGTTCCCCATCTTCTTAGTATTTTCATTTGCAAGCTGGTAATACGCAAACATTAATTTGTCAACACAAATGTGTACGTTTGCACCAGTGTCTACCAGCCATTCATTTGGTTCATAAATATTTGGTAATTTAGGGTTAATATGCTCAGTCATAACCATGTTAACCTGAGGCACACTAGTGGACCCTGGATTGGCTTTAGCTTTCTTTATAGGACAAGCTTTAGCCAAATGTCCATCTTATCCACAATTCCAACATGGTTTGTTTACTTTTGGTTTCTTTTGGATCTTAGATTTAGCTTTAATTTTGTCATCAAGTTTGCCATTAGGTTTGTTTTTATTCTTTTTCCCAGAAGTTATAACATTTGTTTTAGGTTGGTGCTCAATAGGCACAACATGTTTCTGATTCTTATGATCTTCCTTAATAGCTATGACAATCATCAAGTCATCAAGATTTATTTTTTCCTTACAATGCTTGATAGACATTCCAAAAGTCTTCCAAGAATTAGGAAATTTGTTGATGATTGCCAATAACTTAAATTTTTTTAGGAAGCTCCATTTCAACTTCTCGAAGAGCATGAAGAATGGACTAAAGTTCATGTGCTTATTCTGTTATAGATTTGTCCTCGACCATTTAAAAGTTTAAGAACTTGGAAACAAAATATTTTTCAATACCGAAGTCTTCAATATTAAATTTTCTGTCCAGTTCTTCCTATAATGTATTTGCAGTGGCCAAAGAAGAACAATACACATCGAAGAGCACGTTGGACATAGCCAACAAAATTCCTTCTCTGGCTATTTGATCCTTCTCCGTCCATTGTGCAATTTTATCTGCACTATTAGGATGTTTTTCATCTAGTTTTGGGTATTTTGTTAATATTATTGCCAACAACCCCTTAGTTGTCAGCCAAATCTTTATACGTTGTTGTCAATATTTGAAGAACTAACTAAAGAACTTTTCAGGTATTCCGGACATGTCTATTTTAGAGGTATATGAACCAAAACCAACTCTAGAAACAGACGACATAACTTCAATTAAAAATAGTTTCTTCAAGATTATTAAAAAACATGCCTAACAATAAATCCGAAATAGCATAGAACAAACCATACAGGAAAGAAAGAAAAGAGCAAAAAGTTAGAAACATCATATTAAATACACTTCAAGTTTGAAATACTTTACAGAAGTGTCGAATCGCCCTCTTAACAGAGGACTGGCCTTGAAGAAACTATGCCCCACCTACGGTTACATTAGGTCTGCACAGTACTTCCAAGGATGAGACGACTGCAGTCTAAAGAACTGCTCTCTTCTTGTGAAAACCTCGACTACTTCTTCAGTTCACTAGAATCTCCAATACTTAACAGCTTATAGAATTATTAAAAGAGGAATAAGACATAAGATTTTGCTTTTCTGTGTTTCTCAAATGATCAGAAGAAGCCCTTTTATAAGGTTCATTGGAGACAAAGATTTGAATTTTAGTTATTGCAATGTTTGTAATGTCTACAATAAAACATATTCAATCCTTGTAACGTTTGTAACGTACGAAACGTTCAGCTGGTTTTAAGTGAGCACATGCAAAATGTTTAAGTTCGTTTAAAGGCAGCACGTGCAAAAAGAGAATGCGCCGGCACACGCGCCGGCCCACACGAATGGTCCCGTTCGTACATGCGCACTCACTTGCTCTCACGCTTGCTTATATACTAATACAAGTGTAAAATACTAACACATTTGTTATACCATATATAATACGCGTGTTAATTTAAACCAACAAAAATGCATTCAGTTAGCCAATGTGAGACTAAAGCTCACATACTACTTATTAAACACATTTTAATTTTAATCTATATAATCCAATCATTAAATGATATCTTTCCATAAAAGCCCTCTAAGATTCATTTATTTCAACAATTAGAACCATTACACTCACTGTTCGTCTCTGCTATCAGAGCCATCCATGCAACGTATGGATTTTTATCTCTATTGCCTTGGGTATGATTCCTCCGTTGCAGAGATGTCGAAATTGAATCTTCTAATTGTGTGATCATCCAGGTAATCTTTCCATGCTGTATCCAGATACCATGAACCTTTGAACATTGCTCTGATACACCTGTTGGGGATTTTACTCCCCCTACTATAATCTCTGCAACTCAGAAACCAAATCACAACCTCAAAAGGTTGTAATAATAGCAAGGAAGAAGAAGAACATCGAGATTTATGTATTTTTATTGAACAAATTTAACTTTTATTTACTGGGTATAAACGAGAAATGCACTATATATGAGGAAGAACGTTGCAAAATGAATCACTCATCTCATATTTCAACTTGTTGATGTAGAAGCGATAACGTAATTATTAGATTTGTTCTGATAGAGAAAATTAACTTATGGCAACCATGCAAAGTATAGTAGCTTGAAGAGAAATCTAAGCATGAGAGGAAAAACAATGACAATCCGGTAGAAAGTAAAATCATCAATTACAAAGGCAGAAGATAAACGATTTGACAATTTAACCATGTCAATAGGGAGAGAAAAGGGACTTGACTTTATTATGGGAGGTAACAAGATGTTTGTCTTCCTTTTGTGTTCTAGAAGAACCCTACAAAAAAACCCTGATCTTAATCTCAATTCTCGAAAGAGCCACACAAAAAACTTTACAACTTTCCTTTTGTTTCTTCTCTTCACTTTATTTAGCTTCTCATGCAATTATGCAGATTTTCTTTATGGTTCTTGCTGGCTTGATTTTGCCTTGAATCTCTGAATGAGTATTTATAGAAGTTTTCTCCAACGATTAGTTCGTGTATGACTTTTTTCTTTGACTTATATTGTCAAATTGCAATCCTCTTTTTAGAACTAAATTCCAATTGAAAGTGTTTATTTGCAGTTAAAGAGTCAAATTTTAATCGTAATCAGTACAAGGTTAGCTTAATACAAGATAAATCCTAACACAAGCTTCAAGAGGTAGAAAAGAATTTTACCTCCTGACTTTTTAATTGGAGAAGAGCGTAAAGAAAAGTTTAATCTAAAGAATAGGCATCACTGTTAACAAAGTTAAATTATATTAAAAAAAAAAGATTTTAGACTGTGAAAAATGTTGAATCAATCTGAGAAATATGAGTTCTGAAGTTTCTGCATTTACTTCAGTGATAAAATGGATGATAAACATCAGCTTGAACTAAATCCTAGCAACAAATAAAAATTATTAATTGTATGACAACAAAAACACTTATCTTTTAATTTCTTGCGAGAAAAAAAATCATTTTTCTTGCGAGAACAAAGCCTCATTAACTTTGAAATATGAAAGGGTATGTTTTCCTTTGCCATAATTCCGTAACATAATGGGGAAAAGAATTTCACGTCCTAACATTAAAAATCTCAATCAGGATGAACAAACAATGTAATCTACTATATATTATTACAAGAAAATAGACGAGCTTAAGAAATAGATTCTAGCATTACAGGGGGCGAAAAAAGAAATCTCCGAGTAACCTGTACATCAGATCAACAAGAATCGACTTGGTTCTGAATTTCCATTCATATTGCCATAATCTTCATCATTACAATCGTTGAGGTGGGCATCGATGGAGTTTGAATTCCAATGTGATCTTTTATGACCACCCAAAGCTTGGCCTGAAGGAAATACCTTGCCACAAAATGAGCATTCATGATGATCCTTGCTCCCCTTTTTCGGTTTTTTCACGGTTTTCACACCCAGATTTCTATCGAGATTGTGGCTCGTTCGATGACCTCCAAGAGCTTGGTAAGAATTGAAGGTCTTATCGCAAGTCTTACACTTGTATCTTCTTCTCTTATCGGAATCAATGGCGTTATAATCTTCATCATCGAACCGAGGGAATCTCCTTCCCCTGCCTAATTCGGAGACACCATAACTCACATTTCTCTTCTTGAGCTCATCCGAGTACTCTTCAAATGAGTTTCTTGAAAGCATCACAAGGATCATGGCACCATCCTCCTTCTCTTTGTCGTCGCAATTTTCCTCCATCCTTTTCGGTCTACTTCTGTTTCTTGATGAGGTTGACGCTTCTATATCACTTTCGGATTGGCCAGCTGAATCCACATTGGTGAAGGCTTTGTCGTCCATTTAAAACAGGGGAAATTGGGGGAGAATGAAACAGCGGTAGAGCTCAAAAGGGTGGACAGGATTCAATCGGATCCTTGCGTTTCTCAGCGTTTTGAATCGATGTGCGAGGAGGCCATTTGAGATTTATTGCGTTTCTTTTGAGATGGAAATGAGGCTAGAGGCCGTTTTTTAATCTCAATTTTGCCCTGTTCGTTCTAATTTTGTTCTCTGTTTTCCTTTTTTTGGGGGGGTGTAATGTGTTGACGGGGAGGAGGAGATCCATGCATTGAAGCAATGCTGCTGTTACTAATAAAAGGAAAAGAGAAATGGTTTTATGAATTTGACTATTTTGGGCTGTTTGATCTGATGGTGGATGTTTTGCCGCGTTGGAGGTTTGCCAACAAAGGAAAAGCTAGCTAATTCTTTGCTTTGAGAGATGGAGAGGGATTTGATCAGTTGATATTCATGAAACATGGAACAGCGAGTTGTCACAGTGTTTGGTAGTTTCTTAAATTTGCCAAAGGAAAACTAGAGATACCTAAAAAAAAAAGGGAAAAATTAGAGGCTGTTGTATAATTGTTTGGGGGACATTCTTTAATTCTGCTTTAATTAGTTTAACTTTTTAATTAAAAGCTTTCAAGACAGTCCGTTTTTACGATAACTATAACAACACGAAATTCATTGTAGACTGTGTTGTATTTGTTGATAAATTTTTCATAACAAACTTAGAGAAATAAGGAGAACAAAAGGATAAAATTAGGGCCGTCCAAATTGCCCAGTAATGCGGACTTGTCGGGCTGGACTCAGGTTTTGATCCACTAGGTTGGGGCGTGGGAGAGTGTCTTGGGTTAGGTAGAGTAATTCAGATCCTACCCGGACCCCTCGATGCTTATAAATAGCCAAAAAAATCTGGTCAGGCTAGGCAACCTCGCCGGACACCCGGCATTTACCAAAATGGGCACAAATGGCTATTTTGTTTGTCTTTTAACCAAAATACTCCAAAAATGGTTTTAAAAAGGACCAAAATTCTCAGTACATTCATTTACAATGTAGGTAGAGCTAGGAAATACATCATCACGTTTGTCTTGTTTAAAAATTTATGTTTTAAATTGAAAGAAGATGGTGAATTCGAAGATATAATTAGAGATTCATTTTGACTTGCTTTTTAAAAAATTTCTCTCCAAACTTTTCAATGTAATGTTATGAAATATTATAATAAGGAAAAAAGATAAATTTGATTTTTTTCATTTTCAAAGCTTAAATTACCGATGTTCTCTAACTTCTTGTATTTGAACACCTAAACAAAAAAATGATAATTTACGTATCACAACATAGTGGATTGATACCATTTGCTAAATATTTAAAAGAGTTGTGTTTTTTATTTTATTTGAAGATTCACATAATGGGAAAAATATTGAAAACTTGTTAATGAAAGAAATTAGAAAATTAGATATTTCTAAAAAAAGTTTTACTCGATAATGAAAGTAATAATAATGTACCTATAGATCATATACAAACAATTTTACTATTGGCTGTGTATTTTTTTATATTAGATACTTTTGTCATATTTTAAATTTAACTGTGCAAAGTGTACTTAAGGAAATTAAAATAATGATCCAAAAAGTTGGGGATGCAGCTTATTGTATTACTAGTTCTATATTAAGGGCAAAGAGATGGAAACAACTTTGTAAAATAAGTAATTATAAAGCTAGAAAAATTCTAATAGATTTTGACCATAGCTAGAATGCCACTTATTTAATGTTAAATGTAGCAATAAAATATAGAGCAACTATAGATGAATTTATTAATCTGTATTTGTAATGCTCTTCAGCTAGAATTCATGATCATGAATTGCGAATTGACATTTATTACTTGTGCAAATTGAAAGTACGCACTACGGAGGGGGGGGAGGGGGGGGGGGGGGGGAGGGGGGTGAATAGAGTAATTGCTAATCTAGTTCGATATCGATGTCAAATTAAAAAATTTACAAAGCAATATTCTAACAATATGATGTACAACAAATTATATGTAAGAATATGCAAGGATAAACAATATGACAATAGGCGATATAAACAAGAGAACAAGATATAAGAAAAATATATGCCAAAGATAAAACGCAAACACAAGAATTGATCACGGAGTTCGGTCAACCCACGACCTACGTCTCCACTCCTCACCTCGAGGATATTCTCCACCATCACAAAATAACTATACAATTCGGTTTCTAAAGCTCACCGATAAACTTTTACAATGCACATGATTGTCAATCCCACAAGACAAACTCCTCTAAGTGTTGGACTACTCATTTCACCTTACTCAAGTGTTTGGATTTACGACCTCTCCCTAGGCTTCATAACCAACCCACTTATCTTGGAATTGACCCCGGTCTCTTACCAACCACTCCTCTAAATATTCTTATGTATTACAACGTGTTACAACAATAAGTGCAAATAAATAATTTTGTTCTCTAAACAAGTGAGAACGAATTGAAAGCTTTCTCAATGAAACAACCCCACAAGACAAATATACAATATGTGAAATACTAAAGCTCAAATGGTTGTGTGTGTGGACAATGAGTATAATAAAATCAAAGTTAAACTCAAATCAATCTAGCACAAATATATGAGAATCAAAATAATAAATAGCTAGAAGATGAGTTTAGAAAAAACTTATCCAAATAAAGAGAGGTAGATGATTTTAGGATGAACGCCTCAAAAACAAAATTGAAGATCTTTCTCTTTGTGAAACTCTCTTCACATAAACAAACTTGATTTTTCTCAAAAACCCTTTAAACAAACTGCCAAAACTCTTTTGTAAACTTTCTTGGTGAAAACAAATGAGTTATGAGGGCTATTTATAGTCTCTCAAAAGAAATCAATCAAACTAGCTGATATGCAGAAAAAATACAAATCAGTCGACTGGTTGAGTTCATCGGTCGACTGATCAACTAGCCATTACAGTAAAGGAAACAGATAGCCCAGATTTGGTCGACTGATAAGAACAATCAGTTGACTGAAAACACGTGATCGGTCGACTGATATAGGTAATCGGTCGACTGAATAGACTATAAAACTCAGGCTGTAAAAACTGGTAGGTCGACTGATGGGATTTTTCGGTTGACCGATAAGCAAATACACAGATACTGAATTTAGCTGAAAACTTAATTTCTAAAATCAATTTAAAATAATAAAATAACTTCAAAATTAGTAAAATTTGGAGAAACATTTATATATGTGAAAATAAACATATCGGAAAAATAATTTCTAAAATAATATTTCTTATTTGTGAAAACACATTATTGAGTGAAATCGTTAAAATACGGAGTCGTTAAATGCTCGATTTTGATAAACTCATTCCAAACAAGTTTTGAGATAGATTAATAGACTTTTAAAAAGATGTAAAATGATGTCATTACGTCTATAATCCAAAAAAAATATATTCTCAAATGGATGTACGATATGATATATTGAGAAAACGTGTACGAATATGATTTAAGCTTAAAGTATAAACACATAAAGTATAATACTAAACTAGAAACTATATACCCAAGCTAAAAGTCTTCATTTGAACTCGATGTTGGACAATCCTTAGCTTGGTAGAAAGGATGAAGCACTATCTCGTATTTGACTTGAATTGTGACGATTTCATTTCAATATCCTTCCAATCTCCTTGAATATCGTTGTTAGCACTCAATTTCAACCTAGATGCTTATTGGAGGAAACCACAAGTACTAAAAGTCAAGATTAGAAATAGTTTGTTAATCATCAAAATAAGATTAGACAATAGGTTCATAAACATGAGACCTAACACAAATGATACGCTTCAAGTTTCTTTTATGAAGCTATTGAGCTATTGTTCAATTATTTGGTTGTTATTGCTCAACCATTACTCTAGCTGCGTTACCAGTTTTAAATATTCAAAGTTTCTTAATACTTGCCGCATGGATGATTATTTTGCACACATGATTGCTAAATTGAAAAGAAAATTTAATAAGTATTTTAGACACAATTATGTTATTTATGGTTTTGATATTCTTATTGATTCATGTTTGAAGGGTGTGAATCTTGAAAATGTCATGCATTCTTTATACGAAAATATGATAATAGATCATAATGATGAGACTGTTACTGCTCTTAGTTATTAGAATACGTCAAACATTATTTTAAACAATTACTTGAACAATATAGTGGTAGATATGGTTCCAGATCTCAACAACCATGTGGTATGATATCTAGCCTGAGTAAAAGTAAGGGTTCCTATTCAACTTCAAGAAATATGATGGTAAACATGCTAATCGATAGGGATATTGGATTGTCATTAAGGGAAGTTTCCAAACTTGAATAGTATTTATCTGCACCTTTAGTTAAATATTCAGTTAATGCACTGAACATTCATCTTTTATCATGATGGAAGATACATGGATTGACTTCATATCCTGTGCTTTCTATCATGGTTTGTGATTTACTAACAATACATGTTTCTCCTATAGGTTTAGAAAGAGCCTTTAGCTTTTCAGAAAGGTTTATTGATGATCACAAAATAACACTGAATTTGAATACAGATCAGACAACAATATGCTTACAATATTGGTGAATGTCCAAAAAGACACATCAAGGCATTGAATGAATGAGCAGCTACTCTTGAAGCAATTGAATATTTGGAGATAGCAGATAAAAAACAGAAAAGTGTTTGTAAATTTTTATTTTTAATTGTAAATCTGCAATTTAATTTTTTGCAAAGTGTTTCAAATAATATTGATATAGGTAAGTATGTGCTAACATATTTGAGAAGCACCCAAACTATTGTGATGCTACAGATTTTTTAAAAATATTTTAATTGTTAGTGATCAATAATAAGATAGAAAATTTTTAATTTATTAAATTCTATAAAATTTGCTTATTGTTATTTTGAGTGATGAATAATAAAATATAATTTTATGCAAAACTTTTTAACTTTTTTTAAAAAAAATTTAAATAAAAATTTTTGACCGGGCAACTTGGTGCCTGACCTGGATGAAAATCCAGACCCAGATCAGACCCCGTGGCCCGAGCAGAGCTGGGCTTGCATGACCTATTTGAACACCCCTAGACAAAATGACATCTAAGTGGGCAAAGGCTTTTGCATGAAAATTGAATTATTGAGATATGAAGCGTGCTGTGACTACCAATTTACTATTTAGTAATTCCGAATGCAATAATACTTGCTTTATTAGGAGTTCACAAAATTGCTTTCTATTTTCTTGAATATGGAGCTTTGAATCCAAGTACCGTGAAGTAGAGTGGAGTTACAATATTTGGAAACGAATCATGAGGAAAAGTATCAATTGCTTACATATCCACTGAATGATTTTTAGGGGCAGTCGATAATATCGTCTTGTAGTTTTTTTATATGTTTATCAAAGTTACTTCTGCTTTTAAGTGGTGCTTCTAGAAACAGCCTCAATATACTTTAAAAGCAGCTTTTGCTTGTTTTTAGTTTGTAAATTATATATGACCTTTATCTTTTGGTAATAATTTTTAAGCACAGTTTTATCAGGCACATTAATTTACTATTTTTAAAAGCAGGTTTTGATAAATAATTACTAAACGATTATTTTCAGCAACTTATATAAGTTACTTTTGTAAGCTATGTATATACGTAACTCGTTATAAGCTCAATTATTATCGGATTGACCCTAAGACCTTTGGATGATCTCAATAAAGAAATGCTACCATCCATAGGTTAATATCCACTAGATAGTTGTCTACAAGAAATTATCCACGTTTAAACTAGTATGATATAGAGGCTTCGAGGATTAATGAATTGATTCATGATATAATCTTTACTTAGTACATCACCGGCTCTTTGGAAGAACATGTTGAAAATGGCAATGAATTGTTCAAATTGTTGAAAACGGTGAAAAATCAGCGGCTACAGGGAGTTTCGGGTCGGTCGACTAATCGAACATGATCAATCGACCATCAACATGCACACTACAGGGTCCGAATTCATCACTCTGATTGGTCGACTGATGGACCCTTATTAGTCGACCGATGCACATTGATCAGTTGACTAATGAGGGACCATCAGTCGACCGATAGCGGGTCATGGGCCGGTTCTGTTTCCTAGTTGGTTTTGGTTTTAGGGTTTATGTATATTAAAACCCTATTGAATGCAGATTTTAGTCAGAAAAAATAGATTGTTTTGAGCAATTTGAGAGGGAGATTGTTGTGAGGGAGTGAGAGATCATTGGTTAGGGTTATTTTGAGAGTTTGTGTGAGTTGTAGCTCGTTGTTTTCTCCTCCAGATAGTAAAATCTCCCCCATCCTCTCTCCGTGAACGTAGGCAATTGCCAAACCACGTAATTCTTTGTGTTTGTGTGTGATTTTGGTCGTTCTTTTGTGAATTACACTCGTTTATTATTCTCCTCTCATTGCTCGACGACTCGGTTGGTTTGTGCACACGCTTCCGTCGACACGCAATAATTGGTATCAAAGATCTAATGTTTCAGACCAAGGGTTTGGTTTGGATGAAGGAAATTTGGTACTGGAAGCTTAGATCTTGGAGTTCTAGGATTCGGTGGAGATAGCGTTACGGAGTTGCCATTAGAGATCTCGCCTTCATCGTGTGGTTGGGAGTTCGTGTTGGAATCTAATCTAGGGTTCAAGTCGGGTAATTTCACAAATCTATCAAGTTCAAATCTTTCCTCTACAATTCATAGTTAGCAAGTAATGGTAGGAGAAAATGGTGAAAGTAGCAAGGCTACGACGAGTACAATTCAGATTGCACTTCAGAATACGAAGATCAGTGTTATCAAGTACGATGATAAGATCAACTTTGGGTTGTGGATGAATGATGTGCAGGATGAACTGAATGCTCAAAATTTGGAAGAGACCAACATGGTCCATGAGAGACCACCGAAATATGATAAGGCGATATGAGACAAGATGAATCAAAATGCATGTGGGATGATTAGATCTTGTTTAGAACAAGAGTTGAAGTACGATGTTATTGGCATGACGTCTGCGATGAAGATGTGGGAGATTCTCAACAACAAGTATCTTACGAAGTGAGTTGAGAACTAATTATACTTGCTATGGAGATTATTCAGATTCTTGATGTCCAGGGGTACCTCACTTGCAGGTCGTGTGAAAAACTACACAAAGTTATTATCGGGCTTGGCGAATGTGGATGAGAAGATATCAGATAAGTACAATGCGATTATTTTATTAGGCTCCTTACGATGAGGAGTATGATACCTTCGTGCTCACTTTGTTGAATGGTAGATCTTCCATCACCTATAGTAAAGTGACTAACGCATTGACGAATTTTGACTTGAGGAGGAAGGATAAAGAGTCTTCTAGAGCTTGCACTTTAGGAGAGGCATTGTTGACGAGAGGAAGGAGTCCATATCCAAGAGGTGGTAATTGAGACAGGTCAAAGTCTAGAGGCCACTACCAGATTTCAAAAAAACATTGTGCCTTTTGCAGACAATAAGGACATTGAAAGAGAGATTGCCCGAAGCTCAAAGAGAATGAGAATAGCAAGAAGAAGGGGCCGAAAGCAAGTGAGGTGAACATTGCTAAGAGTGGTAACGATTCCGACGATTCATGCTTTTCTCTATTGATTACTCTAGAGGTTAACCATGCGGATGCACCAAATTGGATGCTGGATTCTGACGCTACTTTTCATGTGACTCCTCTGAGAGATTGGTTTGTATCTTTTGAGAAGCTCGATGGGGGTGTGGTGGTCATGGGAAACGATAAGTCCTGTGGCATTGTGGGATAGGTACAGTCAGGATTCGAATGTACGATGGAGTTATTTGAGAGCTGAATGAAGTGAGATTTGTGTGACGCCCCTGTTTTCACACATAGCTTTAGTCCAAGGTGAACCCAAAGATGTCAAACCTACCATGCACCCATATCGTGCAACAACATATTTCACTATCACAGTAATATCTCTCTAATGGAATAAATAACAAGTGTAGGTACAAATCAGGTAAAATAAGAGTAATAAATATAATAGACATGATATAGAAAGAGATATCCAAAAAAAAACATACTCATGTTCTAACTGAATAAAAATAAAGCACAACTGATATCTAAAATAAATGTGAAGTATCTTAATACATAGAGTCAAATGAAAACAAACTGAGGCACTTGACCTTCTCAAAATAAAATACAGGTCTAATTATCAACTAAACCAAAAATAAATGACTGTGGAGTATCAACTACTAAAAATAAGCGACGACGACTATGCTATAAAATCGTCAACCTACGGCTTTTTGACACTCTGATCTGTTGTCTAAAAAGAAGGAAAAACAAAAAAGAAAATAACAACAATGTTAGAGTACTTTAGCAAGATCATCTCTGATAATCATATTTTTATTACAGTTTTATACCATCATTATCTATTTTTCATGAATAAATACACCACTAATAATTATTTATATCTTTAGTTGTAGGTCAATGAAGAATAAAAAATCTTATCTCTTAACAAAGACCATGAATTAATGAAGCATATAAGCAAGAGACCAAGATCCAAAGCCCAAAGCCAAAGCCAAAGCCCAATAGAAGAGAAGAAATGCGGATGACATTCCAACGCAGATTGTGTTTCTTTGTACGAATATTTTCTCATGATATGTTCCGACTTTAGAGATATCATAAATACAAAAGTTGTAGATCTCGTTCTTAGATTTCCATAGAATATTTATTCAACAAAATCTGAGTTGATACCAGACGTTACCAAGCTGTCTAGATTTGCATGATTTGTTTCCTTTTTTTTACCAAACTTCTTCATTTATTCATGTAATTATCTTAGGGCTTAATTTTTGATCCAATGGCTCTCATTCACTATTGTAAGCTATAAATAGGGGTAGATAGTGAGGGATTAGAGTGTGAAAAATTTTGTAACTTCTTTTTGGAGAGAGGAGGGTTATTCTTGATTGAGAAGACCTTCCACTTTGTAACTTTTGTTATAATTAATAAAATATTTTTCCTCTTCATATTTTCTTCTCTTTATTTGATGATGATGATGGAGATGAATATTAATTTGAAGGTTTATCTTTTATTTTCTTTTAATTATTTTTTAGTAGTTTAGATTTATATTAATGTATTGTAGAGTAAATTTATTTTCTTGTTTTTATTTTAGTTTGCCCTTTGTAGCTTAGATTTATTTTCTTTCATAGTTTAGATTTCTTTTTTTTACAATTAGTTAGATTTATTTTCATAATTTCTTTTCTTTTTAATTAGTTTTCCTTTCTTTTCTTTTATTGTTTTTCTTCCTTAAAGACGTGAAACTAATTTTTATAGGAACCCTAGAATTGTATGAAGCTAGTCTAATTTCTTTTATATTTGTGAATTATTCTCTTGCACTTTAATTGATCATGGATAGTATAATCAACTAGAGAACTAATTGATAGAAGAAGAATTTGATAATCTATGGTTATCTTGAGTGGTTTGATAGGTTATGCTTATGAATTCTAGAATTACTATCTAGTTGTTGTTCTTTTTCATGAATATTAATTTTGCTTAGATGATAATTTGATAGGTAATATTTTCTTTGAGTGGTTTGATAGTCTATGCTTAATAAATCTAAAGTAAAATATGATATAAAGAGAATAATTCATAATTTATAATTAAAATTAGCTAGTGGATTCAACTCTAGATTCTTCATATTTCTCATTGAAACTTCCATCTTCACTTTCTTGAGTTTTCTTTCTCTCTCCTCAAATTTCACTGCTCATAATCACAAAACTCATCATAGCTTCTCCAATCATATTCAACCATCACTCCTAATTATCACGCACACGATATAAGAACCGATTTTACTTATCTCTTATAACATCTTCCTCGTGGCATCGATAACTTTTATACTATAACTTGATTGGTTATGCACTTGTAACTTTTACACATTATTTAGACCCCATCAATCTCCATCTGCCCCTAGGGAAAGGACTACTAAATGTGATGAAGGCTCTATCTATTATGCATAGTCTACCTAAATTATTTACTATGTATCTAAATGGGATTAATATTTAGAAACTCACAACACGAGATGTAGTACGTCGAGCGAAATAATCTAAACAAGGAAACTCTCATGTACATACCATATGTCTCAAATTGTGAATCGCTAAATATCAATTCCAAACTAAGAATAAAAGATAAAGGAAAATAGTATAGAAAAGTAATGTTGCTGCAATATCATAACTATCGACCATATAACTCGTGCTACTCTTGGGTAGATGATGTGGATACAAGAACTAAATCTCATGTAACTTCCAAACGTGAAGTAATCCGGTCATAATATAACTCAGCGATGAATCATATTCATAAATGGCTTCCGCCAAAGACTCAGGCTATCAGATATATCACAATATAATATCTCATAAGGTTTTATTATTGACCTCATGTTTATGAACATACTCTCTAATCTTGTTTTGATGATTATAAACAATTCCTAACAACGTGTGTCGAGTATTTGTATTTATTTTGTTAGGTAATCTACACAAATAACCATGTTGGAGGTTGTATGGAATCGAGATTTCACGATCATATTCAATGGAGGATGGAAAGAATAGGAGTGAAGCCAATGCTTTTAAGTCAAGATACAAGATCAAGCTTCATCCGCATCCAAGACATGCTATATTGAAGACTTTCAAGCTTGGATAATTTAATTTTAGTTTATACTTATGTATAAATACTTCAAGCTCAATTATATACACACATACAAGTATTGGTTTCTCATATATATATATATATATATATATATTATATATATATATATATATATATATATATATATATAAGTTTTGGTTTATGGTTTTCATGTTTATATAAATATGAATTTGTGAAAATGTTGAGTAATTGGTTTATAAACTTAACAACAATAGTTTATATCTTTTATTAAATCTATAAAATTATTTTATAAGGTTTTAAAATATTGTTTAACTCAAAATGTGAAAAACATGTATGTTTAGTTTTTATATTTTGGACTAGTTTTGCAAAATGATGAGTTTTCACAAATGGGTAATGTAATTTGAAAAATTCCTTTTGTAACATCATTTTCATGTTTACAAACATTACCTAAAGTTTTATATTTTTTTTGAATTTATTTGCTATTTTTAAATTAAATTTTGTATTTACTATTCATTATAGGCTGAAAACCTGTTATCAGTCAACTGATGGTCCTTATCAGGCGACTGATGAAACTGCCTAGAATCATTAATAATTTCTATTTCTTATTCGGTCGACTAATCAGTCGACTGATGAGGTAATTAGTTGACTGACGAGATCTATCAGTCGACTGACGAGATCTATCAATATTTTTCTAACTGTTCTGAATTTGAATAAGTGAATGTTTATAGCCGTTTTTAAACGTTAATTGGCTTAAATTTTGAATATTTCAAAGGCTGTAAATGAGTTTTAACATCAGAATTTGTGCATGAACATTAGTACTTATAAGATTCGAATTTTGAGCAAATATATCCTCTCTTGATACAAATTCTCATTCTAAATGTCAAGAAAAGAAAGATCTGAGATTGCCTTTTATTCCCCATCATTACTAAAGATTGATTCGACAAATTTTCAGAGAGTAAAAAGTTCCTAAGCCACTGTTGCACTTCACATTCACATCAAAGCTTATAGGGATTTGTGTTTTTCTTCAAAGAAGGTTTCTCTCAGGTGTGAGAGAAAGATCTCTTGGTTTAGAGATTGGTGTTGCAATTTGTAGGGACTTACAAATTGGTCAGGTTTAATTTTATAATTGGATTCAAAATCATAGTGGAAATCTCAAACGGGATTTGTTTGGGGACTGGATGTATACCCAGGGTGGTGGAACCAGTATAAATCTCTTGTTTGTGATTGTTCAATTTCTAAGATTATTGTTCATTGTTCTTGCAAGTTATAATTAATCTTGTAAAATTTTTAAATAAATACTATTCACCCTCCTCTAGTATTTAGTATGTGCTTCTGTAGATCCTACACTTGGTATCAGAGCGAGGATTACAATGATGACAAATACATCACAATTCAAAGAGGGTCACTCCACACAATGACCACCACTATTCGATGGTGCAAATTATAACTATTGGAAATACCGGATGAAGATCTACCTCTAATCACTTGGCTACAATTTTTGGAACATCGTTGAGACAGAATTCACAAAGCTAACCACTCCATACACCGAATGGACACTTGCTCAAAGAACAAATCTGAATATGTACTCTAAGGTAATGAATGCGTTATTTTGTGCCATGGACAAGAATGCGCTATTTTGTGCCATGGACAAGAACGAGTTCAATCGCCTGTCTACCTCTACATCCGCACATCAAATTTGGCATACTCTTGAGGTAATACATGAAGAAACTAACAAGGTTAAAGAATCAAAATTTTCTATTCTTGTTCACATGTTTGAACTATTCAAGATGAAAGACAAGGATACCATCATAGAGATGTTCACAAGATTTATAAATATCTCAAACTCCTTGATTGCACTAGGCAAAATCGACACTCAAGTTGAAATAGTGAGAAAAATCCTAAGAGCACTCACTCCAGATTGGGAGAAGAAGACTACGACAATTAAAGAGGCCGACGATCTTTCCACTCTTAATGTAGAAATCCACATCTGAAATCTCATAGCCTATGAAGTTCAACTCGAGGACAGAAAGAAGGATGAAGAACCAAAGAACAAGAAAATTATTGCCTTCAATGCATCCTCGGACACCAAAGAATCTGAAGAAGATGATGAGGATATTGCATTAATCACAAAGAAATTCAAACAATTTTTAAAGAAAGGTAAATATAAATCAAATCAATTTAAGAATACTAATGATTCTTCTTTGTGTTTCAACTGCAATAAACTAGGACATATAAATAAGGATTGTCCACTTCTTAAGTCAAAATCAAAGTCCACCAACTTCAATAACTTCAATGACTTCAAGAAGAAGAAGAAGAAGGTTTTGGCAGTGACATGAGATGACAGTGATGCATCCTCTTGGGAAGAAGTAGAAGAACAGAAAGAAGAATATGCTCACATGTGCTTCATAGCACACGAAAATGAAGTAATTGAATTATTAGATAATGAAGAGTTATTAGAAGCATTCAATGAACTTTATGTTAAATTTAAGGATTTAAATTCTAATTATAAGATTTTGAAAAATGAAAACGAGAGATTAAACTTAGAATTAGTTTCTCCAAAATCCTCACAAGTTGAAGAATTGAAGGAATTAAATGATAAGTTATTTGCTGAAAATAAATTATTGACTGATTTCCTCACAAGTTGAAGAATTGAAGGAATTAAATGATAAGTTATTTGCTGAAAATAAATTATTGACTGATAATAATATTTATCTCAAATCTGAAGGAATTAAATGATAAGTTATTTGCTGAAAATAAATTATTGACTGATAATAATATTTATCTCAAATCTTAATGTGATATCATGAAAACTAGTATTTCTGATTTAGATAAGAATATGGCTTCACTTAAACTTAAATATGAAGAGTTATTTTTAAATGTTAACAAGTTTAACAAAGGGAAAGAAGACTTAACTGATTTATTATTTTTTTCAAAAGTCTTCTAATCAAAAGTTTGGTTTGGGATATGTTCATAAGAAGAATAAATATGTAACTAGGACAAATCATGCATCATCTTCTTTTACTAAAAGTGTTAGTAAATTCCCTGCACCTTTGTCTATGAATACTCATGTTAAGAATAATCATGGATTCTCTCATATTCTAAAAATGATTCTCATGCATTATCTATGTTTATTTGGGGTGCCTAAAGATACTTGCTTGCATGATAGAGATGTTTATAGTTCAGATTTTAAGAAAAATGTATGCAATTCTTCTAATTACGTTTATGTTAACAAGGGGAAACCAAATTCCAAGTGGATTTAGACTCCTAAGGGCTAATCCCAAGGACCCAACATAAAAGGGTACCAATTTTTACATATCTATATTTCAGGTACCTCGAAAAGAGAAATGGATACTAGATAGTAGTTGTTCCAAGCATATGACCGGAAACTTGAACATGTTATCTTTGGTACGAAACAAGAAAGGTGAAACAATGTCATTTGGAAACAACAACAAGGCTAATGTTATAGGTATTGGAATAGTAGGTAATCCACATAAGCCTTTAATAGATAATATTTTATTAGTAGAAAGTCTTAAACATAATTTTCTTAGCATTAGTCAATTATGTGATAAATGTTTTAAAATTGTTTTTGAAAAAGATACATGCTTGATTTATGATTCGGATTTGAATAATATCTTGTTTAGAGGCATTAGAAAGAACAATATCTATGTTTTATCCATGAACTTTGTTTAGTTGCATCCAATATTGATACATTACTTTGGCATAAATGATTTGAGCATGTGAATATGAAAAACATTTCACACATTTCCAAGCATAATTTAGTACATGGTTTGACAAAACTTACATTTAAGAAAAATTATTTTTGTGATGCATGTCAATAAGGAAAGACGCATAAGTCTACTTTTAAATCTAAATATGTTGTTTCTATGAATAGACCATTAGAATTATTACATAAGGATTTATTTGGTCCCTCTAGAATTATATTTTTAAATGGAGTAGATATGCATTTGTCATTGTTGATGATTACTATAGATTTACATGGGTTATGTTTTTAAAACATAAGAATGATACTTTTGTTGAATTTTCTTTATTTTGTAAAAAGATTCAAAATCAAAAATCCGCTACCTTTCTAACTATTAGAAGTGATCATGGTGGTGAGTATGAAAACAAGATATTTTCTGATTTTTATGATAAAAATGGTATTTTACATGAGTTTTCTTTTCCTTACTCTCCACAATAAAATGGAGTTGTTGAAAGAAAAAAAATAGAATATTACAAGAATGTGTTAGAACAATGTTGTGTGATTCTAACATTCCTAAGTATTTTTAGGCTGAAGCTGTTTCTACCGCATGTTATGTTTTAAATAGAGTTTTTTGAGACCTATTTTGAATAAAACTTCATATGAATTATTTTCTGATCGAATTCCTAACATTTCGTATTTTAAAGCTTTTGGATGTTAATGTTATATATTAAATACAAAAGAAAACTTAGATAAATTTTATTCTAAATCTGATGAAGACATTTTTGTTAGTTATCTATGCATAGCAAAGCATATAGAATTTTCAACAAAAAAATTTCTATGATAGAAGAATCTTTGCATGTTTTATTTGATAAGTTTTTTTCAAAAATTCTCATTGTATCTATTGATGATGATGATATTATAGATTCTTTTGCTAATGATATTGATGATATTTCAATTAAAGATACTCATGATTTACCAAGAGCATATGTAGATTTTAGAAATCATCCATGTGAAATGATTGTTGGTGATATTTCTCGTGGTGTTCATACTAGATCTCAATTGAATTTATATACACATGTTGCTTTTGTTTCTACAATAGAACCTAAAGATATTGGCGAAGCATGTTTAGATAATTTTTGGATTATAGCTATGCAAGAGGAACTCAACCAATTTATAAGAAATAACGTTTGGGATCTTATTCCTAGACCGAAGGATCATACTATAATAGGAACCAAATGGATTTTTAGGAAAAAATTAGATGAATTTGAACAAGTAATAAGAAATAAAGCAAGATTAGTTGAACGAGGATATAATCAAGAAGAAGGAATAGATTTTAATGAAACTTATGTACTTGTAGCACGTTTAGAATCCATACAAATTCTGCTTGCTTTTGCTAGTTATATAAATTTTAAACTTTACCAAATGGATGTAAAAAGTGCATTCTTAAATGGTTTTATTAAAGAAAAAGTTTATGTAAAACAACCTCCAGGTTTTGAACATGAATGCTATCCAGATTATGTTTTTAAACTTAAGAAAGTGTTATATGGTCTAAAACAAGCACGTCGTGCTTGGTATGATAGATTAAAGAAGTTTCTTTTAGATTTCGGATTTGATATTGGAAAAGTTAACTCGACACATTTTATAAAGAAAATTGATAATGATATTCTTTTAATTCAAATTTATGTTGATGCTATAATATTTGGATCTACTAATAATGATCTTTGCAAAGAATTTTCTAAGTCTACGCAGAAAGAATTTAAAATGAATCACATGGGTTAACTAAATTTCTTTCTTAGACTTCAAATTAAACAATTGAAGGAAGAAAGTTTCATTAATCAAAGCAAATATGCAAAAGATTTACTTAAACGTTTTGGGATGGACAAAACTGTAAGTAAAAAGACTCTAATGAGTACTACTACATCTCTTGACAAGGATGAGAATGGTAATAATATTGATAAAAAACTTTATCGAGGTATGATTGAATCACTTCTTTATATTACTGCTAGTAGACCTGATATTATGTTTAGTGTTTGTTTATGCGCTAGATGTCAGTCAAATCATAAAAAATCACATCTTAAAGATGTAAAAAGAGTTTTTAAATATTTAAATCATACATAAGATGTTGATTTATTTTATCTAAAAGATTGTACATTTGATTTAATGTCATATAGTGATGCTGATTTTACTGGATGCAAATCTGATAGAAAGAGTACTAGTGGTACTTTTAGGGATATTCACTAGTATCTTGGTTCAGCAAAAAACAAAACTCTGTGTCATTATCAACAACAGAGGAAGAATTGTGATGCCCCCAAGTTCACACAAGGCTGTAGTCCAAGGTGAAACCAATGATGTCAAACCTTTCATACACCTATACTGTGTAATGACATATTTCACCATCACAGAAATGTCCCTCTAGTGAAAACAAATAAGACAGTATAGGTACAAGCAGATATAAATGAGATGAAGATAAGAAATAGAACACAGGAATATTTGATATATCTCTAAATAATCAGGTCTCAACAGATATAAAAGAAAATATGTCCAACAATCTGAAATAAATGATCCAAAGTCTCAACTACAAGAATCAACTAAAAAGTACATAAGCTCTCTCAGCTCTCACAATGTAATACAAATATAAACATCAACTAGAAATACAAACTAAACATCTATGGAGCAGAACAACTAAACATGTATGATGGCGACTATGCTGAAAATTCATCAACCTGCAGCTCTCCGAAACTCTACTCCGCTGCCTGAAAAGAAATAAAAACCACAACGTCAGAGTGCTAGCAAGATCGTCTCCATCTGTCCTCAGGGGAAGGGCTACTAGGTATGATGGGGGCTACTAGGTATGATAGAGGTTCTACCCGTAAGTGCATAGTCTACCTAGTTCATTTACCCTGTACAAAACTGGGGTTAATACTAAGAAACTCACAACACGAGATTGGTACGTCGAGTGAAATAATCCAAATACCTCATGTATATACGATATGTCTCAAATTGTGAATCACTAAATATTAACTCCAAAACTAAGAATAAATGAATAGATGAAAGATAATACAGGAAATACTACATCACACATCTCCAAAAATATCATATCAACCCTCATATTACCCTTAGTGGGTAAAACAGATATTGACACACTCGTGTATCTAAGTTGTGGAATACTTCCACAATGGATCATATCGATGATGTTAATATTCACCTACACTTAGGTTATTTATCGAATCACCCTTCTCTAGAATACTTCAACTCATCGCACCCCTGTGCGGACCGGTAAATAGATATGTCAGTTCATTGCACTCCCGTGCGAACCAATAACTAGGTATGTCAATTCATTCCACTCCCGTGCGGACCGGTAACTAAGTATAATAACTTATCGCATAACCATGCGGACCGATAGTTAGGTATATCAACCTCTACGCATCTTCGTACGGACTGATAGATAGGTATTTTAACCTCTGCACATCTTCGTGAGAACCGATAGATAGGTATTTTAACCTCTGCGCATCTCCATAAAGTCTGATAGATAGGTATATCAACCTCTAGGCATCTTTATGTGGACCGATAAAGAAGTGTAGTCCATCTGTGGTCTCATTACAACACCCGACTAAAGCACTCGGAGTATAGTCCATTCGCGGTCTCATTGCGGGGTTTGACTAACCCCACCCAACTGGTCATAATTATAATATATATAATAATATCCATTACTCTTAACAGTTGTATCATATTTAGATACCCTAAACAATGTAATCATACGTACTCAATCCTCGTACGTGTACTCTTTGAACTATGCGCGAATATCAACTCACGTCTTTGTAGGTGTAAATTTTGATCTCCCGAAAATAGGGAACTTCGTTTGTATTGATAAGAAGGCTTATTACAAACTAATAAATCAAATGGTTACAACAGAAGCGGAGGGAATGCCCTCCTTGTTTAACGTGGGTTCCTCGGTGGCGATAGGACGCTTCGCTCGGTGCTCGCGCCGAGTCTGCTTCCCTTGGACGATCCGATCGAAGTTGCTGCCGGAGCCGGAGCTTCGGTTCTCAAATGAGGGGGGCCTTTGGCAAAGGTCCAGGTTCAACCTTTGGGAGATTAGCCAGCAGAATATGCAACGGCCAATCCCCCTTCTCTTCATGCTGCTGAAGATGGGTTTTAATAGGCAAGGGCTGACCTGGGCCATCCCTTGATTCATGGGATTTGACCATGTGAGGGAGACAGCTTGACTGCTCCTTGAATTATGGGATGTGACCACACGTTATTCGGAGACGTCCTGCTGTTCATTCGTACCGTCAATGGTCATTCGAAGAGCTGTGCTCTGCATCACGCTACATAGGAGTGGGAAAGCCCCTCCTCGTATGCGTGACAACGGCTGTCAGATGCTTGCGTGGATCTGACCAACCACCGAGCGTTGGCGGCTCTCGTCCCTTCACCTGGACAACTGAGGTGAGCCGCATTTATGAGGGTGCAGGCTGTTTCGGCGCCTGTCCACTCATTCGGCCATCTGACGGGCCTAGAGTATTGTGCCCTCTCCCTTGATTTGTGGGATTTGACCACTGATGTAACTGTTCCCATACTCCAAGTGGGCAGTTGACAGTGAGCTGGCGAGTCTGCAGCTTGGGTCTGCAGGCGAGCTTAGGACTG
Source organism: Asparagus officinalis (assembly GCF_001876935.1). Classification (NCBI taxonomy): domain Eukaryota; kingdom Viridiplantae; phylum Streptophyta; class Magnoliopsida; order Asparagales; family Asparagaceae; genus Asparagus; species Asparagus officinalis. The sequence goes on from NC_033801.1 coordinate 49,442,991, forward strand.
CAGGCAGACTTGGGTCTGCAGGCGAGCTTGCAGGCGAACTGGGTCTGCAGGTGAGTTTGGGACTGCAGGCGGACTTGGGTCTGCAGGCGAGCTAGCAGGCGAACTGGGTTTGCAGGCGAGCTCAGGTGCGCAGGCAGACTTGGGGTCTGCAGGCGGATTTGAGACTGCAGGCGAATTTCGAGCTGCAGGCGAGCAGGCAGACTTGGGTCTGCAGGCGGATTTGGGACTGCAGGCGAATTTCGAGTTGCAGGCGAGCAGGCAGACTTGGGTCTGCAGGCGGATTTGGGACTGCAGGCGAATTTGAGCTGCAGGCGAGCTCCTGAGCATGGATTGAAGAATAGGCCGTAACTTTCAAACCGTAAGTCGGAATTGGACGAATTATATATGAAAATCGCCTATCTCGACGAGATGGGGCCATCCGAACCAAGCCAAATTTGCTTCCTCTGTTTCGCCAAATTCCTTACGGTTTGGGAGATATCTGCGTTTTCCCCTTTTTCGCTATTTCGGGTGAGGTTTTAGCAGTTTTGTTCTGAACTTCTCTGATAAGGATTTAAAGGCAATTTTTATTGCCTACAAAACCCCCTCCAAAGTTTTCAGACCTGAATCAGGCCGCATGGGGTCTGGAACACTTTGGATATGAAGTCCCGTAAAGTGATCCCTGCTCTTCACTCGCAGCTGATGATCGCCTTCTAGGATTTTGAGCAAACCCTCAGCTATCAACGGACTTGATTTGTCTTTACCAACTGCCGTTTGAGTTGGACTAGCCATGCTCTTGCCCTTAGCATGGTAAGTTGTCGAGGAGTCTCTCTTAGGCTCAATGCTAAAATTTCTCCTCTATCCTTAGCCTTTCGAGGCGTTTGGATTTAAGGGAGCAGTTTAACCTCGTATACCAGTCGGAGGGTAGGAGCAGTTTAGACTCATGCACCAGTTGGAGTGTAAGGGGGCAGTTTAGACTCATGCACCAGTTGGAGTCTAGGGGGGAAGCTTATCTTAGGGCAAAGATGAAGACGAACCCTGATTTGTCTTCTCTTGGGGCAAAGACGAACCCTGAAATAGCAGCACATCGCATAGTAGGCCACTATCAAACAACAACGCCTTTTATGGGAAAGACGGTGCTGGGAGAATCAAATCGTTCAGGGACGTATGAGTGTGACGATTGATTGGACAACATCATTTGCGGGAATGATGGTGTCGGCTATCAGAGGTAATCGTTAACATGATAGGGATTGCCGCGATCGGAGCGACTTTGAGGACCTACCATCCTTTTGAAGAGGATTGGTAAGTTGATTTTGTCAGAGGTGACCGTTAACATGACAGTGGGGGTCCCGCCATCCTATTGAAGAGGATTGGCGGGGGATTGTGGCTTTGGTCCTAACTATCTGAAGGTTTGACCAAGTGGGAGTTTGATGCAGCCCACCTGAACTGCTAGTTCCGCCTGGTCTGAGCGGTTCGCCATAAATGGAAACCTGGCTCAAGAAGTGGGGCTCGACTAACTGTTAGGCTCGCCTGATTTGAGCGGTTCGCCGAAACTGGGAACCTGGCTCAAAGAGATGGGGCTCGCCTAAGCTGTTAGGCTCGCCTGATTTGAGCGGTTCGCCAAAACTGGGAACCTGGCTCAAGAAGTGGAAGTGTGGGGAATAGTTTAACCTCTTATACCAGTTGGAGGATCAGAAGAAGCAGTTTATACTCGTGTACTTGTCGGAGTGTTAAGGGAGCAGTTTAAACTCATGCACCAGTTGGAGTGTAAGGGGGAAACTTGTCTTCTCTTAGGGCAAAGATGAAGACGAACCCTGATTTGTCTTCTCTTGGGGCAAAGACGAACCCTGAAATAGCAGCACATCGCATAGTAGGCCACTATCAAACAACAACGCCTTTTATGGGAAAGACGGTGCTGGGAGAATCAAATCGTTCAGGGACGTATGAGTATGACGACTGATCGGACAACGTCATTTGCGGGAATGACGGTGTCGGCTATCAGAGGTAATCGTTAACGTGATAGGAATTGCCGCGATCGGAGCGACTTTGAGGACCTACCATCCTTTTGAAGAGGATTGGTAAGTTGATTTTGTCAGAGGTGTAGTGTTAACATGACAGTGGGAGTTTATTGCGATTTGAGCAACTCTATGGACCTACCATCCTATTGAAGAGGACTGGTAAGTTGATTTGTCAGAGGTAACTGTTAACGTGACAGTGGGGGTCCCGCCATCCTATTGAAGAGGATTGGCGGGGGATTGTGGCTTTGGTCCTAACTATCTGAAGGTTTGACCAAGTGGGAGTTTGATGCAGCCCACCCGAACTGCTAGTCTCGCCTGTTCTGAGCGGTTCGCCACAAATGGAAACCTGGCTCAAGAAGTTGGGCTCGCCTAAACCGTGAGCGGTTCGCCATAACCGGGAACCTGGCTCAAGAAGTGGGGCTCGCCTAAACTGTTAAACTTGCCTGATTTGAGCGGTTCGCCGAAACTGGGAACCTGGCTCAAAGAGATGGAGCTCGCCTAAACTGTTAGGCTCGCCGTATTTGAGCGGTTCGCCCGTACTGGGAACCTGGCTCAAGAAGTGGAAGTGTAGGGAATAGTTTAACCTCTTATACCAGTTGGAGGATCAGAAGAAGCAGTTTATACTCGTGTACTTGTCGGAGTGTTAAGGGAGCAGTTTAAACTCATGCACCAGTTGGAGTGTCGAAGAACTATCAGAGGTGATTGTTAACGTGATAGCTTTGTAGGCCCGTCGTCCTATTGAAGAGGATCGACGGGAGATTGTCAGAGGTGTAGTGTTAACTTGACAAGATTGTCGCGATTAGAGCGACTATGTGGGCCCACCGTCCTATTGAAGAGGATCAACGGGGGAAATTTGGAGGATATGAGGGATCGGTCTCCACTACCAAGGCATCTTGGTCATCATCCCCTCGAAATTCATGCGGGTCTTCGTCACCCACATGCTTGAGCATGCTCTCGACTTGTTCTCCTTGACGAAGTAAGTCTTTCCATGAGCGAGCTTCAACAGCGCCCATATTGGACAGAACGCTGATAGAGAGATTGTTCCGGCACATCTCGATGAGTGTGGCCTCGGAAACTCGATCGCGGGAATGCAGCGATCGGTTTCTGAATCTCTTGACAAAGTTGCTTACAGACTCTGTCTTCCTCTGCTTCACAGTTAGCAGGGTGGCCATAGATACTTCTGTGTCATCGTCGAAGAATCTGGCCACGAAGAGCCTTTCCATGTCCTTCCAGCAGGTGATGGACCCGGGCTCCAATCTGCGAAACCATTCAAAAGAGACCCCCTTGAGGGTACCAATGAATAGTCGAGTCATAATGGGATTGTTTCCCACTATGTGTCCAGTTTGCGCCTGGAAGTAGTAGAGGTGCTGGGTAGGAGAACCCTTGCCATTGAACTGTAGGAGGTCCAGCGGCTCGAACTTTGCCGGGTAGGAGACCGCATCCCATTCAATTGGATACGGTCTGACAACCCCCAGCTTGTTCGCATGCTTCTGGAGCTTCAAGGCATCGAGTTGACTTTGGAGATCGTCAAACCTCTTGTCTCTTGGGTTATGGCCCGAAGATGACGCTCCTCTAGATGACTCGGATGAGGAGTGAGAAGGAGTAGGCACCCGCTCTTTGTGCTTCAAGGATTTATGCGAAGCCCGCGAAGTCCTCTCTCTCTTCCTCTTTTTATCGCTCAGGAGCTGCTCCAACATCTCCTTTAGGGAGTCGATGGTTGCTTGTTGCTCGTCGAGCCTTCTGGATATCTCATCAGGGACGTCGGTCATGTGCACACTCACGTGCCTGCCTCGAATTGAGCTTGAAGTCTGCGACGTTGCCGTTGCCGAGCAATCGTCGTCGTCGTTGTCAGAGACGGACCGTTGTCAGAGACGGACGTCGGACTCGTGCTGGCAAACGAGGTGGCCACCCCCATTTGGGCGTGAGCGTGTTGGCGAGGTTCAGGCTGGCGAGGTTCGCCCGTCAGGCGAGATTGGTACAATGTGCCTGTGCCTGTCTGGCGAGCTGTTGCTTCACCTTTCTGGCGATCTTGGGCCGTCAGGCGAGCTTGGTGAAGTCCGCTTGTTTGACGAAGACCTCTTGAACTGTAGAGTTCGCCAGGTGCCCTTGGTTCGCCAAAATTGAACACCTTGCTCACAGAGTGGGGCTCGCCTAAACTGCTAGGCTCGCCCGATTTGAGCGGTTCGCCAAAACTGGGAACCTGGCTCAAGAGATTGGGCTTGCCTAAGCCGTTAGGCTCGCCTGATTTGAGCGGTTCGCCGAAGCTGGGAACCTGGCTCAAAGAGATGGGTTCGCCTAAACTGCTAGGCTCGCCCGATTCGAGCGGTTCGCCAAAAATGGGAACCTGGCTCAAGAGGTTGATTCGCCTCAAGCCTGAATAATAATTCAGGCTGTCGTGGGGGATGAGGGATTGCGCCTCGAGACGAGCGAAAGCTTTTCGTCGCCGCTGTTTGGATCTTTTTGAACGAGGAGCGTTCATGTCGACGGCGGAGGCGTAGTCTGCGTCGACACGAATGGTTGATTCCTCTTGCACAGGGGTCTGCGAGGATCGTTCATCGACCCATTCAGCAGCCCCTAGACCTGCATTCTCGAATCTCGGCTCGGCCTCAACTGGTCCCAAGACATGCATTCTCGAATCTCGGCTCGGCCTCCACTGGTTTGGGGGGAAAAGAACCCCCTGCCTCGGCTTGGGTAGATCCCTCAGGCTTGGTTGCCTCGGCCTCTTGGGGCTGGGCCACCCGCACGACTCTGTAGCCTAGTCCCTGCAGCAACTTCGTCAGACTGCGCCACCACCAATTCATCTGAATGAACGGATTCTCCCACTGTGGTCGCCATCTTCTGTAGGGTGAAAATTTGATTCTTCCGAAGAAAGGAGTTTCGTTTGTATTTATAAGAAAGCTTATTACAAACTAACAAATCAAATGTTTACAACAGAAGCAGAGGGAAGGCCCTCTTTGTTTTGTGTGGGGACTTTAGGTGGCGATAGGATGCCTCGCTCGGTGCTCGTGCCGAGTCTGCTTCCCTTGGACGATCCGATCGAAGTTGATGCCGGAGCCGGAGCTTCGGTTCTCAAATGAGGGAGCCTTTGGCAAAGGTCCAGGTTCAACCTTTGGGAGATTAGCCAGCAGAATATGCAACGGCCAATCCCCCTTCTTCATGCTGCTGAAGATGGGTTTTAACAGGCAAGGGATGGCATGGGCTCTCCCTTGATTCATGGGATTTGACCACTAATAGAGGTGAGGGAGATAGCTTGACTGCTCCTTGAATTATGGGATGTGACCACACGTTGTTCGGAGACGTCCTGCTGTTCATTCGTACCGTCAATGGTCATTCGAAGAGCTGTGCTCTGCATCACGCTACATAGGAGTGGGAAAGCCCCTCCTCGTATGCGTGACAACGGCTGTCAGATGCTTGCGTGGATCTGACCAACCACCGAGCGTTGGCGGCTCTCGTCCCTTCACCTGGACAACTGAGGTGAGCCGCATTTATGAGGGTGCAGGCTGTTTCGGCGCCTGTCCGCTCATTCGTACTGTGGACGGCCATCTGACGGGCCTGGAGTATTGTGCCCTCTCCCTTGATTTGTGGGATTTGACCACTGATGTAACTGTTCCCATACTCCAAGTGGGCAGTTGACAGTGAGCTGGCGAGTCTGCAGCTTGGGTCTGCAGGCGAGCTTGCAGGCGAACTGGGTCTGCAGGTGAGTTTGGGACTGCAGGCGGACTTGGGTCTGCAGGCGAGCTAGCAGGCGAACTGGGTTTGCAGGCGAGCTCAGGTGCGCAGGCAGACTTGGGTCTGCAGGCGGATTTGGGACTGCAGGCGAATTTGAGTTGCAGGCGAGCTCCTGAGCATGGATTGAAGAATAGGCCGTAACTTTCAAACCGTAAGTCGGAATTGGACGAATTATATATGAAAATCGCCTATCTCGACGAGATGGAGCCATCCGAACCTAGCCGAAGGCTTCGGTTCGCTTCCTCCGTTTTGCCAAATTGCTTACGGTTTGGGAGATATCTGCGTTTTTCTCTTTTTCTGCTATTTCGGGTGAGGTTTTAGCAGTTTTGTTCTGAACTTCTCTGATAAGGATTAAAGGCAATTTTTATTGCCTACAGTCTTGCACAAAAATGCTCACCAAATGAACACACAAGCAAAAGGTTTAACCTCACAGAAGCTGACCTTATCAATCGACCGATAATCTCATCGGTCGACTGATAGGGTCGTTCACAAAATAACAGGGTAAACATAAGCATGTCATGTTGGCCTCTTTGTTTTGATGATGTTTAACAAAAAATTTACATCTAATATTGTTTGTCTAATGTAGGCATCAAAAATGCTGTTAGATATCCAGACACAACTCAAGAAAAAGAAAAGATCATCCAAAGATCACAGGAAATGACCTTACGATGTCTCGAAATGATCAAGATAGTGTAGACTATCTCACACGCGAGACAGTGTCGACTGTCTCGCAGTGCGAGACCAGACACAACTCAAGAAAAAGAAAAGATCATCCAAAGATCACAGGAAATGACCTTACGATGTCTCGAAATGATCAAGATAGTGTAGACTATCTCACACGCGAGACAGTGTCGACTGTCTCGCAGTGCGAGACAGTGTTTACTATCTTGCAGTGCGAGACAGTGTAGACTGTCTCGCAGTGCGGGACAATGTTGACTGTCTCGCAATGCGAGACAATGTTGACTGTCTCACACGCGAGACAGCTCTGAAATATTCAATAAATCGGTAAAATAACTTCATGATATGTGGCCATCAACTATTCAAGAATGTGGGCAAGAATCACGTGGATAACTATCAAAATAACAGAGTTTAGAATGTGAGAAGACAGTTATAGAAGAAACTAGTGGGCAGTTGGTGATTTTCGAGACAGTCATCACTGTCTCGGAAGCCGAGACAGTCGAGACAGACTACACTGTCTCGCATGCAAAATTCCTTCAGATTTTTGTATTTTTCAGTTAAGTGTCCCAGAGGCTATAAATACCCCTCTAGGGCCATTACTGACGGAGATCTGGGAACAGAGAGCAGATAGAGCAGCAAACTTGAGTTATTTGTGTGATTCCTTAAGATTTGAGCTTTGACTTGATCTTAAGAAGAGTGTTCATCTTACTTTGATAAGATATTCACTGATTTTCATTCTTACTTCTAAATGAAAGAAATTATCAAAGACCTTCACGATCTGTGAATCGGTGGTCCATGAGTCAAAGCACTCCTGGTACAGGCAAAGTTCCGCAAAACAGAAATCGATAAACGATTCCTGTGTTATTTTCTAAAAAGTTATAATTTTTATTTTGTTGTGTAAAAGAAGTCTTATAAAAAGGCTATTTCTTTTGAATTTGTTGCAATCGACTGAAGATATAATGAATTCCACAATGAAATCAACTTTTGATGAAAACAAACTGGCGACCACAGTGAGAGCCAACGGTCTCGCTACCGAGACCGCCATGTCACAGCTGATCAAGATACCGGTTGAATCCACGGTCGAGGACGAATTTGACCAAGCGAAGTTTGAGGAGTATTTATCATCCTTATCTGCAAAATCTTCCTCGCCTTGCAAATGCAGGAAGATTTTGTCTTCTAAGAAGGTTTACAAATTTTCAACTCCGTCGAATATTACTAGTGAAGACTCTCGTCCGATTGTTGCTGAGGATTTTACTCGCAACACCTCTGCTCACAATGACTCTATTCCAATTAAGGAGTCATTGAATCAAAGCTTACTGGCACTGGTGAAGAGGGCTCGTCAGAGACAACGTTAGCGCCGCGCTCGCCAAATGGCTAAGGCCTTGGAACAAACCGACGGGGTTCACTACTACGCGGACCTAGAGTCGAGGAGACAACAAGTGGTCCAGTTGTTTCAACGACAAGCCACTCACATCTCTGCTAAGCTCACTACAGAGGAATGGATTCTCATCAAAAGAGCTCGTTCAACCCTTAAAGAATGCATACAAAAGCGTCATGCAAATGCCGGTTGTGCCCGTACTCTCTTGCAACAAGGACGAGAAAGAAAGAAGGAAATTGTGGCTAAAGAATCACTAAAGAAACACAAAGTTTGGATTCCGAAGCCTAAACTTGCGCAAAAATCGAGCTCGGAGGCTATTCCATTCAACCGAGACACTTCCAAGCGTCTCGGCGAAAGAAGCCATATCCGAGACAGTTGTAATTATCTAGGCCAAAAGGAAGCTTCTGAGGCCTCTCCTTCGACACCATCGACATCCATTCTAGGTCCATCTACCGCATCCACATCTGCTACACTATCAGTGATGCCTTGGGTCAGAACTGACCTATCAAAATTCAAAATCACAATGGCGGATCGCCTTGGTCCTTTACCTAATAATCGAGACAAAGCCCCAGTTAAAGAACACTTGAGTCCGGTGAACAAACCCTGAGTAAATTCTTATGTTGGGGGTCGAAAGTATCCTCCTATCAGGACGAAGCAATCCCAGGAGGGAAAAACTCTGATTTCCTCTTGTTTAATGTCTGTGAAGACTCCATGCCCGCAAGGGGGTGGATCAAAATATATAACCTTGGATCGCTCAGAGGCGACGATAAGTCGTCCTGGGTATGTCAACAAGGTTCAAACACAAAAACAGAAGATAGGTTGCTCTGGTCACCATGCTGACGAGCTGTACTACAGAAGATAGGTTGCTCTGGTCACCATGCTGACGAGCTGTACTATCAAACTAAAGGTAGAAACAAATCACGAAAAAGGACTGTTCGAGAAACAAGTTGCTGACGAGCTGTACTATCAAACTAAAGGTAGAAACAAATCACGAAAAAGGACTGTTCGAGAAACAAGTCCTCACTGTGTATGTGAAAAGCTTATCAAAGCAGTGTTGTCTGAATGCAGCTGCTTTAAAGCCATTCCGTCGAAAGTTTCTGTATTCCAGAGACTTTCTACCGAAATATCAAAGCCCAAGCCAAGACGTTTCCGTAAGAAGCTTGCTATTCAAGAGGATGAGTTTCCTGAAGTCACCATCAACATGGCTGATAAAGGAAAATCTATGTGGCATTCAAGTGAATCAAATCCTGACTTTTCCCAGGGAGGAAAAGTCAATTCAAGAATTGCCCAACGAATGTCTCGACTCCAGTTAGGAGCTATCAGACGTAGAGACTACAAGAGAATGCATGAAGGAACATCCTCGGAGGATGAACTCTCAGACATTTGTTCCGTGATCGCTTCGGATGATACAATATCTAGCACGGGGCAAACCAGAGAAGTGTTCACAATCACTCCTGATCAGTTTTCTCAAATGCTTTAAGAAGCTCTAGCCAAGCAACGTGAAGAAATTAGAGCTGAGATGAAGACGGAGATAGAGTTGGCTATCCAACAAATAAAATAATTGCAAGCTCAATGGCTTCAACCTCCCGAGTCCAGTCAGTAAGCTGAATCTAGCCACCGCACTCAGAATGTTGTAGATGAAAGTGATCCGTAAGTGGATGAAGTCATTATGGCTGATACACCTCCCAATAACAATAATGCTGGGGGTGGTTCAACGGATCCTCCTAACAACGATATTAGGGGTAGTTCAATTGCACCGCTTAATAACACTAGGGGTGGCCCAATTATTTCTGCTCAACATCACTCAAAGATAGATGAAGATGAGGACAAGAAAATGCAAGACCTTGAAAACAAAGTCAATGCTTTGATGTCCGCTCAGGAAGTAAAGAAGACAAGTATTCTGTGTCCCAATCCAAGAGAATGAGATTCAATATCGTACCCAAAAAATTCAATCTGATTAACTTCACACCGTTTGATGGGAAGAGCTCACCTACTCAGCACTTGATTTATTTCAAGTCTCACTTGGGTGTGATCTCTGGAAATGAGGCTTTGATGCTCACCTACTCAGCACTTGATTTATTTCAAGTCTCACTTGGGTGTGATCTCTGGAAATGAGGCTTTGATGGTCCGGTCATTCGTTGGCACCCTTGTCTCACTTGGGTGTGATCTCTGGAAATGAGGCTTTGATGGTCCGGTCATTCGTTGGCACCCTTCGTGGGTCCGCCTTAGATTGGTACCAACGTCTCAAACCTGGAACCATCAACTGTTGGGAGACATGGAAAGTTTGTTCCTCACCAATTTATTCGATGATGACACTGAAGTGTCAATCGGAACTCTTCTGGATGAGAAACAAAAAGACGGAGAGTCGGTTGATAATTTTGTTAAGCGCTTTCGTAATAAGGCTATGCATTGCAGAGATCCTGTCGCAGAGGAGTTCATCTTGTAGACATGCCACAACAATCTCTCCATTAATGTCCTGGAATTCCTAGGGGTTGTACCTTCAGCAACTTGGAAAGAGTTAAAACTATGCGGCGAACAAGCCAAACGCTTTCTTAAAAGAAAGAAAGTTGAGAGAAGCCAACCGGCGATACCTGCAACCATTGTGAATGCCAATCAAACATCACAATAGCAACCCCAGAGACAACATAAGACTCTTGATCTGAAATTCTAGAAGGAGTATTCTTTCTAAGATGATGAAGTTCCAGTCATCTTGAAATACCTCCTCGCCAACGACAAGATCGAGCTACCACCTATTAAAGATCAGAAGGAAGCTAAGAGTATTATGGATCCAAACTATTGTGCATATCACAGGAGGATTCTTTATCCCACCAAGATTTGCTTTGGACTCAAAAACAAAATCCAAGCCTTAATTGACTCCGGCATCATAATGGCGAAACAAGCCAAATAAAGAAGACATTTACTCCATTGGGTATACGAGTATAAACTGTTTTCCTAACTCCGATGAGTACACGAGTATAAACTGCTTCTCCATGTAACTCCGAAGAGTATACGAGTATAAACTTCTTCTTCATGTAACTCCGTAGAGTATAAGAGTATAAACTGCTTCTCCCTTTCCTCCGACGGGTATACGAGGTTAAACTACTTCCCTTATTTTCAACAACAGGAAGTTCCTGGAAAATATTACTCTTAATATTCTTAAGGATAACCCAATAATTTGGATGAATATAATTGGATTCAGATTCATCAAAGAGCTGGGGGTGGAATACCTCAAATCATTCCAATGGGAAGTTCCTAGAGAATATTACATATGGTATTTTTAAAGATAACCCAAAACCGATTGATTATTCAAGGTGAAAACCAATCATCAGAATAATTTACTCTTAATCATGATATAAATAATTAAGAACCTCACGTAGTGGCTATTTAATCATGTCCAAAATGATTAAAACTATCTCACTATGATTTTCAGAGCACTCTTTTATTGAGATGAGATTCAATGACTTCATCAAGTCAATCTTCCTTCACAAAACTCTAAAATCCTTCAAGGATGAAGCATGTCCCATTTGATTTTACTTCATCCGATTCTTGTTTGATTTCAATCGCCGGGATCAATTTCGCTAACTCCCACTGCGACTTTTCAAGCACTCTTTTATTAAGATGAGATTCAATGACCTCATCGGGTCTGTCTTTTCTCACGAAACTTCTATGGTTTAATTGTGGAGTGTTTGATGATTCACAGTCCTCCATCATAAAATCCCTCACCGATCAAATTAACTGATCGTGGCTCCACCAAAATGCTTCGTGGTTAAATTCACATAAACTCCCGCTGTGTCCGAGCCTTTTAACACTCCCACTGTTGAGCTCTGACACAACACCCAAAATTTCAATCAACTCAAATTGGACGGTTAAACCTTTAAATAGTTAGAATCGTTCTAATTTTATTTGGTCAAACCTTTAAATAGTTAGGACTAAAACCAAAATCCCCTCTAGATTCCTTCCATAAACGAGAGGTCCACAAATTGAACGATCAAATCTTTTAACAGTTAGGATCGTCTCAAACTCTTATTTGGCCAAACCTTTAAACAGTTAGGACCAAAGCCAAAATCCCCTCTCGATTCTTTCCATGAACGAGAGGTCCATAAATTGAATGATCAAACCTTTTAAACAGTTAGAATCGTCTCTAACTCCCATTTGGTCAAACCTTTAAACAGTTAGGACCAAAGCCAAAATCCCCTCTCGATTCTTTCCATGAACGAGAGGTCCATAAATTAAACGATCAAACCTTTAAACAGTTAGAATCGTTCCAATTTTATTTGGTCAAACCTTTAAATAGTTAGGACTAAAGCTAAAATCCTCTCTCGATTTCTTCCATGAACGAGAGGTTGACAAATTGAACGATCAAATCTTTTAACAGTTAGGATCGTCTCAAACTCCTATTTGGTCAAACCTTTAAACAGTTAGGACTAAAGCCAAAATCCCCTCTCGATTCCTTCCATGAATGAGATGTCCATAAATTGAACGATCAAACCTTTTAAACAGCTAGGATCGTCTCAAACTCTCATTTGGTCAAATCATTAAACAGTTAGAACCAAAGCCAAAATCCCCTCTCGATTCTTTCCATAAACGAGAGGTCCATAAATTAAACGATCAAACCTTTAAACAGTTAGGATCGTCTTAAACTCCTATTTGGTCAAACATTTAAACAGTTAGGACTAAAGACAAAATCTCCTCTCGATTCCTTCCATGAACGAGAGGTCCATAAATTGAACGATCAAACCTTTTAAATAGTTAGGATCATCTCAAACTCCCATTTGGTCAAACCTTTAAACAGTTAGGACCAAAGCCAAAATCCCCTCTCGATTCTTTCCATGAACGAGAGGTCCATAAATTAAATGATCAAACCTTTAAACAGTTAGGATCATCTCAAACTCCCATTTGGTCAAATCTTTAAACAGTTAGGGCCAAAGCCAAAGTCCCCTCTCGATTCTTTCCATGAATGAGAGGTCCACAAATTGAATGATCAAACCTTTAAACAGTTAGGATCGTCTCAAATTCCCATTTGGTCAAATATTCAAACAGTTAGGGCCAACACCAAAATCCCCTCTCGATTCTTTCGATGAACGAGAGGTCCATAGTTGAAATTCCATCTCGATAAACGAGAAGTCCTCTTTTAGATTGGATAATCAAACCTTTAAACAGTTAAATTTTTTATCTAAATCTTCTTGATTCTCGGAGTGGAGATCCCATTCTTAGTTTCACCCTTCAGATTCTCAAAGTGGAGATCCTACTTTGAGTTTATTTTGTAGCAGGAGATAGAATATAAAATTGTTCTTATTCAGCATCAGGTTCATCTCTACCAACAAAAAAAAGAGACCAGGAGATAGAATATAAAATTCTTCCTCTCCAGCATCAGGTTCATCTCTACCAACAAAAAAAGAGACCAGGATATAGAATATAAAATTCTTCCTCTCCATCATTGGGTTCATCTCTACCCACAAAAAAAAGACCAGGAGATAGAATATAAAATTCTTCCTCTCTAGTGTCGGGTACATCTTTTCACCAAAAAGACGCAACCCATCAACATTTTCAAATCCATGTTTTATACGTAGGGGACGATATCTCAGTCCCTTATTAGAGATAAGTCTACGTATAACACATATTATCGGGTGGTATGTTCCCACAAAAATGACCAAATCTATGTATTCAACATCATAGTACAAAGTCTAAGGGAGTTTATTCTCTTAGCATAACGTTACATGCAGAATAGACTTAAACAATCTACATGCTAGCCCGATTCAAACGGTAATTAGTAAAGGCTTATCAAATCCGTTGATGGCTGAGGATTTACCAAAAATCTATAAGTATTTATTCTGAGTAGGATAAACAATCATAATAAAGTTTAAGCGCTGCCAAACTCATTGAAGACACAAATTCAGCACGAAGGCCACCTTTCTTCAAGCGGGACAATTGAACCCGCCTCAGACACATGAGGTAGGGTATACTGTTCGTACACATAAGACAACATCGAAAAAGTCACTCCAGTGATTGTGATCGTATTAGCTCCAATGACTGGTCCTACAATCAAAATCCCCTTTTGTTTAAGTAAAAAACCAACAAATGTATAATGCTCCATGCCAGGAGAAACTCCGTACAGGCAGATGAACCGACATCAACAATTGGTCTTACAGTCTCTACACTTGGGCTTGTCATATCCTAACGCCAGTCAACGTGTTACAACGAAAGTCTACTCCACCCAACGCGTTGATAATTCTGCCGAAACAAGGCTCAGGATGAAACGTCAATTCAAGGAATTAATTCAGGGAGTTCAATCATGACTCAGATACAAACTCCTGACGAAGGTGATTAGTTCAACGTTAATCCAACGACACGAGCTAATTAAAAAAATCAACACGTCAGCTTCAGTTTAATATTTTAACAACGGTCAAGCGATAAACACAACACCGAAAATTTTTTAGCTATCCGACAAAAAAAAATGAATAGACTAAAAGTTGAAGAAGTCAACGAATTAACAGCCAGGCGTATCATATCCAAAGTGTCACAGTCTCTTTTATAAAGGAATGAGTCTGAAATACTTTGGAGGGGGTATCTGTAGGCGTCAAAAAATGCTGATAGACATCTGTAGGCTGTCTAAAAATAATAATAGATAGCTGATTCCCCATCAAACACCGATGGTGGAAGTTACAATCTGACGACTTCCAGAAGGCTACAATTTGAAGACTTTCACATATCAAAGAGCTAAAGCAAAGATTATAAAATGACGATCTTTAGCAACGCTCTGACAGAAAGAGATTACAAATCAACGATCTCTTCAAACCAAGACGTGGAAGTCCTCCCTACGTACCATCGTCAAGACACAACACCAATTCAATCACCTACGCAGCTTCAACCGCTGCAAACACGAATGCAGCTTCTTATGTGAGATGATTGATCTTGATGGCTGCGACAACAATATGACTAATATTATATTAGCAACTATTAGAGGTACCGATGAGCAGTGTAATGATATTCGACACACTGAGGAGCACATGGTTAAAACATGCGAAGAAATCTTAGTGGAGATCGTGACCTGCAGTTGATAGAGCGTTATTGAGATGCCTCAATTGTCACAAATGGCCTGAATAGGACCTTCTCTACTGGTCATTGGTGTCATCCATATATAAAGATAGAGAAACTCAAGCGCGGCTCTAATCGCTGCCAAGCACAGCTCAAACACAGCTCCAATCGCTGCCAAGCACAGCTCAAACGCAGCTCCAATCGCTACCAAGCACAGCTCAAACACAGCTTTAATCGCTGCCAGACGCAGCTCTAATCGCCACCAGACGTAGCTCCGATCGTTGCCTGACGTAGTCCAAACAGTTGCTCAAACGCAGCTCCAATCAGCCGTAGAATGCAGCCCCAAATCGCTGCACAACGCAACTTCACAATGCTGCATAACACACTTCCAAATACTGCGTTCAAACATAGAATACATGCCAGAACGCAGATCAAACTCCTGATTCATTCAAACACGCTCTTCACCCACGATCTGGGGAGTGGTTTACGTGGGTTATTACAACCGATTAATGAGGCAACTAAACCCTCATTTAGGAGCGGATTATGGGGGCAGTTACACCCCTAATCTCCCTATAAATACCAACAAACTCAACTGAGTTAGGGGCTGGCTGGCTTTTGGTACGAAGAGGAAGCAAGTTAGTTCTTCAGGATCTCAACCACTCAGGTTTGGCGATTCAACAGCAGCAGCAGTAAAAATCCTTGGAGATAGGATTTTTGAATCAAATCTAGAAGATCAAAACCGAAGGGATTCTTTAACAACAGAAGATCTGCTTGGTCATTAACAGAATTTTCGGTTCTAACAACTCTATTCACAGAGTTCTAACTCGTTCAGAGTTCTTAAATTCATTCAGAGTTACTCATCAAACTTTCCACAGAAGTTCATCGTTCCCACGAGATAAAAGACGGTCGGATCGTCAACGGAGAGCAAATTCGACGCGAGCAATCGAAGGAGGCATTCCATCGCTACCAAGAAGAACCCAGTTTTAAACAAATGAGAGAATCAAATTTGTTTTCTTCTCTTTTATATTCAAATTGTAATCGGAATCAAAGGAATACAAGTCAATTTTCTTTGTTCTAAATTTTCCACAAACAAAAGATGGCGACTCCGCTGGGGACTAGCTTCTCTGACGAGGAAGTGGTGGCACAATCCGACGTTCACCTCACTGGAACAACCGTCGAAACTCTTATCATGGAGTTTGACCAAGCCAAGTACGAGGAGGTCCTCTCCTCTGGATCGCTTAGCCCTAAGGCTAGGCGAGATGCTTGTAGGAACTCTAAAGAGGTCTTAACTGCTGTTGAGACGCCAAAGAAAGCCCTCTCCTTTAGCCAAAGCCTCAAACTCACTCTGCAAGCTGAAGATCCCACGCCTATTTCGACACTGCGTGTACTTGGCTGTAAGAGGCCTATGACAAAGAAAGGCACAATCAACGCCGATGACGCTGCTGCTAAGGCTTTGAAACAAGCCAAGAAAAACGCCGCTCGAAGACGAAGAAGATCCATCCGACGAGCACATCTCTGAGAAAATCAATCCCTGGTCCAACGCAAGGATTGTGTTTCCGAAGCTCTGCCCAAGCATTGCGTTCATACTCCAAAACGCACACTTCGAGGTAATGAATCCAATTATGAACCTCGGGTGATTCAACTTAAACGCGACCCTCAGTGGTGCGTTGTCCAATCAAAACACAGCCCTGTTAAGGGAAAACATGCACCTCACGAGTGCGTCCAAACAAAACAAGACCCTAAGGGGTCTGTTTCATCAACTAAACGCAGGCCAAGGCCTAGTGTTTATAGATCACAACGCGACCCTCGCACTTCGACTCCCGAATGCGATGTGGTCCGCCAAGTTCAAGAGAGTCTACAGGGGCTTAAGATTCATGTCCAACAAGAGCCAGTCTCTCCCACTCAAGGACAAGGGGTTTTATTTCCGACGGAGAGTTGCTCTCAAGTCTCTGATTTGCGAGAGTTACTCTCTAGAGGAAAACCAATGCAATAGACAAATCATTCATGCCATTGTGAGAGGATTATTTCAGCAGTCCTCTCCGAGTGCCAGTGTTGCGCATCTAAAGCCCGACAATCTGTGTTCGACAAACTAACGGATGTCGTAAGACCTACCAAGAGACGACGTCGTCAAAAGAGGAAGGTTTCTGAAGCCGAATATCCTCAGGTTACCATCAACATGGCTGGCAGAGGGAAGGACTCGTATCCTAGTTCTGATGAATCAGAAAGGAACCATTCCCCGACTGTTCGGGAAATCTGTGATGAGTTTGAGGGAGTGTACAGACGCACTCAGACTCGGACAGGAGCTATACGTCCGGTTAATTATCAGAAGTTAGCCAAGGGGATTACGACAAGTGATGAACATTCGGCAATAGCTGAATCTCAATCTTCAAGCTCTGTCGGAGCACAAAAGGTTTCTGTTTACATGGCGGGAAACCCCGAGGACATAGCCAAAAGAATAGACGAACATCATGTCATGCTCCAGGCGCAACAGGAGACACTTATCCAATTGAAGGATATATTGGCCCAGTTTCTAGCAGAAAAAGGCCAAAAACCCGAGTCTTTCCGGAGGACAACGTCAAAGGGAAAGCAAAAAGCACACGAACATTCAGATCGTGAGACTCACAATTTGGATTCTTCTTCTGACAATGAGAAGTTGATGGAAAAAGAGCTGTATCCTCAGTCAACCAAAGTGGATGAGTTAGAAGCCCGCCTAAACGCAATGGCCAACAGAAGCGAGCTTCGCGAGGAAGGAGTGATATGGCCTTACCCTGCAGAATGGGATACGGCTCAATACCCACCAAAGTTCAAAGCTCCAACATTGCAACCTTTCGATGGCACAGGATCACCATATCAGCATATCTACTACTTCAAGTCTCAGACTGGAGATGTAGTGGCGAACGACGCCATTCTGACCCGGCTATTCATCGGTACCCTCAAAGGTGTCGCCTTTGAGTGGTTTATGAAACTGCCAGCTGGATCTATTTAGAAATGGGTAGATCTGGAAAGACTTTTCTTAGCCAGATTCTTCGAAGATGATACAGAAGTCTCGGTCCCCACTCTTCTCGCCACAAAGCAAAAGAAGGGAGAATCTATTAAGGCTTATGTGGAAAGGTTCCGCAGCATGGCATTGCGATGCCCATCAGGTATGACTCAATCAACTCTAGTTGAAACTTGCAGGCACAACCTGCAGACTCAGCTCCTCGCTCAGATGGGAGTAGTAGAATGTCGCTCCTGGAGACAGTTAGTTTTGCAAGGGGAGCAAGCTGAAGAGATTGTCGCTCGGGTCAAAGCTGAAGAAGAGCCACAACCCAAGCCGTAGCAGCAACGCAATCAGAACAATGCCCAGCGGTCTAAGGGAAAAAAAACTTTAGCAGCTGACTACACGCAAGTACCACCGCCTACTAAGCAAGGCAAGGCAACCAATCAGTAAAGAGCGCCCAAGCAGTATTCGTTTAAGGAAGAGCATGTGGACACTCTGTTCCAACTACTTCGGAAAAACAATAAATTGCAGCTCCCCGAAATCAGAAAGCCAGATGAAGCAGGGAAGGTAGATGACCCCAATTACTGTCGCTATCATAGGTTCTTGGGACATCCTACCAGAAAATGCTATGTGTTCAAAGACATCTTACAAAATTTGGTGAATGCTAATGTACTTACTCTGAAGCCGGAGCAGAAGACTGTATCCACTAACTTGATTGCGGTCCAGTTCGGTGACTTTCCCCCTGTAGCTGCTACAGACGGTGTCATTCCAGTCCATAAAGGAGAAATGCACTTGAAAAATACTGACTTACACAATCAGAAGGGCAGGGGGTTGGTACCCCTCACTACCCCAAAAGGAGAGATCATGTGGGTCTATCCAGACCTAATTGAAGATCAGCAATGGACGAACACTGCATTCAAGCAGAAAAGAAGCAAGGCTAAGTCATCCAACATGATTAGCCCCTCTGTTAATGAGAATAATGACCATCTCAAACCTCTCACCGACTCAGAAGAAGAAAGGATCGTCCTACCAGCATACCCAGAAGGTAACCCCGGTACTCGGTCGGGGAAAGCTTATTTGAGGAACTATGACCAGAATGCTCAAGAAGCTGAAGAACAGCCCCAAGATGCTGGGGGTTCTGTGCCAAAGAAGCCGGTTGATAAAGGGAAACAAAAAGAGCTCTGGTTCAACAAGAATCTTCACCAAGATCTTGGCGAAACAAGCGCCCCTTACCAATTTAATGTGATGGCGCAGTTAGCCAACATACCTGCCGGGATCACCTTATATGAGCTCTTGAAGTTGTCCAAAACCACCAGAGAAGCTCTGATTGAAGCTTTGAAGAACACGGAGAGCTTCATCACTCAAGTTACTCCAATTCCTGAAGCATCTGAAGATCAATCCTGTCTGCAGTGTTTACAAGCAGTCAGAAGCCTGCCCTGCATATCATTAACTCCGGAAGATATGCAAGTAAAACATAAACATGATAGACCCTTATACTACACAGGGTACATCGGGTCATCAGAAATCAGCCGTGTTCAGGTTGACCCAGGCTCAACACTCAGCATCATGCCATACAGAGTTATGCAAGTTTTAGGGATTCCCATGTATCGGTTGCACGCTACCCAAACTACTATCTTCGGATTCAATGCTAACAGTACTCGACCTATAGGAAAGATCAAACTCAGATGTCAGATCGGAGATCTCAGATCCGAAGTGACTTGTTACATCATAGATGCGGACACGTCTTATAATCTGTTATTAGGACGACCATGGATTCATACCAATCGCATTGTCCCATCTACCCTACATCAAGTTATGAAGTATGTCAATGATGAAGACGAAGTTTGAACCCTGATTGTGGAGAAATACCCCTTCAGAGGAGTGGAAAACTTCCACACCGATTCAGTCTTCTACTCAGAATCGCAAGAGGAAGAAGATGTCGATAGCGGTAATGAGGCAGACGTCGAACCGGATCCTGAAGGGAATTGTCCATGGGAGTTGAACTTTAATGTAATTGGTTCAGTCGAGAACAATAATAATGTACCGAGTGAGGGCGAGTGGTGCATTAATGAAGATTTTATTTTGGCGTACTTGTCTGGTGAATCTTTTAAAGTTGGACAAATAGAGAATGATCATGATGCAGGTACCCCACTCATGGCACACATTGTGTGCGGAGGCATGTCTTACACTGCCAATTAAGTCATCCTTCGCTTCCGATGAAGAAGTAGAAGACGCACAAAAGGCTTTCTTCGAAGTCCTGTCCAAAAAGAAATGGCAAAAGCCAATCCGTCTCTGTAAAGTCAAACCCACACCTCTCTGACGGGGAAGCTCGGAAGAAGATGACAGAGTCCCTCAATTTCATTACCATGAACCCAATTCTATACATTTAATGAAACGAATAGGGTATAACTTTAATGAAAAACAAGGTTTAAACGTCGGGAGAGGAAGGCGAACACCGATTCGGATGTCTCTCACCCCCGAAGGAAAACCTCCGGACTACTACCAAAAAACCGGAAGAGGCGTGGGCTATGTCACAACCCCATCAGCCTCAGAAAATGAAATCAATAGTTATTTGCATCAGGACCATTCATCTGGGACATCTTCTTGGGAATCCGACGTCAGTGTTGGGCCTTTCTTTAAAAGTCTAACTGTAAACATGGTTTCGACCAGTCATCCGGACGAAGACGCAGGGGGTGATGAAGGATTAATCGAATCAACCGACGACCCTTGGATTAAACATCTCAACATCTTGTGGGATATGTGCTTTGAACAGCGCGAACCACCCACTGAAGATAAAGTGATCCAGGTCAACATGGGAGATGAATCTGACCCCAAGCCTATCTTCATAGCTGAAGACTTATCATCATCTGAAAAAGAAGATCTTATATCTCTCATCCGAGAATATATAGATGTCTTCGCTTGGAATTATGAAGATATGCCTGGTCTTGACCCAAAAGTGGCCACGCATCGTCTCAACATCGATCCAGACGCCAAACCCGTTAAACAACAACAACGCCGGTTTCGTTCAGAGATCATGGACTCAATTGAGTCAGAAGTCAAAAAGCTCATAGACTCAGGTTTTGTTAGGGAAGAGCAACACCCCGACTGGGTGGCTAACATCGTCCCAGTGCCTAAGAAAAACGGTAAAGTATGGATATGCATCGACTTTCGCGATCTTAACGTAGCTTGTCCAAAACATGAGTTTCCGCTTCCTATCACCGACGTTATGATTGATAACACCTGTGGATATGAAAGGATGTCTTTCATGGATGGGTTTTCCGGGTACAATCAGATCAAGATGCACCCAGAAGACGAAAAGCATACCGCTTTTAGGACACCACTGGGGGTATATTGCTATACAGTGATACCATTCGGCCCGTAAAACGCGTGTGCAACTTATCAACGTGCAATGAATGCCATCTTTCACGAACACCTATGTAAGAAGATCGAGTGCTATGTTGACGATATAGCGGTAAAAAGCCAACATAATGGTGATCACCTTACAGACTTGAAGACAATGTTCGATATCATGCGAGCACATCAATTGAAGATGAACCCGACAAAATCATTCCTCGGAGTATCAAGCGGGAAATTCCTGGGATTTATCGTTACCTCCAAGGGAATTTCTCTTGACCCGGAGAAAGTGTGTGCTATCCAAGACATGCCACCGCCTAAGAATCTCAAAGAGCTCAGGGGTTTGCAAGGGAGATTGGCCTATATTCGTAGATTTATATCAAATCTCTCAGGACGTTGTCAACCTTTTTCCAAGCTCATGAAGAAAGGAGTATCCTTTGTTTGGGATAAAGATTGTCAAAGAGCATTTCAAGAAATTAAAGAGTACCTTACTCAACCACCGGTTCTCGTAGCCCCAAAATCAGGAAAGCCATTCCTTTTGTATGTGAGAGCCATGGAACATTCTCTTGGAGCTATGTTAGCCCAGAATAACGACCAGGGTCAAGAGCAAGCCATCTATTACCTAAGCAGGACTATGATGGGAGCCGAACACCGATACAATCCAGTTGAAAAATAATGTCTCGCTTTGGTATTCGCAGTTCAAAAGATGCGACATTACCTCGTTGGACAAACGATTCACGTTATCTCTAAAGTGAATCCCTTAAGAGTTCTGATGACAAAGCCATCATCTCTAAGTTGCCGACTTGCAAAATGGGCCATTCTATTGTCACAATATGATATGCAATTTATGCCCCAAAAGGCAGTCAAGGGTCAAGCATTGGCAGATTTCTTAGCTGATCACCCG
This sequence comes from Asparagus officinalis, assembly GCF_001876935.1. NCBI lineage: Eukaryota > Viridiplantae > Streptophyta > Magnoliopsida > Asparagales > Asparagaceae > Asparagus > Asparagus officinalis. The sequence goes on from NC_033801.1 coordinate 49,465,043, forward strand.
GTGCCAGGGACATCTAGGTTGTATGAAGAATTGCCTGACGAAGTCTCTGAAACTTGCGTTACTCAAGAAACCACGCAGGTGTGGAAGTTATTCTTCGACGGTGCATCTAGAGCAATGCGTTACTCAAGAAACCACGCAGGTGTGGAAGTTATTCTTCGACGGTGCATCTAGAGCAAATCCTCATAGAGCAATTACTACAGGGGTGGGGGTGGTACTCGTTTCCCCGAACGGTCACGTAATACCAAGAGGATTTTCCCTAATCGAACCCTGCACCAACAATGTAGCCGAATACAACGCCCTGTTATTAGGAATGCAATTTGCTGAGGAACTTAACGTTCAGCACCTCGAAGTTTACGGTGACTCTCATCTCATCGTTAATCAAGTTCGAGGGGAATACGAAGTGCGTCATGAGGATCTTATCCCATACCACGTAGCAGTGCTAAAGCAAGCCGAGAAGTTCGAAGGTTTCTTTATTGAATACATTCCACGAGCTCAGAATGCTTACGCAGATGCTTTGGCCTCGCTGGCAACTTCATTAGTATTACCTCCAGGGGCTGAAACTACAATCTCAGTGGCAGGACGCGAGTTATACTGTTTCAAGATTCCTATGGAGGAAAACCCTGATAAGACACTGATAGGAGAAGTCTGTATAACCTCAATGGAATTTGAAGCTAGAGATTGGCGATTCTCGTATATCGACTATGCTATATATGGAATATTACCTGATGATCCTAAGGAAGCGGCTACTATCAAACGAAAGGCCCCCCAATTCTATTATGATGCAGTCTCTCAAACCCTATACTGCAAATCACATGACGGAGTTTTGCTTCGATGTCTCTCCCGGAAGGAAGCAAAAGAGGCCCTTAAGGAAGCTCACGACGAAATGTGCGGAGCTCATCAGCCTGGAGCTAAATTAGGCGATCGTCTCCGACGAATCGGTTATTATTGGCTGAGGATGTTCGCAGACGCGGTCGACTATGCTAAACACTGTCACGAATGTCAGATTCATGGGGATTTTATCCATCAAGCGCCAGGTAATCTGCATCCTACATCTGCAACTTGGCCATTTGAAATGTGGGGCATGGATATTGTGGGACCAATTTCTCCTCCGACTTCCAAAGGACACCGGTTCATTTTGGCTGTAACCGATTATTTCTCCAAGTGGGCGGAGGCAATCCCGCTAAAAGAAGTCAAGACTAAGAATGTGATTAAGTTCATTAAACATCACGTCATCTATCGCTTTGGAGTCCCAAGACGAATAGTTCACGACAACGGGACGCAATTTGTTACCTTTGGATTTCAGAGATTCTGTGATAAATTTCACATCCAACGTGTCGCATCCACGGCATATTATCCACCAGCAAATGGTCTTGCAGAGGCTTTTAACAAAACTATCATGAAGCTCCTTAAGAAGTTTGTCTCCAAGAGCAGACGAGATTGGGACGAAAGACTCGGCGAATGTTTGTGGGCTTACCGCACAACAGTGAGGACCCCTACAAGAGCTACGCCGTTCTCTTTGGTATATGGCTGCGAAGCCGTACTGCCATTAGAAATCCAAATTCCTTCTTTAAGAGTCGCTATCACAACCGGACTGACAGATGAAGAGAAACATGAACGACGTTTGCAAGAACTTGAAGCTTTAGACGACAAACGACTTCAGGCTCAACAACAGATTGAATTATATGTTTGCAAGAACTTGAAGCTTTAGACGACAAACGACTTCAGGCTCAACAACAGATTGAATTATATCAAGCTCGCATCTCTAAAGCCTACAACAAAAATGTCAAGGAACGGATTTTCAAGAAAGACGATTTGGTTTTGGCTAATCGACGACCTATGGTGATGACTCATAAAACCAAAGGGAAGTTTAATCCTAAGTGGGAAGGACCCTTTGTGGTAGAGACAGTCTATTCCAACGGAGCTTATCGTCTCATCAATAAAAAAGGCGACAGACTTATGATGCCAATTAATGGAAAATTTCTCAAGAAATATTACCCGTAAGCTACAAGTCTCTTGAGCTTAGCTGGGGGTTTCTTATCAAATGTTTGTCTGAACAAATAAGTTCTCCTACTTTGTACGTCGTCAAGTTAACATTACACCTCTGACGATTTAAGTTGTCGAGAAGTATTATAATAAAGAAAATTTCTTAAGTTGTTGGATTGATTTGGTTCAGTGGAAAAATTCTAACGGCCTAAGAAGTGCACCCAAGATTGAAAGAGCGTTTAGCTTCCTCGAACGCAAGTTCTATAACTGCGTTTCAAATCTTCTGAACGCAAGTTGTAGCCCTGCGTTCTTGGTTCCTATAAAGGGGTAGACCCACGTTGAGTGTGTTCAAGCGCAGAATTTCAACTAACAACGAAGAAACTTCCAGAGTTTACCCTAACAACAGCAAAGGGGATCCTCAACAAGTTGGAAGGCATCAGATTTCTATAAACGCAAGTCTTGCAACTACAACTCGAATATTAGAGTTGCGTTCAAACCTGTTTGGACGCAAAGATAAGACCGTTCGTCCTCAATAAGCCTGCGTTCAAATCATTCAAACACAAGGGAATAATTTTCAGAAGTTCCAACATCGCAACGAGACTGCATCATTCCAGACAAACATAGAAAATGCAAGAAAAACAGCAACAGTGCATCTCATGCAGATAATAAGTGTTCGAAGAAATAACATAGAGTTATTACAAAATCAAAATAAAAAGTAAGAGTTGCTGGGGTTTAAAGTAAAGAGAAACTCATAAGATGAGCTTCTGTATTCGATATGGATTTTTCATGCTTCGCCAGCACCTCTTCTCTAACTCTCTTATGAAGCTCAGCATCAGAAACCACAGCAGCAGCAGAGGCCTCTTGTTTTAGCACTTTGATAGCCTCCTTCTCAGCCTGAACTTCTGATGCGAAAGTGGCATCCTCAAGGCTGAACTCTTCCTGAGTTATCTCCCCTGCATTCAGTCTGGCCCTGGCTTGGCGACGTTGCTTCTGCAAGCTCCAGATACGAGCCTTCTTCTCTGAAATATCCAAAACTCGGACCCTAGCAGCAATTCCCTCCTTCAGCATAGCGTCGTCGATGGCACATTGGATTTTAGACTCTAAGTCTGTGTGCTGCAACTCCTCTAGATAACGAGCGGTCCCCGAGTATCGATATATCTTCTCGTCAAAACGTTTAGCGTAGAGGGGGTTGACTTCCGCAAGAGCCTTCAACCCTTCCACGATAGGCGCTCGAAACTCAAGGAAAGAGCCCCACCTGTGCATCACAATGGAGAAAGCGTGCCTTACCAGATTTTCTAAATGCCTAGAGAGGAAAAGAACACAATTAGGCGACAGACGAACGGTCTCATCAGTCACCCGCTCGAAGTCCTCGTGCGGGAAGATCACGGAGATGGGTGGAATAAGAGGAGCGTCTTCTTGAAACAATCCTTCAGCAGCAGAAGCCCCACCTTACAGCCAAATAAAAAGCAAAGTCAATAGAATAGATGAATGTAAACGTAGTAGTCTAGGCATGCGTCAAGATCAGCCTGAACGCAGTGAAACTAGACCCACGTTGGATCGCTATGAACACGAGACTTCTTTCTGCGTTCAAAATTAAGGGATCAACCCTTCATCTTATCAATAAACACGGAAGTTCTCTTCCACATTCAAGATCAAAGAATGAAGAAGTGTTGTTCGTATCTAAGATGAATAATTTTCGTCAACGAACACAGAAACTTTTCTGTGTATTCAACGTCAAGGGTTTGATTCTTCATTACTACAATGGACACAAGAAGTTCTTTCAGGATCCAAAGTCAAGAAGATGAACAGTTTCCATCAAGAGACATGCAAATTCCTTTCGCATTCAAAATTGAAAAAAAAACGAATTTTATTCGTCATCATCAACCAGAATTCATCTAGAGAGGTTTCAAGAAAACCCATTGACAAAGAATGCCTGAAACGAAGAAGGCAGTGAGACTTACCTCGAGGACCAGGCATTGGAGGCGTCGACGTCGGCCTGGAAGAGGACCCAAAAACATTCTCTGACGGCGGGGTAGGGTGCACCACCTTGTTGTCGTCACTTGAGCGAGATCTCTTGGGGGCCATCGCTAAAAGATGAAACGGAATAGCTGAACAGTTTTTGGAATTAACGAGAAGAAACTCGTTTCTAATTTCAAGAAGGAAGCCTAAGCGATTAAGGCCCTTGACAGGACTAATCAAGGCTATTTATATATATAGTTACTGTGGGTAGTATAGAGTCCCAAGACTCCCGCCCAGAAGAGACCACTTCGTCATCATTACAGTCGTTTAGACTTCTGATGAGACGCAAGACAAGGCCTTGCGTTTGAAAAATGGATAGAGGAAGTCAAACGCGATGGTCTGGAAATGCAGTCAAATACACAGCACATACGTAATCCAATCCAAAGGCCCCAAACGCAGGGGGTGGTTCTGTTCCTCTGAACCCCTACAGCTGCAATTGGAATTCTGTTGCACAATAACAATTCTGTCATCAAAACTAACTTGTCGACTCTCGTCAATAGAGCGATAGGTCATCATAGTTGCTCCGATCGCAACACTCCTAACTTATCGACTCTCGTCAATAGAGCGATAGGTCCTCAAAGTTGCTCCGATCGTAATACAACTAACTTGTCGACTCTCATCAATAAAGCGATAGGTCATCATAGTTGCTCCGATCGCAACACTCCTAACTTATCAACTCTCGTCAATAGAGCGATAGGTCCTTAAAGTTGCTCCGATCGCAATACTCCTAACTTATCGACTCTCGTCAATAGAGCGATAGGTCCTAAAAGTTGCTCCGATCGCAACACTCCTAACTTATCGACTCTCGTCAATAGAGTGATAGGTCCTCAAAGTTGCTCCGATCGCAACACTCCCAACTTATCGACTCTCGTCAATAGAGCGATAGGTCCTCAAAGTTGCTCCGATCGCAACACTCCTAACTTATCGACTCTCATCAATAGAGTGATAGGTCATCATAGTTGCTCCGATCGCAACACTCCTAACTTATCGACTCTCGTCAATAGAGCGATAGGTCCTCAAAGTTCCTCCGATCGCAATACTCCTAACTTATCGACTCCCGTCAATAGAGCGATAGGTCCTCAAAGTTGCTCCGATCGCAACACTCCTAACTTATCGACTCTCATCAATAGAGTGATAGGTCATCATAGTTGCTCCGATCGCAACACTCCTAACTTATCGACTCTCGTCAATAGAGCGATAGGTCCTCAAAGTTGCTCCGATCGCAACACTTCTAACTTATCGACTCTCGTCAATAGAGCGATAGGTCTTCAAAGTTGCACTAATCGCAACACTTCCACTTGTCGACTATTAACAATAGAGCGACAAGACCACAAAGTGTGCTACGTTAATATTACATTCCTGGCACTTACAGGGTTCTTCCAGTATTTAAGGCAAAAGCACAATACAGGAGGAATAAATAGTTGCTATCGCAATATCAAACTGGTATTTCATGGTTCCATGTCAAAACATGATATGAAAAAGAAACAATGAAAAGCCAAAAAGGCAACACTGTCCTTATTCAAAAGAAAACAAGGTGACCTAAAACAAGTGTTGTTCCTACCAAAAGAACGATACAAAAGTGGGCTCATTAATTCATCAAACTAAATGAGGCTAGCTGAGACTTAATGTCAGAAAGTTTTTCTTCATGGTCGGCCCGAACCAGCATCTCGGCCCGTTTTCGAAGCTCGTCCTCGCTAGACAGCATAGCATCCACCTCTTTCTTAGCCTCCTCCAGGGCACTAGCTTTTGTGCGGTAATTCACCAGAGAGGTAGCATTTTTGACGTTGAGCTCAGTGACGATGGCTTCTTCTCGTTTGAACTGAGCCTTCATCCTAGCCAACTCTGCTTCAGCGGCGATGATCTTCTCTCGTAAATTCTCCAAAGAAGTGTTGGAGAGTGCTAGCTCAGCTTGTTTTTGAGCATGCAGTTGTTGCAGATGTTCCACCTCGACCTCTTGCTCTGCTATATGACATAGAGCGGCTTCATATTTATTAACTTCTTCGGCCCGAATATCCTCGAATGTGGATGCAATCTGCGCCTGGATATCAGTGTTAGACCCTAGAGGGGGGTGATTAGGGTCTTATGCTAATCTAATCCGATTAAATGCCAATTAAAACTAATTAACAAGATTATTCTTGCAAGATATATATACAAAGAGTTATATGCAAGAATATGCAATATACGCAAGGTGATATATCCTATATGATAGAAATATGTAAGGATATATAAACAATAAGATATATCCTAACAAAGAGATATAGACAATGTATGTGCAAGGATATAAAACTAACACAAGGGTAAATACTCTAAACTAGATGGAGGGCAATATAATCAACAAGCAATATACAAAGGCGATATAAGATATGAACATAAAAGTAAGTGCGCCAATGCAATCACAAACAAACAATATGATTACGGAGTTCGGTCCCCACGACCTACGTCTCCGCTCCTCACCTACAAATGATTGTTCTCTCTAACAAGGTGAGAACTCAATTAAGCACAACTCTTAGTCACAAACCCACAACCCCAAATTATACTATGAATGTAAATATAATAAGCTCAATAGGTTATGTGTGAACAAAGAGAGAAAACAATATAAACTCAATATAAAATCTAGCTTATGAAATTAAGAACAAAACTTATAAAATGCTAGAATTGAGTTTAAGGAAACTTCTCTATAGATGACAAGAGAGAGGGAGAAGAGTGATTGCTCAAACACCAAATGATGATCTCCACTTGCTCTTGTGAAATTGTCTTCACAAACCAAAACACTCAAATGCTTACAAGCTTCTTAAACCAAACTTAAACAAACACTAAACAATTTTAAACCCTTGTTAAAAAACTTCTTTAAAAACTTCTTAGATACTGAGAAGAAATCAGCAATGGGGTATTTATACCCTCTCACAACTCAGCCAAAAAACCAAAGCAAAAAAGACAAAACAGCCCCAGACAACTCAGCTCAGAAATAGCCGTTAGGAGACAACGGCTCTATTGACGGTCGACCAAAAATTCTGTCGGTCGACCGATGGAGAATTTCGGTCGACCGACGAAAAAGTCCGGTCGCGACCATCATCGGTCGACTGGTGCGGTCGACCGATGGAGCTTTCGGTCGACCGGACCGGTCGACCGACAGACTCTCTGTCGCACAGTGAGCATATGAACTCAGGTTCGGTCGACCGGTTCGGTCGACCGAAAACTGACATATGAAAAATGAAGCTGAAAACTGTATATCTGATTTTAAAACGTTGTTTAAAAATATCAAATAAATTCCAAAAAATGTAAAACTTTGGGGAATGATTTTAAAACGCTGTTTCGAAAAAGGACTTCCCAAATGAAAAATATCATCATTTTACAAAATAGTTCAAAATATGAAAATATGAGATACTTGAATTTTGATGTTTTGACATAAACCAACTTTTGAAACTTTGTGAAATGTTTTTATAGACTTAGTAAAACATGTATAAACTGATATTGAAGTCTACAAACTAAGTATACAATATTTTCACAAATACAATAGAAAATGAAACTTATGAGTATGTATATGAAAATATATTTGTTTCATATCTATGTAGATAAACCAAATCACAATAATAAATATGAAACATGTAATTTCATATTTATAAACATGAAAACCAAAACTTGACATTCTGCCAACCTCCTTTGGATATGATCGTTGAAGCTCTATTCCATCCATCCTCCAACAACGTTGTTTGTCTACAATACATAAGAATGTACAAACACTAGACAAACAACATTAGTAGTAAATTGTTTGTAAATCATCATCAAAACAAGAAGGCCAACAATCAGCACGACCTAAAGCCTCCAAGAACCTTAGTTGTGCCTCTAGGCGCGAAATGGCCTCTGAGCAACGCTGAACAGTATTGGCATCACCCACGAACCTGAGCTTGTTTAAACTATTCGTGAGCATAGGCTTGAAGGTTTCAAAAGTATCTCGGCCGGCCAATACGACCTCAATCACTTTCTTGGTGAGACTTTCTAAATAGTCAAGAGAAATCTTGAGGAAATCTGGCACGTCCGTGGGACTCGAAACAGCTATGGGAGACGGCACAGAAACTTCTGAAGATACAGAGCCAAGTAAAAGACCGGCAGGTGACTTCGGCGTAGTGGCTTGAGAAGGAGTGCCGATATCCAACTGAGAGGGACTCGATTGCAGAGCCATCAGTTCCCCCATTTCAGATGACCTTGGCACGTCTACCACTTCCGTAGAGGCTAGAGAAATTGTCAATAAGGTCGTCGGTGGAAGAGCCATCGTTGAGGTCTCCAAGCGAGGTGGCTCTGACACCTGACCTGGTGGTAGCATAAGTTGTTGTGTCGAAGGAGGGGTGACAGTACTCGTTTCATGTATCATAGGATCTGTATGAGAAAACTGTTTAAATACAGATTAAAGATTAGTTGAGCTGAAACAAATGGCGCTTACCAGTGAGAGGTAGGGGAATGTAGGTTGACGCTTTGTCGGAAAAGGATGGTGGTGGAATATCCCAATCATCGGGATCATCGCTATCATCACCCAGGTTGTCATTATTCCCTTCATTCCCACTTTGGTCACCATCATCATCCATATCATCATCGCCATCACTATGGTCCATAGGCTCGTCTTCGTCTACGGAAGGAAGCGCTGGTGGATCCTCGGCGATAGTAGGTTTTGACATGACCCCAGTCGTAGGGCTTAACTGCGTACTTCCTGCAGGGGGTAGTAACACAGAAGCAGAAGGAGACTTGTCAGCTACTGGATTTTGCTGGGTAGTCACAGTAGGTTCTTGGACAGGAGATATATCTTATTCAACACGAGGGGCAGTGGAGGCAGTATCATGAAGCATGTCTTCAGGGGCAAACTCCATACCCCCTGCAAAAGATTCATCTCCACGCTCTTCTTCATGCAATGAATGAGCAGAAGAATCATGGCCTCCTAAAGCAGGACCAACTGTGGGGAGACCAGGCTGAGGCGAGAGTTCCATAGCAGTCGATTCTTATTCTTCCTCTTCGGTACGCCATGCTTTCTGAGCATCCGACATAAGTTTGGAAGCAGAGGGTTCGAGCGTTAACTTCCGACGAGCTCTTTTGTCATACTTGGCTTCTTCAACCGGCCCCAGCGCCCGTTTTCCAGTGGCACTCTTACTCCGAGTCTGAACTCTTGAAGGTTCTACCTCGTGAGTATCCGACATCCTGACCACTTCCTGAACTTGCTCTGGTGATTGTTGTCGTTCGTCCTCGGGAATCGACTTCTCATATGATAAATATTCGCTAGCACCACGGGCGCAGAACCTTTTAGCACTCTTCTTTGAGGCGTACCATTTGCGGATGGCTTTCAAGCAAGAGGTATTCATGCTGTAAGCTAAAATTTGAGAGGCAGCTTGGTACCACGTGTAAAAGCTCAAAGAAGTACGAACGTTGGGCATCTTGTGCGGCAATCGGAATTTCGCTCCTGTACATCCTGCTACCGAGTAATACCAAGCCCTTGCTCCTTCATACACATTACCCGTGAACGCAAGAGCAGGGTTTGGATTCCCGACGTAAATCTGATCATAGCCAAATTGCCGAGAAAAGCGATAAGGCTGATATGGTTCAATAAAGCATTTCCTCCCTTGTTGAAAAATAAGATAGCCCGGACGAATGTTTATGAGCCACCAAAAGGCACCCTTGCTAAGCATGGTGAAAGAATTCGGTCCCGGAGTGTCTTTATGAAGTTCTCCATACGCACCGCCCTCGAAAGCGGGGAACTTGCAAGCAATCTCGTAATTATAATTCCGTCTCAATATTTCACATAATTTAACTTGATACCAACCAACCCATTCAGAGGTTTCTAATTGCTGAACAAGAGGAGCTGAGGTGCCACTTGATTCAGGAGTCGACATTATCGAAGGGCAGTGCAACACAAACCAAGACACCAGATAAATATACGGCATCAGCACCCGAGGGGTTGGGGTCTGAACTTCCCGTCGGAGTCCAATTTCTTGACAGCAATAAACTCGGAAGATAGTTCCCGTAAGCCACTTTGTAAACAGCACACCATGGCTGAAAGAAGATTCAAGGGTCGTCCATAAGCCAATAGAACAGCAGGGTACAAGACCTCTACTGTAATAGCGTCCAACTGTCTTGTGGGTACCACGCAACGCTTCAACCAAAGAGTCAGAAAACCAGCGAACAAAGCCATGTCAGAGATATGGACTTCTTCCTGATAGTGGAAGCTTTCGAACGTGGTAAACGCCGGGAAGACATCCTCCTCTACCTCGCAAGTATAATGAGAGGTTGTGTCATTGATACGTTCCGTGATCTCCTCGAGGGTACTGGCCGCTAAGCGAGTCACCTCAGCTTCTTTGTCCCACAGATTGCGGTAAAGATACTCCACCCACTATCCCTATTTTACACCGCCTGCTCTCTTCCTAGTAGTTTGCGCGCATATCTAGAAATGGCACATCAATTCCCAGTAAGTGTTGTAGATTTCGGGAGCACCATTTTTCAAGATCTCCAACTCCCTATTTCCGGGAACAAACTCCTCATAAGGTAATTCTCCAAAGGACAGTCCAGAAATTTCAAACATTTCGTGAAGAGCGAAGCCCAATTCACCAACTGGGGTGAAAAAGGTACCGGTGTGAGGGTTGTAGAATTCCAGCATAGCAAAAAGTCCGATGTAATTCGGAGAAATGCCATATCGAGTGGCCATTATTGGAACTCTCAATTCCGAAATCCTCAAAGGTTCTTCTAGTTCCTCCAAGACGAAATTTATCATCCGGGCCCACTAGTCCGTATCACTGGAGTGAACCCAAGTAGGGGCCCTAAAATCCCGAGCAGGGAACTCTCTTTTGACAGAAATAAATGTTCTAATGAACACTTCCGCTAATTTAGCAGGCTCTCCGACAGGGTGCTCTTTTTGGAATAAACCTGGCTTCAAAGCCATGAAATTATTGAAACCGGCCGGATGCGTGCCCCGATGAGTGATGTGCCCTGTGGCAACACCTCCTTGGTCCTGAACGAGTTCCCAATTCATCGATCGCGGGATAGAAGCGCACTAATAATAAGAAAGCAGCCACATCCGCTCCAAATTTGGAAGGAAAAGGCGACGATTATTGGCAGTCCTTAACCATTTGTAGTTCCCCTCCGACACCCGCTTGGGGTCCATCTTAACAGAATCCCCGAAAAGGAAGGATGGTTTCTGTAAAATCTCACGTTCAGCGGTCTCAAATTTAGCATCTGTGACCAAGGATCTAAGAGTCTCGGGGAAGGCTTGGGTGATGAGCTTCGACCATTCTTTGTGGGTGTTCTGAAATACTGGATACTCGAAAGCAAAGCTGAAGACCGTATTTTTCTCCGCACCTCCCGCATGACCGAAGTAGTGGTTGAAGGAAAGAGGCTCGTTGGAGTAGCATACTACAAATAGAAAAATTAGTCAGAAGAAGTCTAACTCAAGAATGCAAGGTTTAGACCTGCGTCCAGATCATTAAATGCAGAACCTCAACCCGCAGCTAAGTTTTTGAACGTAAGGTTTAGACCTGCGTTCGGATTCTTGAACGCAGGGTCTCAACCTACATCTAAAATTTTGAACGAAAGGTTCAGACCTGCGTTCGGAGTCTTGAACGCGGGGTCTCAACCTACATCCAAGATTTTAAACGCAGGGTCTAAACCTGCGTTGAAATTTTATGAACGATGGAGCTAGCCATGCGTTTTCTTGAAATTGATTACCAACTCAGAATTATCTCTTGAACTTAAATACAGATCGTCAATCAGGGGTTGGGGATGTGAGATCTGTCGAACCAACTTCCAATGGTTCAACCTTACCATTAGTTGAAGAAACCAGCGACGAAGGCTTGGGGATTTGATCATCCCCGGAGGTTCTAGCCGAAGGAACATCCTGAGCTTGGGCGGTCTTCGACTTAGAAGCCATTTTCTTCTTGGGTCCCATGGCAACCGTGGCGAGGAAGACGAAGATGGGCGAAGTATTTAGGAACGGATCCTTTCCTCCGTTGAAGTGCTGGAGAAGATGAACAGGAGCCCTGTTCAAAAATCGAGTAAGAAGGGGAAAAGTCGAATGACCTTTTGATTTGACCTCAGTAACCTATTTATACACAGCTGTAGCTGTCAAATCGAAGCGGGATTTTAGGCAAAATCTCACCCGAAACGTGATTCTCGCATTTTCAAAAAGAGGGGTTTCAACTTCCGAACGCACCTTCACGTTTCAACAGTCGAGCGCATGATTTGGACATGCGTTCTGGTGACCAACCTCAGTCTATCACGTAACTAACGCTTTCAAAAGGGTAAATATTCCAAATAATGGCGATATGGACGAGACCATTGCCCCAGACGAGCTGATCAAGAAAGAAGATAAAGTGAATCCCTCTGAGGTCGTCCTCCTGACTAAGCTGGGGATAAAGTCCTTCTGATACAGGCTTGTGGTTCTCTCCATCTATGACGATAGATCTATCTTAAGCCCAGAAATGCCCAGTTTCCCTGAAGGTGACGAACTTAGTCAAACAAGCTAAAGCCCAAGACATTACTGATGAACTAAAAAAAAAGAATGAGGAGGTCAACGAAGATGCTCCACTCAATCTGCGATAAGGCGCATTGGGTCAACAAAATTTTTAGGTTCCAAAGTATTTCAAAAATTCGTCCCAGTCAACCGCGAACTTTCGAAAACTTTGGAGGGGGTTCTATAGGCTGTCTAAAAATAATAATATATAGTTGATTCCCCATCAAACACTGATGGTGGAAGTTACAATCTGACGACTTCCAGAAGGCTACAATTTGAAGACTTTCACATATCAAAGAGCTAAAGCAAAGATTACAAAACGACGATCTTTAGCAACGCTCTGACAGAAAGAGATTACAAATCAACGATCTCTTCAAACCAAGACGTGGAAGTCCTCCCTGCGTACCATCGTCAAGACACAACACCAATTCAATCACCTACGCAGCTTCAACCGCTGCAAACACGAATGCAGCTTCTTATGTGAGATGATTGATCTTGATGGCTGCGACAACAACATGACTAATATTATATTAGCAACTATTAGAGGTACTGATGAGCAGTGTAATGATATTCGACACACTGAGGAGCACATGGTTAAAACATGCGAAGAAATCTTAGTGGAGATCGTGACCTGCAGTTGATAGAGCGTTATTGAGATGCCTTAATTGTCACAAATGGCCTGAATAGGACCTTCTCTACTGGTCATTGGTGTCATCCATATATAAAGATAGAGAAACTCAAACGCAGCTCCAATCACTGCCAAGCACAGCTCAAACGCAGCTCTAATCGCTGCCAAGCACAGCTCAAACGTAGCTCCAATCGCTGCCAAGCACAGCTCAAACGCAGCTTTAATCGCTGCCAGACGCAGCTCTAATCGCCACCAGACGTAGCTCCGATCGTTGCCTGACGCAGTCCAAACAGTTGCTCAAACACAGCTCCAATCAGCCGCAGAATGCAGCCCCAAATCGCTGCACAACGCAACTTCACAATGCTGCAGAACACACTTCCAAATACTGCGTTCAAACATAGAATACAGTTCTGACATGTTCAAACACGATCCAGGCAGTTTCGAAAACCGCTCATCACCCACGATCTGGGGAGTGGTTTTAATGGGTTATTACAACCGATTAATGAGGTAACAAAACCTATCATTTAGGAATGGATTATGGGGGCAGTTACACCCCTAATCTCCCTATAAATACCAACAAACTCAACTGAGTTAGGGGCTGGCTGGCTTTTTGGTACGAAGAGGAAGCAAGTTAGTTCTTCAGGATCTCAACCACTCAGGTTCGGTGATTCAACAGCAGCAGTAGTAAAAATCCTTGGAGATAGGATTTTTGAATCAAATCCAGAAGATCAAAACCGAAGGGATTCTTCAACAACAGAAGATCTGCTTGGTCATTAACCGAATTTTCGGTTCTAACAACTCTATTCACAGAGTTCTAACTCGTTCAGAGTTCTTAAACTCATTCAGAGTTACTCATCAAACTTTCCACAGAAGTTCATCGTTCCCACGAGATAAAAGACGGTCGGATCATCAACGGAGATCAAATTCGACGCGAGCAATCGAAGGAGGCATTCCATCACTACCAAGAAGAACCCAGTTTTAAACAAAGGCGAGACAATGCCGACTGTCTTGCACGCGAGACAGCTCTGAATTGATCAAAAGCTGCTGAAATAACTACATTACACGTGTCCATTAACTGTCAAAGAACGTGGGAAACGTTGATGGCGAGAATCTCGTTGATAACTACCTAAATAACGGTATTTAAAACGTGGGAGAGCAGTTACAAAACTGTCTGGTAGATAGTTTGAATTTTCCAAGACAGTCATGGCTATCTCGGAAGCTGAGACAATCACAAATGTCTCGGCCGCCGAGACAGACAACACTGTCTCAGAAACACGATTCCAGTTAAGTGTTCCCAGGGGCTATAAATACCCCCCTAGGGCCATTACTGACAGGGGTCTGAGCATTTTTTGGAGCAGATCCAAGGACAGAGAGCAAAAAGGCTTGGGCAAATTTCAAGAGTTCATCTCCTTTCAACAATTCGGAGGTTCCTTAAGATCTAAGCTTTGACTTGATCTTGAGAAGAATGTTCATCTTACTTCGATAAGATATTCACTAAAACTATTCTTGCTTCTAAACGAATGAAGAATACTCAAATCCTTCACGATTCAATCAGAATTCGTGATTCGGTGGTCCACGGGCTAATGCACCCCCGGCACAGGCAAAGATCCCACGCAAGAAATGATCCAAACAACGATCCTGCGTTTGTTTCTAAGGAGCTTATAATTTGATTTTTGTTGTGAAGAGTAGTTTTACAAAGTATGAAGCTCACTCTTTTGTATTCATTGTAATCGATAAACAGTTATAATAAATTCTACAATAGAACTTGTTCCTGACGCAAACATATAAATTGATAGTTATGTGCTTGCAACTTTGGTTATCATTTATCCCCTATCACCATGATATCATGGACATTTATGCATGTTGATGCTAGGAATGATTGAGACGTATGTTACGTTAGCTTGTTTATCATGAGACATGACAACTAGTGATATGCATAATTCGGCACCACGATGTGGAATTATACATGATGATGATTAATGCTTTGTGTGAATGTTGGACGTGTTCCTCATGACAACCTAACCAAGAACAAGTATGATATAGTAAGAACATGTTTTGGTTTGGGATACATTATGACTCGTGAGTGGGTGCTCATGATCCTCCACCACATCAAGTATAAATATCATGATAAATCAAGCAAAGCTAGGATTAAGTATCTGCATGTATGAAGTCATGAATGATTTGTGTTTGGCATTTGACGAGAATAATTCATAGCTTTAAAAACCTAGTTGGAGAGGACATGCATGAGCTAGATAGTCTCCATAGATTGAGTTGTTTGGGATTAATGGATAACATATTATATATGATCAAGTAATAAAAAGTTTATGTGGCATAATTATCAGACGAGTTGAATATCTCTTAGAGAATGTGTGGCCTAGGGTTATGTTTTGAGCGCTAGTGCATTGAATTAGGAGTTTATTTGCACACAAATGAAGACCAAGTACAAAATCAAGATCCCTTTTCCTGCGGGCATTCCAAACACACATTACTTAATGATAATCTTCGCAAATAAGAGTTGATAAAAGGTATGTGATAGTTAGTTAACATCTGATACTTGATGCATCGGCACACCCTGTTATGATATTTGCGGTGTTATACCTGATCTAGAGTATCTATAGCTGTTCATATACCGTTTGCTTATTAGAAATTGTTTTAGTTTGGCTTCAATGATGCATGTTTATCAGGTCATGACTACTTTCAGCTCTCACATGTTTTGGTCTTTCTAGAGATTACACTAGTAATGCATCCATGATAACTATTTCACGTGCACAACTAGTTACAGGTGCACATACCACCTCCTTCATTTTACCACTTTTTAGCGGCTTTGTAACCGTTCTGATCATGCAAAACAGTTATGGATCTAGACTCTACCACACCACGCGTAAGCACACCTGCATCTAGAGAGTCCCAGTATTACGAGGAATGGTTCCACTAATCTACAAACCGTTCTTTCTATCTACTCCATTTATTATCTAGATCCTATGGATGTATTTTTATTTATAGACTGTCTCTATGAACATATTTCCTTTCATGCTGATGTAGTAGATCTTCATAGCCGAGTGGCTTTTGGATTCATGTATCTGCTCTGATATCTTATATATGTATTGTTTGTTGTGAAAATTGTTTTCATTGATGAATCCATTACAACTTTGGGCGTTACAATAAATTCAAAAGAAATAATCTTTTTATAAGACATTTACACAATGAAAATTTAAGAGCTACAATTTCCTCAAATAAACGCAATGGACGTTTATCTCCCGCTGCTTGCATGAGATCTTTATCTGTGACGGGGACGTTGATATCCATAGACTATGAAATGATCAGATTGATCCAGAGCTTTGTTGATTCGTGAAGGAATCAAAAAACCGAAGCGATTATCTCGGAAACAGCGAGATAACCACTCTTCTCCAGATCGCAGCTAGGTACGATCTCAAGGAAAGAAACTGGGAACTGTAGATCTCACGAACTCTTCTTTTTTATGCCTAAGAACCCGATCCAATCTCCTCCTCTCTTCTAAAATTCATGCTCCTTCAGTCTTCAATTCAGCAGGGCTTCGCTGACGCTCGAGAATTTTAGATCTGTGCAAATGAAGGCCCTAGGGCTATATTTATAGGCTTTAGGAGCCTTGTTTTTGGATAAGAACGAACGATTTTATCTTATCCTCAGTTGTAACCACTTTATCACATTCTTGGATGATGTTAGATTAGTTGAAATAAATCCAGGCAGTTAACGGTAAAAAAAAACAGTTCAAAACAGCTCAAACTGTATTTTTTGGTCTGCGGACACCCACGGTGTCTCGGCCACGGCCGAGACACTTGGGGTGTAGACACTTGGGGTGTCTCGACCATGGCCGAGACACCATGGGTGTCTCGACCAAGGCTGAGACACTCGTGGTGTCTCCATTGAAGCTCGGGGCACTGTTTTGCGCATCCTACTTGTTTCCACTAAATCTTCGTTGTCCAAACTCAGAATTGTGCAATTCAAAGTACGTATGAAAGCCGAAGAGGATATATACATGCTACCATGGTTGAATCACATGTGGAGTAGATGGGACACGAGGGGCACTTCATCTTTCGTGAGGGAAGCGTAGCTCCCGATCAGTTCGTATCTTCGCTATTCCGTAGTTCTGTTGCTTCACACGGTTTGTCAACTTACTTCATGCGTTCATCAACATCAATTAAGCTTCTATGACTCGGATAGTGAAGTTCATCGTCTTCTCTCTATCTTGAGCCGTGTGTGGGAATCCGTGGGCAGTTTTTGACGCCTACAAATACTACCTCCAAAGTGTTTTAGTCTCGTTTCTTTTATAGAAGAGTCTGAAATACTTTGGATGTGATCGGTCCAACCTTTAGTTGGTGAGAAAGGACCTGTAGTTGGATTTGATTCTTGACTTCTTTGATTTTTGATTTATTTAATATTTTAACGAATAACTAAAATTCCTCCGGCTCTACGTTTATCATCTGGCTGTCGTCGAAGTCTCGAATCAAAATTGGTGAGTTGGTTTTGGCTCGTGTCATTAAGTTAACTTTGAACTAACTATCTCCGTCATAACGCGTTGATCGGCGTTGACCTAGGGCTACGTGTTGACTGGCGCTGATCTTTATTGCAATGTGTTGACTGGCGTTGACCTAGGGCTACGTGTTGACCGACGTTGCCCATAGGGTTTCGCATGGATCGACGTTTACTTTCATCACAACGTGTAGACTGGCGTTGACCTAGGGTTACACGTTGACTTTTATCATAATGTGTTGACTGGCGTTGACCTAAGGCTATGTGTTGACTTGTGTTAAACTTAGGGTTTCGCGTCGACCGGTGTTAACTTTCATCATAATGCGTTGACTGGCGTTGACTTTTGTCGCAACGTGTTGATCGGTGTCTACACAGTTTATGCTCTTAAGGCGTTGGAGCGTGGTGGTCCCAAATGTCGAAGCTGTAGGACCAACTGTTAAAACTAATTTATCTGCATGTATGGATCTTATCCTGAAGTTGTCGGATCCTGGAGCTGGTGCGTCAATGACTTTCATATTTATAGGACTTTTGGCAAACCCTTAGTCATCAATGGGTTTGATTAGCCTTTACCGACTACCGTTTGAGTCGGGCTAGCATACAGATTGTTTAAGTCCATTCTGCATGTAACGTTATGCTAAAAGAGTTAACTCTTAGTGCTACGTTATTGAATACGTAGACTTCGTCTTTCTCACAGGAATAGACTACCCGATAACACATGTTAGGTGTTGACTTATCCCTACTTAGGCTTCAGGATAAAAGTTCCTAGACTTGAATTCAGCTGTCTTCTTCAATCGGTGAAATACTAAACCGACAACACGTGTTAAGCACTGACTTATTCCTACTTAAGCTTCGAGATAAAAGTCCCTAGACTTAGATTCTGGTGTCTTCTTCAATCGGTGAAAGACTAAACTAGCAACGCGTGTTAGGCGCTGACTTATCCCTACTTAGGATTCGGGATAAAATTCCCCAGACTTGGATTCTAATGTCTTCTTGATTCAGTGAAAGACTAAAGGCAACGCGTGTTAGGCGCTGACCTATCCCTACTTAGGATTCGGGATAAAATTCCCCGTACGTGTAAGGCACGAATTTTGGGAGTTAAAAAGTAGTGTCTTCTCATGGGGCAAAGACGAACCAGATGCTGGAGAGGAAAATTTTATATTCTATCTCCAGTTGCAAATGAAACTCAAAGTTGGATCTTCACTTTGAAAATCTAAAGAGTGAAACTAAGAGTGGGATCTCCACTCTGAGAATCGAAAAGATTCGGATAATCCTTACTGTCGGAAGGTTTGATTATCGAACTAGAGGTGAATTTCTCATTTATCGAGAGTGAATTGTGGTTTTGGCCCTAACCGTAGGAAGATTTGATCGAGAGGGAGTTCGAGATGACCCTAACTGTAGGAAGATTTGATCACTCGATTTGAAAGTGAACCTCTCGTTCATGGAAGGAATCAAGAGGAGATTTTGGTTTTAGCCCTAACTATAGGAAGGTTTGACCAAATGGGCAGTTTGAACGATCCTAACTGTTTAAAGGTTTAATCGTTTAATTTGTGGACCTCTCATTCATGGAAAGAATCAAGAGGGGATTTTGGTTGTGGTCCTAATTGTTTAAAGGTTTGACCAAGTGGGAGTAAAAATATAGATCACAGTGGGGGTTTTCGATGTTAAATAACGAGATCTTGACACGAAGGGAATTTGAAAATCACAATAGACCATTAGAATTAAAATTTCCAGTGCTATGTCAGGACTTTAACAGTGGGAGTTTAGTGTTTATCACTTTGTTTGTAATGACCGGGTTATTCCTAAGAATATTACATGTAACATTCTTCCGAGAACTTCCCGTTACATGAATCATCCACCCCAGTTTCTTTTGTGAAACTGGGTCTAACATTATACTTAGTTGAATGACCGGGTTATCCTTAAGAATACCAGACATGATACTCTCTAGGAACTTTCCGTGAAAGAAAGAAAATAGTTTAGACTCATATACTTGTTGGAGTATGTAGGGAGCAGTTTAACTTCATATACCTGTTGGAGGATTGAGAAGTAGTTTATACTCGTATACTCTTCGGAGTGTTGAGAAGCAGTTTATACTCGTATACTCTTCGGAGTGTTAAGAAGTAGTTTATACTCGTATACTCTTCGTAGTGAGGGGAATTAGTTTATACTCGTGTGCCCTGTTGGAGTAATGATTCGGCTTAATTTAGCGTTATGACGTCAGCTTCAACCAAGGTTTAGATGCAATTTTTGTAAGCAAAGCAAGTCTTGATAACATGAAGAATCCTCCTGTGGTACGCACAGTATTTTAGATCCGTAGTATTGTCAGCTTCCTCCTGATTTGTGATATGTGGCAGCTTGATCTTGTTGTTCTTAAGGAGGGATTCAAAAATAGCTGGAACGTCTTTGTCCTTAAAGGAGTACTCTTTTTGGAGTCTCGGATCCGAAGTCTTTTGCTATCTTCGGGGTTATTGTTGCGACGTCTTATTAACATCAACAACTATTGCAGGTGTCTTCCCCTTACCACAGGAGACGAAGCTTGAGTTTGGAGGGTTAACCGTCGGTTGGCTTCTTTCGGCTTTCTTCCTTCTGTGGAAGCGTTCGGCCTACTCTCCGCGTACTTTTAACTCTTTCCAGATATTAGACGGTGATACTGCCATAATTTCCAAAATATTAATGGAAATACTATTGTGGCACGTCTGCACGTCTGCAAGATGAATTCCTCTGTGATAGGATATTTACAATTCATTGCCTGGTTGTGGAAGCATTTGATGAAGGTGTCCACTGACTCTCCGTCTTTCTGCTTCTTGTCGAAGAGTGTCCTGATTGACACCTCGGTGTCATCTTCAAAGAAATTGATGAGAATTAGGTTCTCCATGTCATCCCAGTTATTGATACCCCCGGTTTAAGACGGCGGTACTAATCAAAGGTAGCTCCACGAAGAGTACCAACGAATGACCAGACCATCAGGGGTTCATTCCCTGAAATCACGTCCAAGTGGGACTTGAAGTAAATTAGATGCTGAGTAGGCGAGCCCCTCCCATCGAACAGTATGAAGTTGATCATGTTGAACTTAGCCGGATATGAAATTAATTCCTACTTTCTTGGATAGGGACACGGAATCCCGATATTCTTTACCTCCTGAGCAGACATCAGTGCGTTGATTTTACTCTTGAGGTCCTTCATTTTCTCATCCTCACTCGTATCCTTACTTGGTTGATTTTGAGGAGGAACATCATGGCAACCCCTGGCGTTATCATCACTAGTGGGACTATTCCCACCGTTTTGATTAACAGGACGATCATCAGCATTAAGGTGTTCATCCACATCTGAATCACTACCTAGTTGGTTAGCAATATTACGACGGCTAGATTTACCAATCTGGTTGGACAGAGCTTGAAGCTGTTGGTTATGTTCTTCCTTCATCTGCTGTATAGCCATTTTTATTTTAATTTTGAATGCTTCTTTCTGCTTGGCTAGAGCATCATCGAGAATTTTGGCCATTTGCTCGGTGTTAATCATAAACACTTTTCGAGCTTTTCCCATGCTAGAATTTATGTCGTCGGAGGCGATTGCGGAGGAAGTATCTGAAAGCTCGTCCTCTGAAGACAGTCTTTCGTGCATCCTTAGGTTAACCCTATGTTTGATGGCTTCTAGCTTGAGCCAAGACATCCGTTGGGTTATTCCTGAATTGACTTTTTTTCCCGAAGAAAAATCAGGCTTAGAGCCGTTTGAAGCAATCGCAGACTTTCCTCTGTCAACCATATTGATAGTGACTTCAGAGAATTCGTTATCTTGACCGGTTGACTTTATTTTGCAGAAATTCCTTGACTTACCATCCGCCAACCATGGTTTCAACGCTTCAGGGGAAAGCCTTTGGAATATGGAGACCCTCTGTGGAGCGGTCTTGGGGCAGCTACATTCTAATAATACTGCCCGGATAAGTTTGATGTATGGACAGTGAAAGTTCGTCCCCTAGGTATCTCTCTTTTGAGATCTGTTTGTACCACCAGCCTGATAGTACAACTCATCAGCGTGATGACCGGAGCAATCTATCGTGTGTTGGCATGACTTCTCAGGTATAACGTCGTCGTCTGACAAACACGTTTCCTTCTGAGGATTTGCTGCCTTGTTGGCGTTTGTAGGAGTCATACGTTTGGAATCACACCTATGTGAGGGTGAAACCCTAACGGGCCCCTGGCCTTCTGTACGCACCCTCAAGCGGGTGGTCACGAGAATCAGCTTGTTAAAAGATCGCGTACGACCCCCAGTCTGGATGGTTGCTCAGGGTTCCTTCACTGGGTCCAACCGTTCTCTAACGAGAACCTTGCCTCAATCATCGTGCAAAAGACCTAGACAGTTCGCCATTGTTTTCTTGCCTTTGGATATGTTCATACTGTCGCGAAGCTTCACTGGAGGTGCAGGATTAGAAGGAGTGAGATCTGAACTTAACGAAAGCTGGGAACTAGCTCTGGAATCGAGCAAGAGACACGACTAGTGTATCTTGTCAGGTAGAAGCGCTGATTTGGCCTTCGGCACCCAAACCTGCTTAGATCTTGGTGGCCTTTTGAACACCTCTTCTTTTTGTAATTCTTGTGCTTTATGCACAACGATCCGAGCATGTACAAAAAGTGCGTGGCGCTTCTGGATGCGCTCCTCGAGAGTAAAATGAGTTCGTTTGACACGAACCCATTTGTCAGTTGATGGTTGGGAGCAGGACTCGATGCTTATTGTGGTGGTGGCTTAGACACTTTGCTCTTTCTGAACTCCAGATCCGCTTGGTAATAGAGTCCGTCCACCTGATCCAAAGCCTTGGCGAATTGGCGGGCGAGATGTTGACAGCGCCTTTGATGAGCCCTTTTCGTCAACAACAGTGCATCTTCGACAGGCAACTCCTTGACCTTTGAGGAGTTGTCATGAACGTCGGATCCGACCTTCTTAAGCGTCTGAGAGAAGCCTTCAACAGCAACTGGGTGAAGATCACCACCCCGAATCTTCAGATCTGAAGACTAACGAACCTTCTTAAGGGAAGCAGTCTTTTTGCTCTTACAAGGAGAAGATGATCAGGAGGAGGAGGAGGAGGAGGAGACATACTCCTCAAATTTCTGCTGGTCGAACTAGTATTCGACCTCTTCATCCACATGGATCTTGATTGACGGCTGTGGCACGACAGTCTCGGCAGCGAGGTTATTGGCTCCCACTATGGTCACCAGCTTATTTGGTGTGAAAATTGTTTTTATTGATGAATACATTACAACTTTGGGTGTTACAATAAATTCAAAAGAAATAATCTTTTTATAAGACCTTTACACAATGAAAATTTAAAAGCTACAATTTCCTCAAACAAACGCAACAGATGTTTATCCCCCGCTGCTTGCGTGAGATCTTTTCCTGTGACGGGGACGTTGATATCCGTGGACTACCAAACGATTAGATCGATCCGGAGTTTCGTTGATTCACGAAGGAATCAAGAAACTAAAGCGACTATCTTAGCAACAGCGAGATAACCACTCTTCTCAAGATCGCAGCTAGGTACGATCTTAAGGGAAGAAACTAAGAACTGTAGATCTGACGAACTCTTCTTCTTTATGCCGAAGAACCTGATCCGATCTCCTCCTATCTTCTAAAATTCATGCTCCTTCAGTCTTCAATTCAGCAGGGCTTTGACGACGCTCGAGAATTTCAGATCTGTGCAAATGAAGGCCCTAGAACTTGATTTAATCTTATCCTAAGTTGTAACTACTTTATCACATTCTTAGATGATGTTAGATTAGTTGGAACAAATCTAGGTGGTTAACGGTCGAAAAAACGGTTCAAAACAGCTCAAACTGCATTTTTTGGTCTGCGGACACCCGCGCTGTCTCGGCCACGGCCGAGAAACTTGGGGTGTCTCGGCCATGGCCGAGAAACTTTGGGTGTCTTGGCCACGGCTGAAAAACTTGGGGTGTCTCCGCTGAGGCCGAGAAACTCGCGGTGTCTTCGCTGAGGCTCCGGGCGCTGTTTTGCACGTCCCGTTTGTTTCCGCTGAATCTTTGTCGTCCGAACTCGGAATTGTGCCATTCAAAGTGCGTATGAAAGCTGATGAGGAGATCTACAAGCTTCTATGTTGAATAACATGCGGATTACATGGGACACGAGGGGTGCTTTATCTTTCGTGAGCGAAGCGTATCTCCCGATCAATTCGTATCTTCGCTATTCCGTAGTTTCGTTGCTTCACACGGTTCGTCGACTTACTTCATGCGTTCATTAACGTCAATTAAGCTTCCGTGACTCGGATACTGACGTTCATCGTATTCTCTCTGTCTCGAGCCGCATGCGGGAATCCGTGGGCAATTTTTGACGCCTACATTTATCAGACTTGAGATCCTTTATCTTAGTAGTTACATCTATGGTGCTTGTTTATCTCTTGGTATTTGTATATTCCTTCCGTCGTATTTGTCGTATAATGTAATATTTTGTGATGTTGTGGATGATGGATATCGTGATGTATAAACCAATCTTGCAGGCTTAAATATATGCTTTTGATGAAGTTTATCCCAATTAAATTGGCTACATAGCCTGGTCATGTGCTTGGGATATGATAGTTGGTCCTAGATGTGACACAAACCCTAGAATCCTAAGATCTCCACTGAACTTCTTTCTTCTCTAGTGATTTTTCTTGATCTTGAGCTCACTTGTCGACACCAATGGCCGATCAAAATAAAGATAGTCAAGACCTCGCCGTCGAGGCTTCAACAACAGCCAAGATCCTACTTAGTCCGAGAGAGAAGCAACCCATGGTCGGAGGTGGGTGGCTCTCTTAGCCAACATACATGGGTTTATCCCCTTCTGTGATGGCTGAATTGGTAATAGCTAAGCTCCACGGTTACATGCCTGATCGCGATTTTAAACTTTGTACTTTGTATAGGGGACGTCCGCCCGATCGCGAGGTTGTAATCGCGGAGCTAAACTAATCACGAGCATAATTTAGCTTGCTCTTTGAACTGGAACATAGAGCACTAGCTTGAATTTGACTGCGGATATAAATTTGACAACATATAAAGTCTTTATCGCGAACATAATGGACATTGTGCACATGACTCGATCGCGGACATAACTTAGCTTCGCGACTGTTCAACACTACTTGGTCAATTTTTTAGTTCCTTTGAATTCTTTTTGACTTGTCATACTGAACTCCTATCTTGTTTCCCTAGAGCAGTGGTATATGATATGAGCCTGATTCCAGCCCACAGAGTTAATTAATAGGCCCAGAGAGGGCTTCAAAGCTTCAGTTGAGTATGAATAAAAAGGGTCCGACCTCTTTCGAGAGGTTATGACAGAACCCGCGCTTAAGCCTTGCTGGTGATTAGCACATCAATCGGGATGAAGACCTTCGGTGAGTTATTGTCTGATAGTGACAAGGCCATTTTGCCGACAACTTGATTTCTAAATGGGAGGTCGAAGTTATCGGTACGCGTAGACATTGGGGGGGGGGGGGGGGGGGGGGGGGGCTCGAATCTTAACACTGGTATTTCCGCATTGCTGACGGCTTTTATACTATCTTCCAAAAATTGAACGCCATGCGCCATCCACTTTGATATCTTAGGCGACAACCCTCGCATCAATGAGTTTGAAGTCGGATATTAGGAGTGAAGGTGTTGAAGACGGCGCGAACTATGAAACACATCCTCTAGAGCCGCAATGCTGGATATGATGATGGGTTATATCGACCCTGTGGCTACCAAATCAACCCTAGGATGGGTCCACCCAATCCAATGGTGGACCTCCCAAGGAGACACAGAAATGGTATAGTCCAGTATTTCTAATTTTCCTGGGGATCGTAAGAGTTGTATAAACCCCTACACGTACCAGAATGTTTTTACCCTGATAGGGGAACTCCCTTGCGAAGAATATGTTCCCACACCAACCAGTCTCTAAACTTAATTGTTGAAGAGGGCGAATGACTAGAGGTATGACACATTGCGATAGTTGATGTGTCCTTACTACGTTTTTCAGGTTGAGAAAGTTTCAGCGCACAACAAGCTGATTGGGATCGGATCAACAATTTCACTGATTATATTTTATCCACTCTACTTAAAGAACAAGAAGAAAGTGGTTGGCCTCCTTCCCCCAATCAACAATTAATATCTCCGGCTTGACTAAGGATACTGCCAAGGGCACTACTTTCACTACAAGAAATCTGATATTTAACGACCAAAATTAGTAAAGGGATCAGTTGACCGTCGTTAATGTGCATGTAATAACGACGGGTTTTTAAAGCCTTCGTCGAGTGATTACAAATATTATAGGAATGATGTGAGATGGGTAACGGTTTTCTAGTCCCTTCATTAATTTAATCCTAATATCGTCGTTATTGGGTCTCCTGAATAACGAAGGGTTCCATCACCATCATTGATGATACTCCTAATCATAATAGGAATGATAGTTAAACCTATTACTATTAATTAACAACACCCACAATCAAAATCCCCAAACCCGAAACCCGTATTCTAAAATTCCCAAACTTCTGATTAATCATCTCTCAGCCTCCATATCATTAACATTAACCTAGCTTATATTTTCTAAAATTCTTCATCTTCTTCGTCAATACCTTCACGCCATCGATCCCCAGCCGTACCCTTCGTCATCACCTTCACGACACCGCTCATCCCAGCACCGCCGCTGCTCCAGCGTCGCCGCCCCGACGTCGCCCGCCGCCCCAGCGTCACCACCTCATCACCGCTCTAGCCCCCGCCGCCGTCCCATCGTCGTTGAGGTAGTCTGTTAATGGCAGTCGTGGTTTAGTTTAATTGCACAAAAGGACCTATACTTTCACCTTAACTATATTTACACACCCTACTTTGCACTTATGTCATAAAGGACCTATAGTTATTGATATGATTGTGAGGGTTTTTTTAGAAATATTAGGGATTCTTGCTTGGTTTAATTTGCACTCAAGTACCTATATTTTCCCTACTTTGCACTTTTCCATAAATTACCTATACATGTTGCAATTATATACCCTACTTTCCAATTAATATACCAATTTATATACCCTACTTTGTAATTAATATACATATTGCAATTATATAAATGTTGCAATTATATATCCTACTTTACAATTAATATCCTTGTTTTGTTTAATTGCACTCAATTACCTACAGTTTCCCCTACTTTGCACTTTGCCTTAAAGCACCATATACATGTTGCAATTATATACCCTATACATGTTGCAATTATATACCCTATACATGTGTGGTATTTACTTTAAGTAAAATGAATTTCAAATGATTATTTCTTTAGCTATTCAGACATACTTGTCAAGCTTGGACATACCACTTTCCATTAACAAGTCATTTTGTTAGTTATAATCATAGTTCCTATATCACATGTGCTTTGAAAGGAAAATGAGTTTTTTTTACTAATTTTTTCTATTTACTAATTTGTTATATGGTAGTATTTTTGTCTTTAAATTGACCCTATAATTGCATAAATAAATACTTTCTGAATGACACCATATATAGGTGAACTTCTTTGCATTAGAATGACCATATATCTGAACTTATGAGTCTTTACATAAAATTAAGCATTTATTTGTGTTTAGTTTTTGAAGAGGTTGAAATATTTTTCAGGAAATTTTAGTACATAGCTTGAAATGGCGCCGAATAAAGATTGGATGGACCTAGTAGATGATGATAGACTTGATCCAAAATATAAAGAAGGGGTTGATCAGTTTTTAGACTATGCATATGAGAAGCTGTTGGATAGTTTTAATGAAAAGGATGAAGACTTTGAAATTCGATGTCCATGTATTAAATGCAGCAATGTGAAGTCTGGTAATCGTGAATCGGTAAAGACCCACTTGATTGTTCATGGAATTATTAAAAACTACATATTTTGGTGTCATCACGGCGAAAGACAGGGTGAGTCCATTTCGGAGTTTGGTGAAGAACAAGAAGAAATGACAGAAGAAAGCCAGAGTGACGATGAAATGCAAGAAATGATTGGAGATTTATTTCATAATTCAACTGGCGTTGTTGCACCTGATGCCACGTCGAGTCAGGATATTCTTGAGCAGGAACCAGATGGACATGCAAAACAATTCTACAGTCTTTTAGGTGACTCCGAGAAACCTTTGTATGAAGGCTCTAAATGTTCAAAGTTATCTGCTTTAGTGAAACTACTTCACATAAAGAGCCTAAATAGGTGGAGTAATAAATCATTCTCAATGTTGCTCCAGTTTTTGAATGAGGAGCTATTGCCAGGGGAATCAACACTGCCTAATTCGTATGACGAGGCCAAAAAATTAATCCGAGACCTTGGCCTATCATATGAAAAAATTGATTCGTGTCCATTCTCTTGCATGCTGTTTTGGAAAAATGAAGGTCTTGATACGTGTCAGAGATGTGGTGCTTCTAGATGGAAACTTGATAAACATGGAAAAGAGATCAAGCGAAAGGCAAATGGTAAAAAAATACCACAAAAGACATTACGATATTTTCCTCTTAAGCCACGATTGCAAAGGCTTTACATGTCTTCGAAGACAGCTTCTGATATGAGATGGCACCATGAAAGACAAGTTGAGGACGGAGTGATGAGGCATCCAGCTGACTCTAAGGCTTGGAAAAGATGAAGAACAAGAAGAAATGATAGAAGAAAGCCAGAGTGACGATGAAATGCAAGAAATGATTGGAGATTTATTTCATAATTCAACTGGCGTTGTTGCACCTGATGCCACGTCGAGTCAGGATATTCTTGAGCAGGAACCAGATGGACATGCAAAACAATTCTACAGTCTTTTAGGTGACTCCGAGAAACCTTTGTATGAAGGCTCTAAATGTTCAAAGTTATCTGCTTTAGTGAAACTACTTCACATAAAGAGCCTAAATAGGTGGAGTAATAAATCATTCTCAATGTTGCTCCAGTTTTTGAATGAGGAGCTATTGCCAGGGGAATCAACACTGCCTAATTCGTATGACGAGGCCAAAAAATTAATCCGAGACCTTGGCCTATCATATGAAAAAATTGATTCGTGTCCATTCTCTTGCATGCTGTTTTGGAAAAATGAAGAAGGTCTTGATACGTGTCAGAGATGTGGTGCTTCTAGATGGAAACTTGATAAACATGGAAAAGAGATCAAGCGAAAGGCAAATGGTAAAAAAATACCACAAAAGACATTACGATATTTTCCTCTTAAGCCACGATTGCAAAGGCTTTACATGTCTTCGAAGACAGCTTCTGATATGAGATGGCACCATGAAAGACAAGTTGAGGACGGAGTGATGAGGCATCCAGCTGACTCTAAGGCTTGGAAAAACTTTAATGAGCTACATGAAAGCTTTGCCGAAGAGCCCCGAAATGTTAGGCTCGGTCTTGCAAGTGATGGTTTCCAACCTTTCACAAATTCAAAAGTTTCTTATAGCATATGGCCCGTTTTACTTGTACCATATAACTTACCACCATGGATGTGCATGAAGCAATCTAATTTTATTTTATCTATGCTCATTCCTGGTCCAACTGGTCCTGGAGATGCTATTGACACATACTTACAACCATTGATAGAAGAACTAAAGGAGTTGTGGGCCTCAGGCGTTCGAACATATGATGTATCTCTGAGACAGAATTTCATTTTACGTGCAGCACTAATTTGGACTATTAATGATTTTCCTGCTTATGCAAATTTATCTGGATGGAGCACTAAGGGGAAATTAGCATGTCCTTGTTGTAATAAGCACACTCACTCTATCAGGTTAAAATATGGAGGCAAGCAGAGCTATATGGGGCATCGTCGCTATCTTGATGAAAATCACAGTTGGAGAAAGGATAAGAAATCATTTGATGGCACTAGGGAGAGAGGTTATGCAGCGCCGAAGCTGATAGGAGATGACATCCTTAAGCAGGTGGAGGATCTTATAGGGATCACCTTGACCAATCATCCAGAGAAGAAAATTAAAATATCACACGAAAGACGGGGAGATAATTGGAATAAAAAAAGTATTTTTTTTGATTTGCCATATTGGAGAACTCTCTTATTGCGACATAATTTAGATGTCATGCATATTGAGAAGAATATTTGTGATAGTCTGCTGGGAACAATCATGAACATTAAAGGAAAGACAAAGGATAATATCAAAGCCCGTCTCGATTTACAAGCAATGAGTTTAAAACCGGAGTTACATCCAATCCAGAGAGGAGATAAACTTGTGATGCCAGCAGCTTGTTATACTTTATCCCAAGAAGAGCAAAGCAAATTTTGTCGATTTCTAAAGGAGTTAAAAGTTCCAGATGGATTTTCATCCAATATTTCTCAATGTGTAAATCTTAAAGAGCGTAAGATTTTGGGGTTAAAGAGTCATGACTGTCACGTTCTTTTGCAGCGCTTGATTCCTGTATCGATTCGTGGCCTTCTTCCTGCAAAAGTGTGTGAACCAATTATTGAACTTTCCATATTCTTCACTATATTATGTGCCAAGACATTAAGGGTGGATGAACTTAAGCAAATTGATGAGCAGATTCCACTTACGTTATGTAAGCTTGAGAAGATTTTTCCACCTTCAATTTTTGATGTTATGCTGCATTTAGTAGTTCATTTAGCATCTGAAGCCATACTTGGAGGGCCTGTTCGATTTCGATGGATGTACCCAGTGGAGCGTCAGCTTTATACTTATAAGTCATATATCAGAAATAGGGCACGTTCAGAAGGGTCAATTGGTGAATGATATATAGTAGATGAATGCATGACTTTTTGCTCAAGATATCTAAAAGGCTTCGAGACAAAGTTTAATCGCCTTGAAAGAAATTATGAAGATGACAATAGAGAATGTAATGAAGCACAACTATCTATTTTCAGACATAGTGGGCGGGCATTGGGTGCTGCCACCACCCTCTACCTTGATGAACGTGAGTGGTTGCAAGCTCATATTTATGTTCTAAAGAACTGTGATGAAGTGCAACCACACATTGAGTAAGTCACTAAAGTTTAAGATTCTGCTAATAAATTTACTATAGTTAGTCAACGTTAATCATATTTATGATATTTTAATGTAGGGACTACAATGAATTCGTGAGAGAACCCACAAGTCACTATGATGATAAAGATTAAGATAAGAACTTTATCGAGTGGTTCCAATCTCTAGTACGTACATATCTTGCCTTATTTTTTAAATATCTTGATTGGTTCATTTTATTACATGTTCCATGACTTGATCATATTTTGGTTTTGTTTAGGTTTATCAGAGTTATCGAGAAGATGATGACTTACTTTCACTATCTCGTGGTCCAAGTAAGATTGTTAAATGTTTTACTGGATTTGTCATAAATGGACATCGATTTCATACAGAAAGTCGAGATAATTGTTTGTCAACTCAAAGTAGTGGGGTTGCAGTTGTTGGTGATGCTGGTGATGGTGGAGATATAGATTATTATGGTGCTTTGGTTGAAGTTGTCGAATTAGAGTATCCTGGTAGAAGAAAGGTTGTTCTTTTTCGTTGTAAGTGGTGGGATGTGCATGGCAAAGGAAAAGAGACAGCTTTGAAAGAAGACAAATATGGATTTATTAGTATTAATTACCGACACTTGCTAAAAAAGAATGACCACTTTATACTTGCTGGCCAAGCATCACAAGTTTTTTATGTTGAGGATATTGCCAATGAAGGTTGGCATGTAGTTCTTAAAGCACAACCCCGTGATTCATATGATATGCCACCAGATACAGATGATTGTGGGATAACAGACGATGGAGTTGAAGCTTATTTGCAAGATGAATCATTTGATGCTCAGGCTATTGCATCAACATCATTGGAAGATGATTATATCAATTTGAGAAGGAGTGATATTGATCCAATTATTGTAAATTCGGTCTCAACTTCAAAAAAGAGGAAAAAGACTCAAGTAGAGGATTAAAACGCTTTCATTAAAGAATGACACTCAAATGATATTGTGTTATTGAGATAAATTTTAAGTTGTATCTTACTATAACTATTCTTTTTTTAGACATATGATGTTTCTTTTCTTCCTATTTTGAATTTGGCTTCGACATTGCAGCAAGTGCTTCTACAATAGTGCACTATGTATTTATTGTTATGCTTGTCCTTCGTGATATCTTCTTCTTTTATTCATTTCTCTTTTGATATTTGTTTCATACATAGTGTGTAATACTTAAATTCCTTTTCATAGCAGGAAAATGAAAACTCAAGAAGTCACTTCCAAAAGCAAAAAGGCACAATTTCTAGCACCCAGGTCATTAATTAGGAAGCGACTTCAAGCAATTACAGAAAATTCATTAAGAAGAGAACAACTCCGTACTTGTCATGACATGAACTTGAATATTCAAAATCCAACACAAGATCAAAATATGGATGCAAATTTTAGCGCTGATTCAGAAAACTTTGAAGAGGAGAATTTTGCACAAAATCGCAGGAGAAGTGAAAATACTAACAATGAAGAGAATGATGATTCTGTAGGTTGATGAGACTTAAAATTTATTATTATTTCTTTTATCTTTCAATTTATTTTTTATGATTAGATTAATAATTGCTCAATTTTTGCAGAATCAGATAATCATCGAGTGCAAAGTGATGATGCAATACTAAATGAATCTCAACAAGAAGGTATATTCTTTATTAATTACAAGAAGAAATATTTTTATCAATTTCTTTAACTATATCTTGTTTCTAACATATGATATGATGTATGTAGCTGATAATTCTCAAAGGAAGAAAAATCCACCTCGTGGTAGTAATAAGTGTCTAAAGTTGATTAATTTGTCACATGGGGAGAAAAAAATCATTACTTTTTATCAGAATAGAGCTATTGAACCAGAATTTTTACGATATCTTGGAATTATTATTCGAGATAGAAATATTTGCCTAGTAGCTGTTGAGAATTGGGCCAAAATACCACAGCAAAATAAAGATCATATGTGGGCATCCATTAAGGTACATTAAAAATTAATTTTTTACAATTGGTTTTTAATTCTTATAAATTAAATTTTGATTCAAATTTGATATAGGATAAATTTGATGCTGATGACATGGAGCAAAAGAGAGAGTCAGTAATGAGACACTTGCGCGATTTGTGGAATAAGTGGCGTGGTGACATGCACAGGAAATATGTGAAAGAAAATTCATTGCAAGTTGCACTTAGAAATAAACCTACAGAAGTGAGTGTTGATGACTGGGATTGGCTAGTTAAGGAACATTATTTTTCTTCAAAATTCCAGGTATTAATCTCCTAATTTTATTAATTAATTTGTTCCATGTATATTATTGGATTGTTAAAATTATCTTTTAATCTTGATGTATAGAAAGCAAGCCAACAAAATACACTTAACAGAGACAAAAGAAAGATGCTCCACCACACGGGCAGCAAATCCTTTAGACAAATTGCGTGGGAATTGGTATACATAAAGATGCTCCACCACACGGGCAGCAAATCCTTTAGACAAATTGCGTGGGAATTGGTATACATTCAAAAATAATGTCCTATTTATTTATAACTATTTTGTTTTTTAGTTTGATGTTGTACTCATTTGTATTTAATATTTGAATAAGGGTGGCAAGTTAGGAAATCCACCTGATGTGGCAAAAATGTTTCATGAAACTCGAAAGAAAGCTAATGAAACACTAGAAAATGGGGATCAAGATAAATATGTAAGTAGAATATGTGTTTAAGTTTGATAATGATGCATTATATAGTACTAACATACGAATTTAATTTTTATAGGATGAAATTGTTCAAGTCAAACAAGCAAACCCTTCACTTTCTGACATTGAGATAGTTGAGAAAATCTGGGGGAAGCAATCTCATGGTCACATCACTGTATTTGGTGGCGGGACTACTTTGAAAGATTTGAGAGGACCGCTCCCTAGTCGATCTGATCTGGAAGCACGGGTTATAGAAGAAAAGAGAAAGAACCAGATGCTTCAACAACGCTTAGATGAGCAGGAGCAACAACAACAAAAGATGTCTGAGTTGGAGTCACAAGTGAAAGCTATGCAAAAACTTTTTTTTTAGGCAATCACCTTCATTGGCTCCTCAAACTCAAGAACGTGTGCAGGACTAGGTAATTATTTTTTGTAAAATCTCTTATATACTTTTATGATTGACTACTTGCACTAAAAAAATATGATTTTTACTTAATAAGATAATATTTGCTTCATTAATATTTCTTAATTATGTGATTTTTTAAAATTTTTCAGGCTATCCATGCAAGATTAGGAGGGGGGTAGCTCGAGTCTTCTTTAATTTGACGATGATTAGAGATGAAAGAATGTGTCTTCCACAAACTTTTATTTTAATTAGTTTTAGATAGTTTCATGTATTTTTCTTTGAAACGATTAGGATATTAACTCTTGTTATTAGTATTGAATATTTGAGGATGGTGTAATTTTATTTATTGATGTTATTAATGAATGGAATTTTTTGTTTTCCCTCTTATTCATTATTGGGTATTTTTAATATATTTTTGTTGTGAATCTTAATATCAGATTGAGAATAATATGATAGTTGCCTATGGATGAAAAAATTATTATTGATGTATATTAGAAATTTGTAGTCTATAATGACGGTTTTATAAACCGTATTTTGTTCATCAACGAAGGGAAATCACCGTCGTTGATGGGTTACTAATTACCCATTATGAGGACTTTTACGACGGTATCCAACCGTCATTAATTAGTCTTTAACGATGAGAAAATATCCCCGTAACTAATGGTAACGACGGGAAAATATCCCCGTAACTAACGGTAACGACGGGAAAATATCCTGTCACTGATGGTAACGACGAAAAAATATCTCCGTTACTGATGGTAACGACGGTGATAATTACCGTCGTAAATATTAACGACGGTAATATGTTCCGTCGTTATAGACTCTATAACGACGGGTAGTATATCCCTTCATGACCCTTTAGCGAAGAGGGCTTCAACAACGGGTGACGAAGGGATTTTTCCCCGTCGTTAGCATACAATAACGAAGGTTTTCAGTGCTTTAACGAAGGGAAATCCCTTCGTTAAAGATGTAATTTCTTGTAGTGCTTCCTTCCGTTTCGCTGGCTGGCTCAACACACAATCTTTTTCCAAATACCGCACTGGCTTCTTTCTTGGCTGTATGGCTATAGAAATGTGTTACACCCTCCCAGCCGAGCGATTGCTTATCAGTCAAGGTATTGTGTCCTGCAATAGTTCTCGTGCACGGTCAGCCCATTGGGTTTACTTCGGGCTATGATATCACCGGTACTCAGAGGAGGTTATGACAAGTTCGCCATGACTTCTGTACTGGCAAAGCTAAAAAAAGGCGGGAAGGATGCAAATCCCAGAGTCAAGCTCCCATACAGATATCTAACTGATATCTAATTGCACGGTTCACCATTCATTCCTCAGAACTGAAGCACCTCGTGAAACAAGGGGACTCCGTTCTCAAATGGTACGTACGAGGGCATCCACTGGAAATACAACTATGTAGCGAAAGTACGGATCACCTTGGCTTATGACACGAATTATGATGTCTACCGAATGGCAGCAATTTCCATTGCAACATTTGCTGCAGTTAATTTTTGCAGCAAACCAGACCTAAACAATTATTGTTAACGTATGCAATTGAAAGAAACAAAAATTTCAAAGGGATGTTTGTGCAAGAAAAACAGAAGGGCTGCTAATGGATTGTACTCTGTAATGGAATCACCTCTAATCTAGGATCCGTATTACCCATATCCTAGCAGCGCGCGCGTTCATGGCAAGTTTTAGCCACATAGTATCTTCAGTATTTCTAAAACAATTGCTGTATTGAAAACCACTTGCCTCGAAAACCACTACTAAAAATCCTATGTAGCTAAAAATCTTGTTAATTGAAATTGGAAAAAGGGTTAAGATAAGGGATTCTCTCCAATTGCCGTTTAGTCGGAAAAGATACTGATCCATCTAAATTGGAGGTGTCACCACATTAAGGGCCTCATGACTTCATGATGTGGGCATGCTTAGCCTCCAATCCATACATTAGAACATCTCCAAGGGTTCCCTTGGATGTCCCTTAATTTAGGGGGAACTATTGGGGAAGGGATTGGTTCTTCTCCAATGGTTCCCCTTAAAATCCCCCAACCCCTTAATTAATTATATTTAGTTTTTTAATTTTATGAATTATGATTTAATTAAAATATGTAGTTTATTTATAAATGAATAAATAATTAAATATTAATAACTAAAAATAATTAATTAATTAATTAATCTAAATTAAGAAATTACTTTTATAATCATTAAATTAATTAATTAAATTAAAATTTAACAAATAATTAATTTAGATAATAATTAATTTATATAAATCGTGTTAAAAGTTAAATATTATTTTAAATTTAAATTCATATTATTTTAATATTAATTTTATTTAACAATAATATCTCAACGGTCATATTTCAACGATCATATTCTAACGATCATATTTCAACGGTCATATTTTAACGGTCGTATTTCAACGGTCGTTTTTTAATTAAATGTGGTCACTCCTTCTATAAATAGCACTACCAGTGTCCTTCATTTTCACTAAATTCAAATTCATTCAATTTTTTTAACTCAATCTTCAATATTATTTATGGCTAGTAATTTGTTACGTGCCTTGCTACAAGAGGAAGAGGATGACGACGATGATGATTACGCGACCTTATTAGCAATCGCATCTTTGGAAGAACACCACTCCAGCGAAAGTCAAAGTTCTCGTCGTCGTGGTTCCATTCCAGGGCACGCTGTAATTCAACGCAATAGAGCTGAAGGTCACGAGAGGCATTTTCATGATTATTTTAGTGAATCTCCTGTGTATCCAGCAAAACTATTTCGAATGAGGTTTCGTTTGCATCGCTCACTATTTTTGCGT
This sequence comes from Asparagus officinalis, assembly GCF_001876935.1. Lineage (NCBI taxonomy): Eukaryota > Viridiplantae > Streptophyta > Magnoliopsida > Asparagales > Asparagaceae > Asparagus > Asparagus officinalis. The sequence continues at coordinate 49,501,498 of NC_033801.1, forward strand.
ATTTTATCCGCAGTGGAAACACATGATTCCTACTTTGTCCAGAAACGGGATGATGTTGGGAAAATTGGTTTATCCTCACTACAGAAAGTAACTGCTGCTATGAGGATGCTTGCTTATGGAGTATCAGCAGATTCTGTGGATGATTACGTGCGGATTGGAGAAAGCACCGCTATAGAGAGTCTCGGTAGGTTTGCCAAAACAATTGTTAAAATTTTCGGTGATGAGTATCTAAGGTCACCAACTGACGAGGACACTGCAAGATTGCTTGCAATTGGCAAACAACGGGGATTTCCTGGGATGTTAGGAAGCATTGACTACATGCATTGGAGATGGAAGAATTGTCCAGCTGCGTATTATGGTATGTATACTGGTCACAACCACACTCATACAATAATTTTAGAAGCTGTTGCTTCCTATGATCTTTGGATTTGGCATGCTTATTTTGGTTTACCGGGAGCTCTTAATGACATTAATGTGTTAGAACGGTCTTCCGTTTTTTCTCAACTTGCTGAAGGGCATGGTCCGACTGTTAATTTTACAGTCAATGGTCATGAATACACGATAGGATACTACCTTGCTGATGGTATATATCCGTCATGGGCAACATTTGTTAAAATAATTTCTTTACCACAAGGAAATAAAAGAAAACATTTTTCTACACTTCAAGAGTCGGCAAGAAAGGATGTAGAGCGAGCATTCGGGGTACTCCAATCAAGCTTTGCAATTGTGCGTGGACCAGCTCGCTCTTGGGATGTGAAAATATTGAAAAATATTATGCAAGCATGCATAATAATGCATAACATGATTGTTGAAGATGAAAGAAAGAAAAATATTATGCAAGCATGCATAATAATGCATAACATGATTGTTGAAGATGAAAGAAATGATGATTATATCGACTTCACGTACGATGCTGCTGAGGAAGCCCCAACTATATCAGTGTCTCACGAACGTACAATAGATTTGTGTGAATTTATTCAGAATCATCATCGCATTAGAGACAGACAAACTCATTCTCAATTGCAATTGGATCTTGTCGAACATTTATGGGAACGAAATGGTGGGCTTTAGTAAGGGATTTGTATGCTGATGTAATATTAATGTCATTTAATTTAGTGTTGCAAGTAAGGACCTGTTAGTTGATGTAATATTGATGTTATTGAATTTCTATATTAATATGTGATTATATTTGATTTTTGAGAAAAGTTTCCATTTGCATAAATAGAATTTCATAAAATCTTCAAATACGATACATCATCTTCAAGTACGATACAACAAGAGTAAATTGAAATACATAAGAGCACACTAAATATGATACATCATCTTCAAGTACGATACAACAAGAGTAAATTGAAATACATAAGAGCACACTAAATATGATACGTCATCTTCAAGTACGATACACCATCTTCCTTCTAATTTGAACTACCACCACCAAATTGCCTTTCAAGAATATCCATCTTCAACTTATTGTAATACTCTACTTGCAATGGAGGCATGCCATCAGTGTTAATTGCCATAATCCTCTCATCTTGTTTCATAGCTTTCAATCGCATTTTTTCTTTTTTGATATTTTGAGCTTCTTGAGCGACCTGTAGTCTGTCTTGCTCTATCTTTATGCGCTCTTGCTCCTGAACATAAATTTGACCAAATAATCAGCTCTCTTTATTTCTTTTTTTTTTCCGATCCTGCTTCATTTCATCAATAAACAACATTACTGGTGTAATTTCAGAAGCCACATGCTTGTCTTTACCTTGTTTCAACCTTTCTTTTGCAGCCTTTCTTCCTATGGGCCTTGACGAACCCTCAGTAGGACATTCGTCTTCTCTACAATTTATTGAATCTGGAGTTGCATGAGAAGATGTAGCAGGACTTGAATTTTTTGACCTCTTAGATTTTTTCATTGAAAATTGGCCAAGCCGCTTTGGATGGAACCTTAACTCATTCCAACAATGTAAAAATTGAAAACTTGCTCCTTGCATGCTTTGAAACATTTGCATCGCTTCCATAATCTAATTAAAAAATAAAATAAATTTACTAACGTGTAAAAAGTAAAACAATTAATAAATTATATAAATCTAATCAGTTTAAATAATTTGAAGCCACAATTAGTACCTTGTCATTCTCTGTCACGCCACTTTGATTTCTTGCTTCAATTTGATTAAAACTCCCACAAAATTTACTAACTGCAATTTGAATAGCGGACCAACGGTGCTCTAACCCTTTTTTATCACGATCGCTACTGAATGTTTTGTTTTCATGATAGTAAGTTGCTACTCGGTGTCAAAATGTGGAATATTTTTGCAATGTCCCTTGCACTGGATCAATGCTAGTGTTGATCCATGCAAATACAAGCAAGGTGTCTTCTTCGATCCGATATTTTGATTTTCGCATCGACTTCTTTTGCAATGGTACATCTTTTACCGTATTTTCTTCGGGTATGTCCGACTGAAACGATTGCTCTTCATATTGATCTTCCCATGGATAATGACTAGTCATCAAATTGACATAATATGGATTATTATTTTCTGCCATCTACATCAGTATAAATCTCACATGAGTATGATTTAATTAAAATTCTCAAATTGTTAAAAATATAAGAAACATGAAGTGCAATTATAATTAAACAACTACCTTAAATTGTAGTATATATGATGAAATAGAGGTAGAAACAATGAAAGAGTGAAGTGTGAAAGTTAACATCAGGGTAGTGCCTTATTTATAGGGTAAAAATTAATTATATAGTTTAAAAAAAAATAGCTATTCTAGCTAAAAAAAAAAAGCCTATACTAGAAAAATAGCCTAGACTAGGAAAAAAGCCTATACTAGAAAACACCCTATACTGTAAAGACAAAACCTATAATTAAAAAAGCTTATACTAGAAAAACAACCTACACTAGAAAAAAGCCTATACTAGAAACACACCCCATACCACAAAGACAACCTATAATTAAAAAAATCTTATACTAGAAAAACAGTCTATATTAGAAAAAAAAGCTATACTAGAAAAACACTTTATACTAGAAAAAACAACCTATAATTAATAAAAAATATTAATAAAAAAATATAATAAAAAATTATAAGAGGTACATTTTAAAAAATATTAATCAAATTAAATTAACTATACATTAATTTAATTATATTAATTTAAATTAACTATACATTAACTAAATTTAATAACACATAAATTAACACTAAAAGAAAATATATTATTATAAAATTATAAGGGGAAGGTTAAGGGACTTTAACTTTCCCCTTAATTTAGGGAGAAAGTTTAGGGACTTGGGGTGAAGGGAGATGTTTTCCGGTCTATTGGAGTCCATATCTCTTAAAACTCCCTTAATTTAGCTAAGGGGCCGGATTTTTCCGGCCCATTGGAGATGCTCTAAAGGCCTCATGACATCATGATATTGGGCATGCTTAGCCTCCAATCCAATATTGCCATCACAAATTCATGTATTTGATAAAGTCACCGAACTCAGTCAGCATACTTGCATCCGTGAAACAGTACAAGACATACTACATGCATATTATAGGACCGTTAAATAATAATAATAACAATAATAATAATAATAATAATAATAAATAAATAAATAAAGGCTTCGACATCTTAGTCGCTTGGAAAAGGTAAATCCCGAGTTGGCATGCCCTGTGCCTGTGGTTTGATTTAAAATCACTAGCCTCCTTCTCTCGGATACTTCCCAACGAATTGAAGACAATGGGGTCAATGTTTAATCTTTTTTCTCATTGTCCAGCTTATGCGCCAAACTTCCAGTCCAACTTCTCTTGATTGCTGCTGTTGAAAAGACGTTGATAAAACAGTTGAAAAAAAAAAGCAAGCCATGCACTCTCTATTGCCTAAATTTGCCAAATTATTGGAGGCAAATTAAAGATAATGCACGTGTCAATTTCCCAGCTGTAGTCTGTTATCAGCACGCAAGCGCGATGGGCTGAAAGGTTGCGTCCGTTATCTAGATAAGAAAGCTGGGGTACCGATCGAGCCACATATTTATAGCAGCAGCAGAGAAGGAAGACGCACATAACTTCGGTACGGGTAGACCGGCCCGGTGCGGAGATGGACGTGCCTCACGCTCTCATGCTACCATTCCCAGCTCAAGGACACGTCATTCCCCTCATGGAACTTGCTCACCGCCTTGTTGAGCGCGGCTTCAAGATCACATTCATCAACACCGAGTTCAACCACAACCGAGCCCTAGCTGCTTTGTCCAAGACGGGGGATGATATGGACGGGATACACCTCGTTACAGTCCCGGACGGGCTGGAGCCTGATGAAGATCGTAACGATATTGGAAGGCTAATCGAGGGCATATCGAACGTCATGCCAGGTTGCTTGGAGGAGCTGATACGAAATATTACCGAGAAAGGAGAGGAGGAGATAACTTGCTTCATTGTGGACTGGAGCATCGCATGTATGCTTGAAGTTGGTCACAAGATGAACCTACGGTCGGCTGCTTTCTGGCCGTCAAATCCAGCGATGCTTGCAGCCACGCTACGCTGGCCATTCCTAAGCTGATAGAGGATGGGATCATCGACAAAAATAATGGTTAGTCCATTTAATTATTTGTGCATGTGTGTCTTCATGGACAAATAGGTAAGACTTGCAGTTCATTTTGCTAAAACGAAACTATATATGAGAGCTGCAGGAGGTGCCTAATCACCTCCAACCCCAATCTCCAAGGAATTCATGGAAACATATATGCATCCAAGAATTACAAGCAATGTTTTAAAAGCCTCCGTCTAGTCCGTCTAGCCGTACGTCTAGATCTAGGCAATACCTAGGCCAGCCACTTAATTAGTCCCTGGTGCCGAAGCGGCACCTAGGCTATCCAACAAGATTGCGAGCGCCTAAGAGAGCTTGGTCTACCTAGGCGCTAGGCACCTAGCTAGGCTATCCACCTAGACTTTGGGAGCGCCAAGGAGAGCTTAGTCAGCCTACGTGAACTGCACATTTTAGGTCTTAATCACGATTTCCTTTTAGTCAGCCTACGTGAACTGCACCTTTTAGGTCTTAATCATGATTTCCTTTGTTGCAGCCTACACGTCCTCTAACCTCCTCCAAGCTCCCCCGCCCTCTAACTATGAATACTTCCTCTATATCCCTTTAGCAGAACCTCCACCATCACTAACGATGCCTAAGCTTTTTATAATATTGACACTTACTATCAATAACTACAATTAAAATTAAAAAAGTTGGTGGAAAGACACGCCTAGGCTTTCGCTTTGGCACCTAGGCTCTAGGCATCAGGTTCAACACCTAGAGCACATATCACTTTCTGTAACCTTGATTGCAAGATAGAATTATGATCCTAATATGATAGGTTAACTTCCACAAGAAACCATGAACCACTTAATACCTCAATCCAGATGAAAAATACGTACAATGGAAACCAATTAGCATATTTAATTAGTTTTCAAAAGAAGGGACCATTCGTAGCGGAGATGGTATTGCATAGAAAAGATAGGTATTTAGATACAATAATGCTCTTTTGCTCGTCATTAATCAGTGCCATACTTCAATAAAGCAGAGGATAAACATCTTCTGAAATACACGCAGGAAGGGTGAAGAGAGAAGAGATGATCTGCCTAAACCCTGGAGTTCCTGCCATAAACACGACTCACCTCTTTTGGAACTGCTTTGGAGACTCCAAAACACAAGAATTAGCGTACGACTTCACAGTGAAAAATAATCTAGCAGCAGAAATTATTGAGTTCCTGATTTACAATTCATTCGATGAGATCGATCTATCACCATTCATCCACGGTCCAAAACTCCTCCCGGTAGGGCCATTGCTCACTCACCATCACTCTGCACATCCCGCCGGACATTTTTGGCCTGTGGACTCTACCTGCATGGACTGGCTTGATCAGCAACAAGCAAGATCAGTCATTTATGTGGCTTTCGGCAGCTTAACCGTCCTCAGTCAACACCAGTTTGAGGAGCTGGCTCTCGGGCTCGAGCTCACTAGACGACCTTTCCTATGGGCTGTAAGGCCTGATCTTACTGCTAGTTCAACTGATGCCTGCAACCGCGCTTTTAGAGATATAGCCTCAACACGGGGGAAGATGGTACGTTGGTCCCCACAACAAAAGGTATTGGCTCATCCTTCCGTCGCATGCTTCATATCCCATTGTGGCTGGAATTCAACTATGGAGGGGGTACGGAATGGGATCCCGTTCCTTTGCTGGCCTTACTTTGCTGACCAATTTCTCAATGAGAGCTATATTTGTGATGTTTGGAGGGTTGGCTTGAGGTTGACTCTTGATGAGCGAGGCATGATCTCAAGGCAACAGATCACAGCAAAGCTGGAGGAATTGCTCGGCAATCCAGAGCTCACATTCAGGGCACTATCATTGAAGGAAATGATCACGAAAAGAATCAGCAAAGGAGGGTCATCCTATGAGAATCTCGGTACCTTTGCTGAAGCGATGAAAGAAACGAGGCTTGGTAGTAGAGACCCCACACCATAATTTGAAATGTTTGTACGTAGCATGGAAGAAGTTGAATTATTATGAAGTAATGGAATAAAATTAATTTGATGCGATTATAAAACAAATAACTGACGGTCTTTCAAACTTGAATAGCTTTTCGACCTCTGCCACAGTTATCAGTGTGTATGATAATTAATGCCTTGTTTTCAGGAGATCCGCCTCTGATTAGGAGTTAGCGAATGGATAATATTCATCACGTATTAGGCATTGGATTCTTCATGATTGATGCATGTTGAGAAGTTCTTTATGCAGTAAAGTCATGAGATGGAAGTAAAAACAATCTTAAGTGTTAAGAGCACTAACAATAAAGATAAGTAAAAGTTAGGATAAAAGAGAGCGGTAGAAGTCTAGGATTTAAGATAAATTAAATTACTGTTGATGATTGAGCAAGAGCCCGACTGATGCAAAGTTCGACGTTGAGAGGCTCGATGCACAAGCAATTATGGTTCACAGCGGAGGAGGATTGTCATGGTCCACTATCGCTACAAGCCTAAGGAACGAATCTTTAGCAGTATATATACAAGGACCCTAATACATTATTATGCATATACCTAGCCTCAATCCAAATATCCAAAACTCAATTCACAAGACAGTATACTCAAATCCATACTCAACGATAATGAATAGAGGAAGCAACAGAGGGGTGTCATCAGTGGCGTAGCCAGGATTTTTTTTTTACCCTGGGCGAAAAATAAAGGGTTTCGGAGATGATGCAGTCAGGGAGTCGAAGATGATGCAGTCAGGATTTCGGTCGGCGATGATGGGCTCGAGGAGAGGGTGGAAGAGGCGGAGGGAGCTGATGTGGCATAAACATGTACCAAAAAGGTTGCAAGTGCACAACCGTGTCAAGTTATAGTATAAAGATATCGAATCCACGAGGAAGGTGTTTTGTAGGAGAAAATATAAAATCGGTTCTTACGTTGTGTGCGTGACAAATAAGATTGATGAGTGAATGTGATTGTGAAGAGATTGAGATAGTGAAAATGGTGTGTAAATAGGTGCAAGTGTAAGTGAGAGTGAATTTGAAAAAGAATGAGTATGATCAATAAGGTGAGAAGGAAAAAATGAATAAAATCAAGAAACAAATAAAAACAAGAAAGAAGAACAAAATTCTAGAATAAAAGAAAATGCAAGAAATTAAAGATGGTGGATTCAATTATAGATATGGATAATCTAAAATTGAACCCACTTCTTAGAAAAGGGTGATTCCCTAGAGGGTTCTAGCCTAAAGGCGAATCAAACAAAATAAAAATAAACAAAAAGAAAAACTAAACCCAAGAGGGTTCTAGCCTCAAGGTGAATAGTATAAGAAATTAAAATCTAACTACAAAATAAAGTGCAAAATCTAAACTACAAAATAAAATTGCAAGAATTAAATGCAAGAAATTAAATCTATTCTATAAGCATGAAATAAATCTAAGGCAAGAGGGTTCTAGCCTCTTGGCTATTTAACAAGAAAATAAAATCTAAACTACAAGCATAGAAATAAATCTACACTAATAAGCAATAAAAAGGAAATAAAAGAGAAAAAGGAAAGAAAATGCAAACCTCTAAATAATTCTTCATCTCCATCTTCATCATCCAACAAAGAGAAGAAATATTTAAAGTGGTGAAAAAATTATTATTATTAATTGCAACTAAAGTTACAATTTTTGGAAGGCCTTCTCAATTAAGAGTAGCCCTCCTCTCCAAAAGGAGTTTACAAAATTTTCACACCCTTAACCCCTCACTCTCTACCCCTATTTATAGTAATCTTCAATGAATATGAGCCATTGGATTTGTCTTGAGCCCCAAGCAACAATCTCCACCTTTGAATTTGTTTTTTGTTCTTCTCTAAACATAGGAGGCCCAATTGATTTTCAAAAATAAATAAAAATCAAAGTCTCCGGTCTGCAGCAAGCCTGTCCAGAGCTTCATTTGATTTATTTGATTTTCGGCCCATTTTCAAGTGATTTCATTTGAAAGCTAAGTCCAATATCAGCAACCGGTTTAATGTAAAAATTCAAAGCTTTAAAACTGCAGCTGCAACCGGCCCAATTCACTCCAGCATCCAATGAAGTAGGTCCATGAAGCTTTATTTTACAAAAATCAAATCCGGTTTCCAAAGTCCACAATCAAAGCTGCAGCACAAGTCTTTGGCATTTGTTTGATTTTCCAAGTTATAAAAATTCGGCCCATTTAAATTGTTTTGTGATTCAAAGCTAAGACCAGCATGTCCGGCCCACAACAATCAACATTTTATTTGAGAAAATCAACCGGCCCAACTTGCATCCATGAAGAAAAATCTGCAGCAAGGTCCGGCCTCCATTTTGATTCACTTGATAAAAAATGCAAATAAGTCCATTTCATTTGATTAAATTCTTAGCCCATGTCCAGTCCCCTAAATCTCCATCTGTAGCAATTCGTAATCTTTTACATAAAAGCCCAACTCATTTCACTCTTTGCATCCAAGTCCATTCCAATTCTTTGGGTCTTTAAAATTCAATTATTTGAATTTCTCTTATTTCTTCATTTACTCAAGGACCTTTGTTGAGAGATGGGATTTTTGGGATTTATTCTTCATTAACCTGTAATTAAAAATAAAAGCAATTATTAGTGGTATATTTATTCATATAAAATAGATAATGAGGGTATAAAATTATAATAAAAATATGATTATCAAATTCACTTGATAACTTTTAGATAATCTAATTGGAGCCAGTTATCACTCAAGAAAACATTTTTATATATAACTCTAAGGTATATTTTCAAGAAAATCTTCTCATTGTAGCAATACAAAACCAAGCCAAACTTAGAAATTTAATTTAAAAGTTTTGAAAAGAACATGCTAACTCTTTGTTTTAAATAATTTTCAAGTTGTTTGATTTAAAATATTTTTCAAGACCATATATACAATTATAAAACATTTATTAAATTTTTTTTTTAAACTCTTTCATCCTTGATGATTTTTTTCTACTTTAACGGGCTTTCTAAGTGACCATTTAACGAGTTTTGGGCCAATGGATCCCAACCTAAATAAACTTAGGTCATTAAGTATGGAAATACTCCTTGGGCTTAATTACTCGGTCAGCTTAGGCTTAATAAGATAGAATCACCTTGAATTAAAGAGTTTTTTTTTTTCTTTTTGATGCCCATTTTTCGCACTCTTCTTTTGCAATTTTTTTTTTGTATATGTATATATATTTTGAAAATATGTAAATCAAGACACTTTGAAAAAAAATTATTTTGAACTCTAAGTTAAGCATGCAAAAATTTCATTATTTTAAATAAAAGTCCAAGTTAAGACTTAAGTAAAGTATACTACTTTGAAAATCATTTCTTAAGAAATTTATTTAGAGTTATCATAAAAAGTGAACTTAAGTAAATAACCAACTAGGGATTAGAAAATTTTAAATTTATCAAATAAATCAATTATTACATAACTCTATTAATTTGGCAAGTGACGATATTTTTATAAATTTTTTTAAGAGAAAAAGGGAAAAAATGTAACTAAAAATGTAAAATAAAGAGAAAAAAATAACTAATTCCCACCCCCATACCTAAATTTTGCATTGTCCTCAATGCAAACTCTATGATGCATAAAGTAAAGCAGATAAGAAGTGAAGCACTTATATTTGGTCCGCTGATAAAAATCTGCAATTACCTTTGGTCTGGGGAGGATGAAATCAAAATTTTATTCTTTTCCTTTTTTTTTCTTTTCTCTCTTTTTTTTTCTTCTTCTTTTCTTTTTTTTTCTTTTTTTTCTTATTTTTCTTTTTTTTTTGAAAACTGAACAAGAAACTCTCACATGAGAGAAGAATAAATTCTTTTTATTATTCTGAAATAAACAAAATAAACAATGTAGAATAAAATATTTAACATGAAGAGTTCCTGTTCTACATTGAATCCTACCTTACTGTTGAAAATTCTTCCCCGGATTTTAAACAAATTCAGCATGATATAATCAATAATATGAATTTCCAAGTATTTCGGGGTGTTTAGTAATTCTTACAACAAGGTAAGGTGGGTATTATTGGTGTCATGTATTTTGCATTTCTTAATGAACTTAGACTCTTGTACTGTGAAGTTTTGTTTTCTAACAACCAATTCTTCTGTGAAGTTCTGAAAATTTGGTTGTTGATTATTCTCCAAGAATCTAAGTTCATCAAGAAAGAGTTCTTCAAAATTTAATTCAAAGCAGCACATGTTTAACACAGTTTTATTATTCTCAAGGACCTGATCTTCTTCTTCTAAAAATTCTAACTCTTCAACAAAAATTTCCTCAAAACTCAAATCAGACTCTTCTTCTTTTTCTTCTTCTGATCTTTCCTGAATGTAATTTATTTCCAGAGGCTGATTATTTGGTTGGTCCCCTGGATTAAAAATGTTGAGATCAGCAGTCAAATTCCCAAAGGACAGCTTCATTTGACCAGTTCTACAGTTGATGAGAGCATTAGAACTGGCCAAGAACGGTCGTCCTAAGATGACAGGTGTCTGTCCTTTGGGATTGGAAACAGGCTGTGTTTCCAAGACTACAAAATCTACCGGAAAAATAAAATCTCCAACCTTAATCAGAACATCCTCTAACTCACCCATAGGGACCTTGACAGATCTATCAGCCAACTGTAAGGTGTATTTGGTTGGGTTCAGTACACCTAGACCCAATTGCTGATAGACTGAATATGGAAGCAAATTGACACTGGCCCCTAAGTCTAAAAGCGCCTTATCAATGTGAGTATTACCAATGATACATGAAATGATGGGGGAACCTTGGTCTTTACGTTTCAAATGTATGGGATTTGATAGTATTTCACTGATATTGGCGGCTAAAAAGACTTTCTTTGGAACATTTATTCGCCTCTTCTTAATGCACAATTCTTTTAAAAATTTAGCATAAGATGAAATTTGTTCAATTACATCTAAGAGAGGAAAGTTGACCTTAACCTGCTTGAATGTTTCTAGGATCTTCTCCTCCTGAGGAGAGTGTTTCCTAGACCTGAGTCTATCTGGGAAGGGAGCAACCGGTCTAAATCTATCAAAAGCAGGCTCAGGTTCGGGTTCAGGTTCTTGGTCATCTGAGGGGAGTGCTTGTTGAATAGATTCATCAGAAGGAGAAGGAATTTGTACAGGATCAAGAGTTTGACTTGGAGGAGTTCTCACTTGATTATCAACCTGTCTACCTGAACGAAGTGAATGGATTGTATTCACTTGGGCTTCGTAGGATGAACTGCATCCTGTGTTCTTAGGGTTGACCACGGGTTGACTCGGAAATTTTCCTTTCTCTCTTTCACTCACGGCACTAGCTAGTTGACCAAGTTGGGATTCTAATCTAGCTATAGCTTGAGTGTTGGAGTTGAGCATTTGTCCGGTTGATTGCATGAAGGAATTCAGCGTGCTAGACGTTTAAGTCAACATATTCGTGGTTTGAGTAGAGGCCTTAATTATGGTTTCTAAACCCCTTTCCAAGATATTGGACGTTTATCCTGATCTGGATTGTAAGGAGTCTGAATTACAGCTTGATGAAGAGAAGACTGATTTTGATACGGCAGATTGGGTTGTTAAAATTGTGAATGAGAATTGAATGGAACTGTGTTTCCCCTAGGAAAATGTTGGGTCGAAGCAGGAGTGAAATTTTGAGTTCCGGGAGAATTTCCTAGATTCCATGCAAAGTTGGGATGATTTCTCCAACCTGGATTGTAGGTTGGAGAAAATGGATCATTTCTAGGGTGCTGGAATGCAGCGTTCATCTGTTCTAATGAATGATTGTTTCCTAAGAGAGGGCATTCCTCTGAAACGTGGGTAGGAGACTGACAATTATGACATCCTGGGAAAGAAACATGATTGAGTTGAGCTGGAGCTCGTTCCTTAATTTCTAAGGCTTCTAACCTCCGCAGAATTGTCGCCATCTTCGCTTCAGAAGCAATGTTTGACTCCAAGGAAAGACCACTAGACTTAGAATGGGGAACTGATGAAACCCTGTCATCGCACTGTTCCCATTGCATTGTTTTTTCAGAAAGACTCTCCAAAAACTCCCAAGCTTCATCAGCATTTTTCCTCATAAAATCCCCGTGGCACATTACATATCATGAAGAACAGGTGGATTAGGATGCTTCATTTCTATGATTGGTTCAAAGCGAATTAATCGATGTGTATTATCCCTAATCCACTGTTGCATACACCAAAATATTTCTTTTTATTTTTATTTTATTTTATTTTATTTTAAAGAAAAGAAAGAAAATTAGTTTTTTTATGAGAAGATAAAGAAAAAGAAAAAATCCTAACTAAAACAAATCAAAACAATCACTTTTCAATCACTCTAATTCTAGGGTTTAGCCTAATTCACTAGACCAGCTCCTAACCAAAAACTCCTACAGTGAAAAGATCAAAGTTTTACCCAGGTAGTTAGCCAGGTAAGGATAGTACTAGAGAGTGATCAAAGATCAATTAAGTACCTCTTTCCTTACGGAGCGCTTTACGCAACCCCTAAACCTTGCCTTAGACACCAACTAATCTGAGAAAACTTAAACCGGTTCACTTAAGGATTTCTTGTTCCTTATTGAGCTCGAATCCTTAGGGGCCAACGTCTAATGAGTTTTATTAGGCTTGGGTGGTGTAGTGAGGAATTAGTGATTTTTGGGCTAAGGAAAGGGTGATGAAATCCCTCACCTTATCTTGATTATGGGGTTTTGCCCTTAAAAATATTTTTAAGTGTGTGCCAAATCAAGATGCTCAAATCACTTGGTGAATTCCTACACTATATGAAATGCAACCCTATGAATTAAAAGCAACTAAAAAGGATGGAAAAGAAAAAATCTTTTTTTTAATTAGGGTTAACAATCAAACAAATGAGAATGGGGGATTTGTTTGAATTTATTATCTTGTTAGTAAATGTCAAAGTGGAGGATGAATTTTATTATGGTTAACAAAAAAATAAAATCCTTTTTTTTAAAGTCCTAATTATCTCTAATTGTGAAGAATTAGCTAAAGGGTGGAATTAAAAACTAGAAAGAGAACTTACCCAAAAGCAAATCTTCAAATCCTAGCTCTCCAATCCGAGATCTTCAAGCTCCAAGCGTTTCCTTCACAAAAAACACACAAGTTAAAGAACCAAAATAATTAAAAC
>NC_033801.1:49516109-49521991 GCF_001876935.1 Asparagus officinalis
TCCCCTTGAGCGCTCTAAAAGTCGTTAATTTACAAACTTCCTCTTGCATACCCAAGTACATAAAATCTCTCAAAAACAGATTACATCAAGAAAACTTAGAAACAACAATATCAAATTTGTATCATTAATTACAAAAAGAACAAAGGGATTTGAGGTTAAGAACATGGCCCAGTTTAGATAGTGCATCTGCAACAGTGTTTGCCCCTCGCATTACAGTGTTAGGACCAGGAACTTCTCTGAGGTGAAATTGCATGGCTTTCCTTTTGCTTGGCAGTGAGTCTTTTGCTTTGCGCAAAACCGCAACCCAGCATGAATATCCGCCACCATAACATCAACATGCGAATCAAACTTCTTGGTAGGATGTCAGAAGCCCCATCAGCTTGACCACATTTGCTTATATCGTGAACCAACCAAGCCAGAAAAAAACCAAAGCAACACCCATGAGCAGGCCAAAGACATACAGCATACATTTCTGCTACAGTGAATTTTGATATGCACAAAATGCCATTTCCAGCAAATGGAACGAAACTTGGAGCATTGTCTTTCTTAACACGTGATATTTGACAACCAACTACTACAATAAAATTGAAAAAAAAACTTGTCTAAAAAATAAAACCAGACACTTGATCGCAATAAAAAACTGTTTAGAAATAGTTTATGTATTAAATTAACAATAAAAAATAATTTATATAGGAATAACTCTATTTTAAAGTGATTTGCATTTAAAAACAGGTCTTGGGTTCGATTCCGAATTAGATATACATAACACATGTCTCACTTTCAGTAGTACAGAAGCTAAACTTTAATGACCTAATCCTACGCCTAAACAATGACATAAAAAGTTAATGAAATTAGTCACGTATACTCGTAAACTATTAACGAAACAACAGAAACAACATTTTCTAAGCTCCAATCTACAGGCCCAAAGACATATTTATATTTCTATTTTTACAGAGTTCGAGATGTTATTCTTTATCCGATATCAGTTATCATTTTCCAAGTTCAAGGTTAAGTAAATGCAATAAAAAAAACTTCAAAATATGAATAATTTCATCGAAACAACTTATTCATTTTAGCTATTTTATGAACAAAACCACATCATCTATTACTTAGAACTACACTCATTGAGAACTTAGTTTTGTAGTTTCATACAGCAGATACCAAGATTTTCAAACTGCATACTCGTTAGTCAGAACAAGCTAATGGAAAATTTTGAGACATATAATCATTAGTAATGTAAACATTTACAAAATCTATCCAAATTAACAGACATCACTTTTTTTGCAGCAAACTATTCCTTCTTTTATGAAGAAATAGACTTTTATGTTAATGTGAATGAGATCAAATTTTTTGTGGATGTTCAGATTCAGTGTATGTTTGTATTTGGCAGAAAATATATTATTTTTGGCAATGCAAATTAGTGTCGATAAGCGTCGGTAAAAGTAATATCTTTTAGCGACGCAAACTTCGTCGGCAAAAATACACTTTTAGCGACGCGGAATGGAGCGTCGCTAAAAAGCTTATCTTTGGCGACGCATGGTTTGCGTCGACAAAAGTGTAGCTTTTAGCGACGCAGAATAGAGCGTCGCTAAAAGTTACACTTTTGCCGACGCAAATCATGCGTCGCCAAAGATAAGTTTTTTAGCGACGCTCCATTCCGCGTCGCTAAAAGTGTATTTTTGCCGACGCATTGACCTTTGCCGACGTTAAGTACGTCGCCAAAGTGCAAGATTTCCCGACGCCGTTTCGCATATGAAAAAATTCAGCATGTTTTTGCCGACGCAAAATTATATGCGTCGCTAGAAGATGTACTTTTCCCGACGCTTGTCGCGTCGCCAAAAGTGTACTTTTGGCGACGCAGTGTATTTGCGTCGCCAAATACTTTCCTTGACGCACTTTTGGCGACGCGTTAGCAACGCTATATTTTGCGTCGGGAAATATTTTTCCCGATGTTTTTTAAACATTTGCCGACGTTTTTGTTTCGTCGGCAATGTTGTATTTTGTTGTAGTGAGTTTTTGAAACTTTTGGGGTCTTTTCTACAAAGTCTAAATGGGTCATCTTGTTAGGTCTCATGTTTATACGCCTACTATCTAATCTAGTTTTGATGATTAACAAACAATTTCTAACATCATTTGTCGAGTGTTTATATTTACTTGTTAGGAGTCCTACTCAAAGATCATTTGTTGGAGGTTGGATGGAATTGAGCTTAACGATGACATTCAAAGGAGGCTGGAAGGAAAATGGAATGAAGTCATCACAATTCAAGTTATATACGAGTTCGTGCTTCATCCTTACTACCAAGTGGAGGATCTACAAAGATCGACCTCAAATGAATATCTTTTAGCTTGGGTATATAGTTTCTAGTTTAGTTTTTGTACATTTTGTGAGTATACATAAAAGTTCAAATATTACACACATACACGTTTTCAGTTTATCATTTTTAAGTTTAACCGTATAATTGTGAAACTAATAGACATACTTATATACATATACATATACATTTGTTTCATATATATCATCCTTATTTGGAAAATAATATGCTTATAGATTAAAGACTTTGTTACACTATTTTATACCTTTTCTCTAGTCTATTAATCTATTGAAAAGTATTTCAAAACTTGTTTGGAATGATTTCATCAAAATCAAGTTTTGACAATTTCGTGTTTTTGAGATTTTATAAAATAATGAGTATTCACAAATGTGGAATGATATTCCAAAAAATTCTTTTCTAACATAATTATATTCATGCATATAAATATTTTCCCAAATTTTATAATTTTTAGAATTTATTTGCTATTTTTAATACACCTTTGAAAAATTAGATTTACTGTTTAAAATGGGTTATGCACGTTTTTTCGGTCGACCGACACTGTTCATCAGTCGACAGATGAACTACTTTGTAATTACTAAAAAGTTTTTGCTCAGTCGATCGATCTAAATCAGTCGAGTGAATAGTATTTCTAGTCGACCGATGGCTCGCATCAGTCGACCGATGATTTTCCAGAATCAGTCAACAGTCAACTCATCAGTCAATTGAATGGTGCATCAGTCGACTGATGACACTATAATGTCTATTTCCAGTTTTGCTGATTTTGTTGGATTTTGTGATTTTTCTTTGATTTTGAGGTTTTGTTTTAAGAACCTATATGTACCCCTCAGTCCTCAACACTTATAACTAACCAAGAAAAGTTTACAAAAGTTTTGCAAGTTTGTTTAAGTGTTTTGAAGAAAAATTTAGTGTGTTGTTTATGTGAAGAGAATTTCACAAGATGAAGAGATCATTTCGATTTTGAACATCAAGTTTCACATCTCCATCTCTTTTATTTTTAGAAACGTTTTTCTAAACTCAATCTCTAGCATTTTATATTTTGATTATCATATATTTAAGCTAGATTTTAATTAATTTTATTTTACTCGTTGATTACATACACCCTCTTGAGCTTTTAGTATTTCACATATTATATATTTGGGTTATGATTTGGTCATTGAGAGTGAGATTACACTTAGTTCTCATCTTTGAATTAGAGAACAAAATCTTTATTTGTGCCTTATTGTTGAGAACATATTGTAATACACAAGGACACTTAAAGGAGTGGTTGGGAGACACCGTGGTCAATTCCAATAGGAGTGGCGTTGGTTGTCAAGCTTTGGTAGAGATAGTAAATCCAAGCACTTGAGGAAGGTGACACAGGTAGGCCAATACTTATAAGAGTGGCTTGTGGTATTGACAATCGTGTGACATTGTAAAAGTTTTCGATGAGTTAGAAAACCGATTGTGTAGTTGATTTTGTGATTAGTGGAGACTCTCCTCGAGGGTGAGTTGTGGAGACGTAGGTCAATGATTGACTGAACTCCGTAATTATTTCGTTTGTGTTTGTGTTTAGCATTGGTGCACTTATTCTTGTTTATATTTTATATCGCCTATTGCTTAATTGCTTTTCCTTGTTTATATCATTGTATATATCATATTGTTAGGATATTTTATATCGCCTATTGCTTAATTGCTTTTCCTTGTTTATATCATTGTATATATCATATTGTTAGGGTAATTAGTTTAAAAGTTTTATTTTGGCATCGATGTTGGATTAGATTAGAAATTACCCTATTCACCACTCCTCTAAGGTACTTTCACATCTGTAATTCTAAAATTTGATCATACTGCTTATAGCTTTGAATTTTCATGGTGTTTATTTATAAATTTTAAAGTTTTAGGGTATTTTTTGCAATTTAAAAAACTTTTTTTTATAATTCCTATATTTTTAGTGTATTGTTTGCAGAATTGAAATTATTAAGCATTTTTTGTAAAATTTGAAATTTAAGTGTGTGTTTTTAATAGTTGTATTTATTTATTATTTCTTGTTTTGTTGATAACCGTTAGTAGTTCATGTTCTTAGTGGCCTAGCGTGTCGTGTATAGGACGTAGATACTTGTGATTTGTTGACTTAGAAAAGCTAGAAGAGGTTAGATGGGGAATTCTTGGTTTAGGTGATCGGATGGTGATTATTCCAGGCTCACACCAACGAAATTCCTGTGTAGCGTTGGGGTGGGTCTGAGGTGCAGTGATATATGGTATTGTTGATTATTCCAGGCTCACACCAACGAATTTCCTGTGTAGCGTTGGGGTGGGTCTGAGGTGATATGATATTGTGATTATTGATTATTTCCAGGCTCGCACCAACGATATTCCTGTGTAGCGTTGGGGTGGGTCTGAGGTGATGTGATATTATGCTTGTTGATTATTTCCAGGCTCGCACCAGTGAAATTCCTGTGTAGCACTGGGGTGAGTCTGAGGGGGGTAGTGAAACGTTGTGCGTAGATGATTTTGTGAACAATCGGTTATCCAAGAATATGAACGTTGACTCTGGGTGAGATAAGGACAAGTGAGTTGTGATAGGATGGCTAGTTGTGTTCATTTCATACATAGGTTAGGGTTAATATTTAATTATCTATAATTTGAGACATATGGTATATACATGAGAGTTTCCTTGTTTGGATTATTTCGCTCAACGTACTACGTCTCTTATTGTAGATTTTTAAGTATTAATTCCATCTATTGTATGATCTTGTTACTTGGTTGATATTTGGATTCTTCTGATTATTAGTATTCCAGTTGCACGCCTCTATCGTTATTACTGACATCACATGATCTATTTCTATTTCTGTTATTGCATTGGCCACGCATATTTTATCATTACTGTTATTGTATTTATTCCTGCCTTGGGGGATCTTGCCGTGTGTTTCACACGCTGACGTACTCCTATTTTCTGGGTGTACGTCAGATTTAGGAGACGGACAGCCTCAGTTCGGAATCGTGCAGGAGCCAGAGGATTCTCAGTAGGAGTGTCTTGCAGGTGGAGTAGAAGAATAAGCTGAAGCCCATTAGTTTTCCTTTGCAGTAGCTGATGAACATTAAAACCTTTTTACCGTACTTTTCTCTAGTTGATCATGGATTTAGTATTTTAACAGTACTTTCTTTATGGACTATGTATTTCTTATTTTCTAGTTGGACTGTTTTGTAATAAGGGTATGTTGGACCCATATTTATGTCTGGGATGATTTACTGTTGATGATATGTCTATTCCTTATTCTGAGTTGTCTTTATATTCTTGCTATTGTGATCGGGGACCTGTGACTTCGCATTATACTTATTTCCAGACGCTTAGCGTATTAGGTTGAGGAGAAACATTTATTTTTATTTATTCTCCTTGATCTAATACGTCGCGGGCTTGTTCACGTTCCGATTCCCAGGTATTTTGGGAAGTGGGGCGTGACAGTCATCAGTAGCGTAAGCTTTGAACTAATAACTTGATGAAATGATAAGTGTTTGTAAGACTCACCAAACTTTATAAATCTTACTTGACTTTTGAACCAGTTATCTTTA
>NC_033801.1:49525621-49571352 GCF_001876935.1 Asparagus officinalis
ATGATTTGCGTCGGCAAAAGTGTAGCTTTTAGCGACGCAGAATAGAGCGTCGCTAAAAGTTACACTTTTGCCGACGCAAATCATGCGTCGCCAAAGATAAGTTTTTTAGCGACGCTCCATTCCGCGTCGCTAAAAGTGTATTTTTGCCAACGCATTGCCCTTTGCCGACGTTAAGTACGTCGCCAAAAGTGCAAGATTTCCCGACGCCGTTTCGCATATGAAAAAATTCAGCATGTTTTTGCCGACGCAAAATTATATGCGTCGCTAGAAGATGTACTTTTCCCGACGCTTGTCGCGTCGCCAAAAGTGTACTTTTGGCGACGCAGTGTATTTGCGTCGCCAAATACTTTCCTTGACGCACTTTTGGCGACGCGTTAGCAACGCTATATTTTGCGTCGGGAAATATTTTTCCCGATGTTTTTTAAACATTTGCCGACGTTTTTGTTTCGTCGGCAATGTTGTATTTTGTTGTAGTGAGTTTTTGAAACTTTTGGGGTCTTTTCTACAAAGTCTAAATGGGTCATCTTGTTAGGTCTCATGTTTATACGCCTACTATCTAATCTAGTTTTGATGATTAACAAACAATTTCTAACATCATTTGTCGAGTGTTTATATTTACTTGTTAGGAGTCCTACTCAAAGATCATTTGTTGGAGGTTGGATAGAATTGAGCTTAACGATGACATTCAAAGGAGGCTGGAAGGAAAATAGAATGAAGTCATCACAATTCAAGTTATATACGAGTTCGTGCTTCATCCTTACTACCAAGTGGAGGATCTACAAAGATCGACCTCAAATGAATATCTTTTAGCTTGGGTATATAGTTTCTAGTTTAGTTTTTGTACATTTTGTGAGTATACATAAAAGTTCAAATATTACACACATACACGTTTTCAGTTTATCATTTTTAAGTTTAACCGTATAATTGTGAAACTAATAGACATACTTATATACATATACATATACATTTGTTTCATATATATCATCCTTATTTGGAAAATAATATGCTTATAGATTAAAGACTTTGTTACACTATTTTATACCTTTTCTCTAGTCTATTAATCTATTGAAAAGTATTTCAAAACTTGTTTGGAATGATTTCATCAAAATCAAGTTTTGACAATTTCGTGTTTTTGAGATTTTATAAAATAATGAGTATTCACAAATGTGGAATGATATTCCAAAAAATTCTTTTCTAACATAATTATATTCATGCATATAAATATTTTCCCAAATTTTATAATTTTTAGAATTTATTTGCTATTTTTAATACACCTTTGAAAAATTAGATTTACTGTTTAAAATGGGTTATGCACGTTTTTTCGGTCGACCGACACTGTTCATCAGTCGACAGATGAACTACTTTGTAATTACTAAAAAGTTTTTGCTCAGTCGATCGATCTAAATCAGTCGAGTGAATAGTATTTCTAGTCGACCGATGGCTCGCATCAGTCGACCGATGATTTTCCAGAATCAGTCAACAGTCAACTCATCAGTCAATTGAATGGTGCATCAGTCGACTGATGACACTATAATGTCTATTTCCAGTTTTGCTGATTTTGTTGGATTTTGTGATTTTTCTTTGATTTTGAGGTTTTGTTTTAAGAACCTATATGTACCCCTCAGTCCTCAACACTTATAACTAACCAAGAAAAGTTTACAAAAGTTTTGCAAGTTTGTTTAAGTGTTTTGAAGAAAAATTTAGTGTGTTGTTTATGTGAAGAGAATTTCACAAGATGAAGAGATCATTTCGATTTTGAACATCAAGTTTCACATCTCCATCTCTTTTATTTTTAGAAACGTTTTTCTAAACTCAATCTCTAGCATTTTATATTTTGATTATCATATATTTAAGCTAGATTTTAATTAATTTTATTTTACTCGTTGATTACATACACCCTCTTGAGCTTTTAGTATTTCACATATTATATAGTTGGGTTATGATTTGGTCATTGAGAGTGAGATTACACTTAGTTCTCATCTTTGAATTAGAGAACAAAATCTTTATTTGTGCCTTATTGTTGAGAACATATTGTAATACACAAGGACACTTAAAGGAGTGGTTGGGAGAGACCGTGGTCAATTCCAATAGGAGTGGCGTTGGTTGTCAAGCTTTGGTAGAGATAGTAAATCCAAGCACTTGAGGAAGGTGACACAGGTAGGCCAATACTTATAAGAGTGGCTTGTGGTATTGACAATCGTGTGACATTGTAAAAGTTTTCGATGAGTTAGAAAACCGATTGTGTAGTTGATTTTGTGATTAGTGGAGACTCTCCTCGAGGGTGAGTTGTGGAGACGTAGGTCAATGATTGACTGAACTCCGTAATTATTTCGTTTGTGTTTGTGTTTAGCATTGGTGCACTTATTCTTGTTTATATTTTATATCGCCTATTGCTTAATTGCTTTTCCTTGTTTATATCATTGTATATATCATATTGTTAGGATAATTAGTATAAAAGTTTTATTTTGGCATCGATGTTGGATTAGATTAGAAATTACCCTATTCACCACTCCTCTAAGGTACTTTCACATCTGTAATTCTAAAATTTGATCATACTGCTTATAGCTTTGAATTTTCATGGTGTTTATTTATAAATTTTAAAGTTTTAGGGTATTTTTTGCAATTTAAAATTTTTTTTTTATAATTCCTATATTTTTAGTGTATTGTTTGCAGAATTGAAATTATTAAGCATTTTTTGTAAAATTTGAAATTTTGTGTGTGTTTTTAATAGTTGTATTTATTTATTATTTCTTGTTTTGTTGATAACCGTTAGTAGTTCATGTTCTTAGTGGCCTAGCGTGTGGATCTAGAATCTCGTGTGTAGTCGACCTGGAATTACGAGAATTGGGGTGAGAAGTCTTGGTCCATGTGAGCGGTTGTGATTGTTGATGTATATTTTAGGCTCGTGCTGGTGAAGTTTGTGTAGTCACCGGTGTGGGTCTGAGGAGTTGAGATATTTGTGATTGTGGTTGTATTCCAGGCTCGAGTCGGTGAAGTTTGTGTAGTCACCGGGGTGGGTCTGAGGAGTTGAGATATTTGTGATTGCGGTTGTATTCCGGGCTCGTGCTGGTGAAGTTTGTGTAGTCACCGGAGTGGGTCCGAGGAGTTGTGATATGTGGTATTGTTGATTATTTTCAGGCTCGCACCAACGATATTCCTGTGTAGCGTTGGGGTGGGTCTGAGGTGATGTGATATTATGCTTGTTGATTATTTCCAGGCTCGCACCAGTGAAATTCCTGTGTAGCACTGGGGTGAGTCTGAGGGGGATAGTGAAACGTTGTGCGTAGATGATTTTGTGAACAATCGGTTATCCAAGAATATGAACGTTGACTCTGGGTGAGATAAGGACAAGTGAGTTGTGATAGGATGGCTAGTTGTGTTCATTTCATACATAGGTTAGGGTTAATATTTAATTATCTATAATTTGAGACATATGGTATATACATGAGAGTTTCCTTGTTTGGATTATTTCGCTCAACGTACTACGTCTCTTATTGTAGATTTTTAAGTATTAATTCCATCTATTGTATGATCTTGTTACTTGGTTGATATTTGGATTCTTCTGATTATTAGTATTCCAGTTGCACGCCTCTATCGTTATTACTGACATCACATGATCTATTTCTATTTCTGTTATTGCATTGGCCACGCACTTTCATACATAGATCGGGATTAATATTTAATTATTTACAATTCGAGACATATGGTATATACATGAGGGTTTCCTTGTTTGGATTATTTCGCTCGACGTACTACGTCTCTTATTGTAGATTTTTAAGTATTAATTCCATCTATTGTATGATCTTGTTACTTGGTTGATATTTGGATTCTTCTGATTATTAGTATTCCAGTTGCACGCCTCTATCGTTATTACTGACATCACATGATCTATTTCTATTTCTGTTATTGCATTGGCCACGCATATTTTATCATTACTGTTATTGTATTTATTCCTGCCTTGGGGGATCTTGCCGTGTGTTTCACACGCTGACGTACTCCTATTTTCTGGGTGTACGTCAGATTTAGGAGACGTACAGCCTTAGTTCGGAATCGTGCAAGAGCCAGAAGATTCTCAGTAGGAGTTCCTCGCAGGTGGAGTAGAAGAACAATCTGAAGCGCAGTAGTTTTCTCTGTAGTAGCAGATGAACATTAAAACCTTTTTACCGTACTTTTCTCTAGTTGATCATGGATTTAGTATTTTAACAGTACTTTCTTTATGGACTATGTATTTCTTATTTTCTAGTTGGACTGTTTTGTAATAAGGGTATGTTGGACCCATATTTTATGTCTGGGATGATTTACCATTGATGATATGTTTATTTTTATTCTGGGTTGTCTTTATATTCTTGCTGATTGTGATCGGGGACCTGTGCCTTTACATTGTATTATTTCCAGACGCTTAGCGTATTAGGTTGAGAGAAATGTTTTTATTTACTCTCCTTGATCTAATACGTCACGGGCTTGTTCACGTCCTGATTCCCCGGTATTTTGGGAAGCGGGGCGTGACACGTACTGTGAGCAGCTACTTGATGGGTTTGGAGTACTGTTCTCCATCCCCTCACATCGTGCAGGTAGCGGGAAGGCCCATCCCTGTACGTAGCATAGCGGCTGTCCAGTACTCAAGTGAGTCCAGTCAGCTTGCTATTCGCAGGCGAATTTAGCTTCTGACTCGTGCAGGCGAGGCGAGCTTCACTCGTGAGCGTGCAGACGGATTTGGTGACTGCATGGATTTGACCGGTTGCTCGTACTACGAGCGGCTACTTGATGGGTTTGGAGTACTATGCTTCCTCCCCTCACGTCGTGGGAAGTGGGAAGGCTCATCCCTGTATGCGGCGTAGCGGCTGTTGGGTACGAATTCGACTCTCGACTCGTGTGGGCGAGTCGAGTGAGCAGGCGAATTAGGATGATCTTGACTCGTGCGGGCGAGTCGATCATGCTGGCGAATCTGGATGACTTTGACTCGTGCGGGCGAGTCGATCATACCGGCGAGTTCTTGATCAACAACCGCGGATGAATTTAGGGCTCGTGAATTTGGGGCTCGTGCGATTTGGGTTTGCACTAGTGAGTCCAATACGTGGGTGAGCCCCACCCTTAATTTGAGTGGACGATTCTGACTCGCGGGCGAATTCATGTATAAGTTTGCGGAGGTAATTTTTCACCGTCTACAGGGTGCACGTAGAGGATTTGTGAATAGTCAGTTATCTGATGATATGAGTGTTGACTCTATGTGAGATGTGGACCAGTGAGTTGAGATAGGATGGCTAGTTACATGACCTCGATTCTTGGCTAAGTATGATTCTTATGAGATGTAGGCCAGTTGTGTTTCTTTTCATACATAGATCGGGGTTAATATTTAATTATCTACTTTGAGACATATGGTATATACATGAGAGTTTCCTTGTTTGGATTATTTCGCTCGACGTACTACGTCTCATGTTGCATATTTTTAAGTATTAATTTCATCTAGTGTATGCCCCTGTTACTTGGATGATTAGTCTGATCGCTAGCTGCATGATCCCGTTACCTGATCGATTTTGGATGCTTTATGTCTATCATGTTTTAGTAGTGAATTTGTATGTTGATTTTGTTGGATTTCCAGTTGCACGTTTCATTGTCATTTCTGTTATCGTATCGTTTCTCGCTTTGGTTTTCGTTCGCTCTATTTGTTTTGTGGGGTCTTTCCGTGTGCCATGCCGTACATCAGACTTAAAGGAAGAACATGTTCAACAAGAGCTAGAGGATTCTCAACAGGAGTGCCTTGTAGACGGAGCAAAAGGAGTCGAAGCCTAGTCATGTTATTTATTAGCTGATGGTTCCAATTTACTTTTGTAGTCCTTTCCATTTTCGCTTGATCGATGTATCTTTGTACCTCTTCAGTATTCATTTGTTCAGATATGTATAAGGACATGTTGACCAGAATATTATGTCTCGGATGTTATCCTATTTGTGATATGATATTTTTTATTCTAAATTTGTCTATTATATTCTTGCTGATTATGATCGGGGACCTGTGACTTCGTATTGTATTTATTTCCAGACGCTTAGCGTATTGGATTGAGAAGAAAGGAAAAAAATGATAGTGTATATTTCTTCTCAATCTAATACGTTGCGGGCTTGTTCACGTTTCGATTCCCGGGTATTTTGGGAAGCGGGGCGTGACATAGAGTTAAGAAAACTTCTCAAACAAAGAGATGTAGATGATTGAAGATGAACACCTCAATTGAAAATCGAATCCTTCTCTTTGTGAAACTATCTTCACATAAACAAACTTGAAAAACCTCTTGAAACAATCAAACAAACTTGCCAAAACTTGTTTCAAACTCACTTCTTAGTTACTGAACAAATGAGGGCTGAAAAATATTTATAGGCACTCAAAACAATAGTCCAAATCCTAAGAAAATTCCTAAAATCAACAAAATCCACAAAATCACAGAGTTTGAAAAACTAGCCGTTACAGTAGTTTTGGTCGACCGATGGACCATGGTCAGTCGACCGACAAGATTACCATTGGCAGACTAAAACATTGCAAGCTCATTTGGTCGACCGACAATATTGTATCGGTCGACTGAACCTCCGCCATCGGTCGATCGATCATTACATGTCGGTCGACTGATGAACGATTTTTCTGTAGGGTCTGTAAATTCAAAATAAAATAACAAATTAACTCTAAAAATAGTAAAATTTTGGAAAGTGATTATAAACACGAAAACAAACATGTTAGAGAAGAAATTTTTGAAATATCATTAACCGTATTTGTGAAAACTCGTTATTTTGCAAACTCGTCAAAAATACGAGTTCGTAAATACTTGATTTTGACACAATGACTATATATAAGTTTGGAAACAATTTTGAATGGATTAATAGGTTTAATAATAAGCATAAAACATTATCGTCAAGTTAATAACTCAAAAGCTCGATATTTTGCAAACCGTTAAAAAATGTGAAAACGTTAAAACTTGATTTTGATAAAAAATTTTAAAACAAGTTTTGAAACACTTTAAAATATATTTATAGACTTGAGGAAATATATAAAATTGTGTCATTAAGTCTATAATCTAAAACGGCGATAAATCAAAAATCAATGTGCGTGTGCATAATTTTTGAGCTCTAAGTATTAACACACAAGGTATAAACCTAAAATACTATACCCAAGCAATTTGATCTTCAATTAAGCTCGCTTTGGTTGTGAATGAAGTGATATTGGATCTTAACATGAAATGCAAAGCTTCATTCCGATTCCGCCAGTCTCCTTTGAATATTATCATTGAAGCGCAATGCCATCCAACCTCCAACAAAAGATCTTTGTGTAGAATACCTAACAAGCAAATATAAACGCTCGACAAACGTTGTTAGGAATTGTTTATTAATCATCAAAACTAGATTAGATAGTAAGCTCATAAACATGAGACCTAACAATCTCCCCCTTTTTTATGATGACAAACAATCTACACAAAGAGATATAAGACATGCATGATATCAAATGAATATATAACTTATAACTCATGCATGAAAATAAAATACTCACAATCCACTTGTTTCTCCCTTTTTATCAATATCAAAATAGGGAAAACAATAAGAGAGAAAGAGAGCGTTAGGCTCCCCTACAAATAAGCATGGGTGAGTATGAACATAGAAAGAGATATGGACGGCTCCCCCTACCAAAAAGCCATAAAGCAAAAAAATATATAATAAGGCATATATGTGAGTAAACATAGATATAAAAACACGCTAATCAAACCTCACATATAAAGATACCAAGAGAATACATATATATGTACCATTTTTAAAAAAAGAGACAAGGGTCTCAAGATATAAAAAATATCAAAAAAATATAAAAATCCATGAAAAAATAATTTAAAAAAAATCATGAAGTCAAACGAAGGGAGATCATTAAAAGATATTTTCAAATAAAAGTAAATCATAAAAATCATGAAAGTCCAAGTGAAAATCTAAATGAAAATCTCGATGTATCCCCAATTTCGAAAATAAAAGAAAAACCCATGAAGGAAAATTATGAAAATCCATCAATAAGTCATAATATCAAATAAAATTCTTGAATTAATTTATGAAAATTCATGAAAGAAGATTCATAAAAAATTTATGAAAAACCATAAATTCATGAAATGATTTGAAATCCAAACGTAGGCCAAAAAGTTATGCAAACATCAATTTTTGAAAGAGATAAGAAATGATCAAGCAAATATTTGAATCAAATGACAACATGCTCAAATCACCTCTTATAAAAATTCATGGTTATTGATATATGTTTTTTCTCTTAAGAATCTATTAGCCTCAAGGGACATCATATTAAAAAGGAAATTATTAGATTATTAAATTGCATATGGTACACAAATTAGAATATTATACTATGAATTTGTGCAAATTATAAGATGACAATGAGAATAAAATTATTTGCATTAAAGTTATATTTTTTCATAAAAAGATTTTGACATTCATGTACTATTTATTGTAAATTGTACTTAATGCGAATTGACCATGTAATTTTGACTTTGGTCATTGTAACTTGAATACTTTTGATTAATGATATAGCTATATAGATAATAAATTATTTTACTTTTACAAATGGAAATAAAAGAAATATTTCACAACTGAATTAAGTAATAAATAGACCCAAAGAATAATAATGATATTTAACCACGTGCAATGCACGCGCATCTAATCTTTGTGTGTTTGTGTGCGTATATATAATCATTACTCTATCAAAAATTAGTTGAGTCTTGCATTTAGAGTGAAAGAACATATTTGTATCTGCATGTTGTGAAATATTTGGACCCATATCCAAAATCCAAGTATATATCGGCACACAGTCAATTATTTTGATCATTAGATTAATGATTTAATGTTAATTTTGATGATCCAAGATCTAATCGTAGTTTTTCAGATCAACTAAACATATTTATGGACTCTTTTGCACTACTATGGTCTCTATTTTTCAAATTTATATGTTTTTTAATCATAGATTTGTATCCGATTTGGGAAAATATAAACATATATATGAATTTTTCTAATCAAGACATTTTCATGTTTAAATATGTATGGTCGTGTCTATGATTGTTAAGTGGATAATAATATGATATGTATCATACTTGATTCATATCTGATGCCTTGCTCCCCTTCATGGCACATGCTCTTTAGGTTTTATATACAATAATTGGTTTGAAAAGCATTCCTAAAAAGCGTCAGCAATTATCCATAGACAAAGGAAGTCAATTAGTAAAAGAATATACAAAATAATAATAATAATAATAATAATAATAATAAGGGAAAAATGCGAGGGGGAAAGGGGATTTTGATTGGCTGTAAGTGAGTAGTGCCACAAAAGAGAAGCATGGAAGAGAGGCGTGACTGCTGCAGTCCGTGTTACTGATATAATATCATATTATAATATATAATATATATATATATAATCTCTCTATTTATTATATATATTATATTATGTAGTATATATTTTATTATATCTATCTCATACGCTATACTCATATATGATATAGTATTAGAGAGAGACGAGAGAGAGGGTAGAGAGAGACGAGAGAGAGACCGAGAGCGAGAGACGAGAGACGAGAGAGCAGAGAGAATGTAAGCACATGGGAATCACATGGCAGCTGACAAGTGTCTGTGTAGCGGAGAGAGAAGAGAAGCTAAGCACATGGGAATCACATGCAAGCTGAACAGTATGTGTGTCAAATACTAGCGATGTGCCGGCTTGGAAGCAGCTGTAGCGATGTCCAGCCTGAAAAGGATTGAAGGTACCCCTCCATTGTTCTTCAATTCCCTCACTCTTTCGGGTTCATGTGTTTTATTAAGTGCCCACATTCCTTACATCCAAGGCTGGCTGCAAATGAAGAAGATGGGATTGCAGACGTGACTCGCTGTCTCAGGTGGTGGCAGCCTCTTGTTAGTAGGTAACTGGATTTTTGAGAAGCTGCATCACTAGATAATTAACAATTAAAGAAATTATAATATCTTCAATAAGTTCCATATTTTAAAATAAAATGTAGTAAAAGTTATGTCAAGGTTCCAAAGAGTAAAACTTGATGTCTCAGTCCTTAGTATTAATTCTATTATGTATTGGCTTTAAAAGTTGTATTTATCCTGATTTTTCATTTTACCCTCTCTATCCACTAAAAACCTCATCAATTGTTCCGGCCTTTTCTTCTCTCTCCTAACCCACTTCATGGCTACTCATTCCTTTTCTTTTCCTCTCCTCTCCTCCTCTCTCTCCTAACCCACTTAGTGGTTGATCCTCCTTCCTCTCCTTTCCTCCTACTCTCTCCATAATCAAAAAAGCACATACTCATATCTCAATCCAGGGCTAAATACCTCAAATCTATGTCCTTCATTAGCTCCATCGCAGGTGCAGGCGCTGCTCCTTCTCCTTCACCCCTTTCCAAAATTCTAATATCGACATCTCCCTGGCACCATTATTGTAAGTAGTGCCGGCGATAAGGGAGGTGAAGCCCATTGAGTAGGCTTTGAGGAGAAGCTACTGGATCGGGTTTGGTTTTGGGTTTGAAGCATGAAGCAGTAAAGTGAGAGGGCTCTAAATTTGTGTATGGATTTGATTGAGGATTTATAGGCATGAACTTGATTAAGTATTTGGAAAGGAGCTTGTGAAGAAGTAAAATTTAGCATTCAAGATAGTTTATGCCAAGGATTTGCTAGTTAGAATTGTAGAGTTCATGGGTTTAATAATCATGTTTGTAATTTGTTTTTTTTTTGGTTGGAGGGGGAGGGGGGGGGGGGGGTTTGCAATTCGGGGGGGGGGGGGGGGGGGGGGGGGGTTTGCAATTCTAAGTTTTATTTCTGGTATTGTTTATTCTTTGGTCCTTTCCTTCATCATGGGAGCATAAGTTTGTTTGATATTTTCTTTTTCTTTTTTTTTTGCTTGAGTTTTAAGAAGAAAATGATGATCCTTTTGCATTTATTTGAAATTTATGTTTTGCTATGAGTTGGCGGCCATGGCCTAAGCTCGAGGGTGAAGGAGTATAGTAGAGAGAGAGATAGATAGATAGATAGAGAGAGAATGTAATAATGTAATAATAACATGTCATGTACAAATAAAATATAATAGACACATCGTCATATGGTTGTGTGTATGTGAACATTAAAGCTACACAAACTTATAATTGTACAGATTGATTGTGAACTATGAAAACTTAGATGTGAATCTTACCTAGTTGATGTTAACTTTACACACTTTATGTTAAGTTTATAGTATGATCATTAAGTATGTACAATTAATGTTAATTTTGAACATTAGCTATTAAGTTTAGGCATTGGCTGTTAACTGTATATGGTACATGTTAATTTTAGCCACAACCTATTAGCTATATCTAGTAACTGTTAAGTTTAATAAACACATGTTTATTATATCCATTACACCTTAGTTTTAGACAGTACTTGTTAACTATATCTAATACCTGTCAACTATATCCAGTACCTATTAACTGGTATTGGATATAGTTAACACATACGAGTAAAGATAACAGATACTGGATACGATAACATGTTATGACTAAAGTTAATAGATACCGGGTATAGTTAACAAATACTAGTTAATGTTAAGAGGTAAAGTTAAGAGGTACATGATATAATTAATAAGTACTAGTTAGAGTTAACAGATTCATGCTAAACTTAGAAGGTACTAGATATAGTTAATATTTTTACTTTAAAGTTTTTTTTCCTCATTTTAAAGTATTTTTCTCAACTTTGTTTGGCTAAAGTAAAGAGTGAGTTGTCTAACTGAACACAAATGTGCAGTCCAAATCACAAGAATATAATTCAATTGATATGACTATCCATTGACCTGATTTTGTTATATTTTGGGTTGTTGTATCCAGTAAATGTTAACTTTATTTAGTACATGTTAACTATATCCATTACCTATTAACTATAGCTAGTACCTATTAATTATATCCAATATTTGTTAACCTTAACCAATATCAGTTAATAAATACCTATGAACTTTAGCCAATACATGTTGACTTTATCTAGTACCTATTAACTATACTGCATACTTTAGGCATCAAAAATTTCCTATAGGTCCTAAACTCAGCTCAAGACAAAGAGAAGACGAAGAATGTCATCATCTAAGTCAGAACGCAAAAGGAAATGAAGAAGAACACAAAACACAACTTAAAAAAAGG
Organism: Asparagus officinalis; assembly: GCF_001876935.1. Classification (NCBI taxonomy): domain Eukaryota; kingdom Viridiplantae; phylum Streptophyta; class Magnoliopsida; order Asparagales; family Asparagaceae; genus Asparagus; species Asparagus officinalis. Next base: position 49,537,789 of record NC_033801.1, read on the forward strand.
ACTTGGAGTTGTCTCAAAGTTAGTGTGACAGTATCCACTATATCGTATATGCGAGACATTGTTTACTATTTCGCATATGCAAGACAGTGGAAGCTATCTCGCCAACTACGAGACAGCCTCCCAAGTGTTTTGCTAGTTTTATGAGGTTTTGTAGGACCCACTTGACTCCATATGTGCGACCTTCTTGACTCTCTTCATGGCTGAAGTCCTTCAGATGGAGCAACACTCTCTTGTCGGAATTTAGTACGTAGCTCGGTCCCAGGAGTGACTGCTGCTTGAGCTTGATCTTGGGCCGAAGGTTGGGATCTTTTCCTGCCAACGAGCCTTGTTTCAATGGACTACGTCTCCTCTTCTTCATCTCCACTCTGAATTTCTACCGTCATCCGGTGGGGATATGTAAGAACGACTCTCTCTTTAGGAGAGGGCTTCTTTGCAGAATCCTTCCCCTTGGAATGAGAGGGAGATAATGCTTCTTCTGAAGATTTGAGCTGGTTGGAGCGATGAGTCCTATGAGCAATAAGTGGGCTAACACACCCTCCTAGGAAGAAAGTAGGTGGGAGACCCGATATATCTTCTTCTTTGTCACCCCCTACACCAGCTCCAATACCCCCAGCTTCAACTTCTTCCGTGGATGTCCAAGCTACATCCGTGAAGAGTTCCTCTTCGCTTTCATCAGAATCAGTGACTTGTTTCCCTTCGCCGGAAGATTCAGCAGGTTTCTTCCCTTTCCTAGAAGATACGGCTTCTCGAACTGCTTCAGTGGCAAGGCTTGATGCTGTCTCTGCCTCTAGCTCTGAAATATTCTTCTTCCTTGTGGGCGCGTTGGTGTCTATGAGCCATTTACATCATAAGAAGGTTGTTTACAAATGAGGCTATATAACAGGAAGGCTAAACATGGCGCCCGTGCAACTAGTTATGCTCCAAAACCTTTCCCGAGCACCATCAATTAGACCACCACAAGTCTTCAGCCTCCTGTTTGGGTTCCCAATGTACAATTGGTCATAACCAAACTAACGAGTGAACCTACAAGGGAGATAGGGCTCAATGCTGCATGTGTTCTTTGTTGGCCTTCTTGTTTTGATGATGTTTAACAAACAATTTACCACTACTGTTGTTTGTCTAGTATTTATGTTTCTTTATTTATTATAGACAAACAATATAGTTGAAGGATGGATGGAATAGAGCTTCAACGATGAGCTTCAACGATGATATCCAATGGAGGTTGGCGGAATGTCGGTGAAGCTTACGCAATTCAAAGTTAAAGATCAAGTTCAAGCTTCATCCGCATGTGTACCAAGTTGAGCATATTGAAGATCACATAGCTTGGGTATATAGTTTATAATGTCTGTAGTTTAGGTTTTATATAATGTGTGTTAATTTTATAAGCTCAAATATACACACACATATATATTTGTGATTTTCGTAAATATAGGTGTTTTTATGAAAAATATGTTTTGGACTATATATACATCATAAACATTTTTTATTATGTTCATACAAATATTTTACAAAGTTTTAAAACTTGGTTTATGTCAAAACATCAAAATTCAAGTATCTCATGTTTACATGTTTTGGACATTTTTGTAATATGACAAGTTTTCACAAATGATAAGTGAAATTCCAAAAATTCCTTTTGTAACATGTTCATCAACATGTTTATAAATATTTTCCAAAGTTTTATATTTTAAGTGAAATTCCAAAAATTCTTTTTGTAACATGTTCATCAACATGTTTATAAATATTTTCCAAAGTTTTATATTTTTTGGAATTTATTTGTTATTTTTAAAGGCACTTTAAAAATCAGATTTTCAGCATGAATAGTGCTGTGCATGTTTATAAGTCGACTTATAAACCCTGACAAGTCGACTTATGAACTCCTCTAGAAAGTGTATTTTCTCCTCTGCTAAGTCGACTTATAAAGCAAGGCAAGTCGACTTATAGTAAGTCGACTTATACAAGTCGACTTATGAAGTGTTGCATAGTTATGTATTTTCGACTAGTTTATAAAATAAATTATTTCTATCAAATAGGAAGTGATATTTAAGAAATTCTTTTTGTAAAATGTTCATATACATGTTTAGAAACTTCCCACAAAATTTTATAATTTTTAGAGTTGATTTACTATTTTTAATTGATTTTACAAAACCAGGTACGTAAAATTTCAGACTCTGCCGAAAACCAGTACTGTCTGTTAAGTCGACTTGAAGTCGACTTATAAGCTGAAAATTTGGCTGTAATGGCTAGTTATAAGTCGACTTATCACTGTAGCAAGTTGACTTATTACTGCATAACGGCTAGTTTTCCAGACTCGTTGTTTTTCAGGGTTTTTGTCCTTTTGCTGGGTTTTTATTATGTTTTGGGGTCTCCTATATATACCCCCTTATACCCAGCTCTATAATTATCTAAGAAGAGTTTTAAACAAGTTTTAAAGGAGATTAAAAGTTTATTTAGTTTGGGGTTTGTGTTTACAAAGGAGGAAGCTCATGTTGTCAATTGAGGGATTCATCCTCAATCTTCTTCATCCTCTCTTTGTGTTTATAGAGAAGTTTTCCTAACTCTATTCTCTAGCAATTCGTTTTTATTTTCATTTTATCATTTATTGCTAGTTTGTTAATTGAGTTAGATTTTATTTATACTCGTTTTATCACACACACCCTATTTGAGCTTGTAGCATTTCATACATTATATATTGGGTTGTGGGATTGTGATTTGTGAGATTAAGCTTACATTGTGTTCTCATCTATAGTTGAGAACAATCAATTATTGTATTGAGTCTAATTGTGAGATTCACTTCGTAATACACTTGCACACCGAGAGGAGTGTGTGGTGAGAGTCGGGGATCGTCCCAAGAGGAGTGGCGTCGGTTGACGAGCCTATGTAACCGAGCACTTGAGGAGGAGGACACGGGCTAGGACCAACACTTAGTGTGTGAGGTGTGATTACATAGTGATTGTATTGTGAGGTGTAAACGTTGTTCGGGTGAACGTAGAAAACCCGGTTGTGATAGTGGATTTCTCCCCGGGAGTGGGGAGCGGAGACGTAGGACGGAAGGTCTAAACTCCGTGATCATATTGCTTGTTTGAGTTTGGCTTAGCACTTATATTTGTTCATCTTTGTAGCTTTTCTCTCATTGTTTATTTCATCCACTATTTCATTTGTTTATGTTACCCTTGTGTTTGCATATCCTTACATATATCATATTGTATATCTCTTTGGTAGGATATATCATCTTGTGCTAGCTTATATATCCTTGCGTATTTCTTATCATATAGGATATATCTCTTTGTTTACATTGCTTATCCTAGCTCATATATCTTGTGGTATTTCATACTTGCTAGGATAACTTGTTAATTAATTTTAATTAGCATCTTATTAGATTAGATTAGCATAAGACCCTAATCACCCCCCCTCTAGGGTCTAACAATTGGTATCAGAGCTTGATGCTCTTTGATTTAAGGACTAATCTCCTTGAGTTAAAGATCCAAGTTATCTTATTTGTGCTAATCTAGTTATGATTACTTTTGTCTTGCTTGCATATTTTCACATATATATCATGAATATGAATATATTTCCTTTAGGCTATGAATCAAATATTGCTCCTAAATTCATCAATTTTTCCTATGCACAATGGGCTTCTAGATTTAAACTATTTGTTGAATCTAGAAATATTGACTTGTGGGAAGTTATTGATTGTGCTTATATTGTGCCCACTTTGGAGATATCCAAGTGGAGCAATCATGATAAGAAAATGTTTTCAATGAACAAGCGTTTGTTAGAATTTTTGCTTAATGCTTTTGACTCATCCATTTCTAATGAACAAGCGTTTGTTAGAATTTTTGCTTAATGCTTTTGACTCATCCATTTCTAACAAATTTGTTCATTTCGATAGTGCTTACAAACTTTGGAAATTTATTGAAGCACATAAAGGGGACTTGGAGGCAATCCGACAAGCTTTGGAGGATTCTTCTTCAAGTTTATGTAGAGCATCATGCACACGGCCACAAGAGGATAACTCTTGTGTAGTAAGCGATTCCGATTCCGATAATGATTTATCTATTGATGAACTCGCTTGTGCATATGAAATATTATCTTATGCCTATACAAAATTATAAAATAATTTTATTGATCTTAAAAGCAAGCATGTAGAATTAAAATCCGATCATGAGTTGCTAGTGTCCAAATTTGATGTCATTGAATAAGAAAATACTATGCTTAAAGAAAACAATGACATGCTAAGTTTTGAAAATAAAAAATTAACTTCATCTATTACTAGCTTAACTCATGCTAATAATAATGCCATGATAGAAGTAGAAATAATTAGAAATGAGTTTAATTCATTTAAATATGATCATGTTTCATCTACTTCTATTTCCAATGCTTGTATGCCTAAAAATGAGTTGGATCATGTTAAAGAACGCATATCATCTTTAGATTCAACCCTTAAAACATGCATTATAGATAATAAGAAACTTATGGACTTGAGTGCAAAGTCTCGTACTACAACTTCTAAACCCGTATACTTTGCACACTTGTATAGCAAAGCTTATAAATGTTCTATTTGCGGTCGTAAAGACCATTTAGCTAAGTTTTGCTATGATGCACATAAATCCTCCAAGACTAATGTTTCTTGTGCATCTCATAAGGCTTCTTCATCACATGTACATGCACATGCACACTCTCATAAAGTTCATCATATGCATGCTCATGTGTATTCATGTGATCTTTATGGTCGTTTTGGTCATTTGGCCAAATATTTCTTTGATTTGAAAAATAAATCTCATTTGCCAAATATTTCTAGTAGACCACATGTTTATAAATGTAATGTTTGTGGTAAACATGGCCACCTAGGAAAGTTTTGTTTTGATAATGTTTCACATTTGCAAAAAGCTTCTAATAATCTACCCTTATTTGCAAATGTTCCACGTGCACCTTTTAATGGTCAACATAAGCAAATGGTTCCTTTCCATTGTACATATTGCAATCGGAATGGTCATTTGAGTGATTATTGCTATGACCGATCCCGTGCATCACAAATGCCCAAGAGGGTTCATAACCCTAGGGCTTTGAGCTTGAATGATAGGGGTCATGTCCCTAAATCTTTTGGTACCAAGAGTTCTTAGGTACCAAAACAAATTTAATTTTTAAACCAAAAATTTTAGAGTTTTTATTTTCCTTTTTCTTGGTTTTGAAAAATGTATTTTAAACTTTTATGAAAAAAATTCCTTTTATTGGTCAAATTCTTTTGTTTTCATAATTCCTAGTTTTGATTTTGATGAGAAATTCCTAGTTTTGATTTTGATGAGAGGTTTGTATTTATATAACCCTCCGGATTTATTGGGTGTTTATTCCTAAATCATGTTTACCGGATGCTAGAATGATTATATGGGTTGGAACAAGCTTAAGAGCTTGATATATTGTTGCATCTCTTGAAATTCTTTTATCAAAGATTTTGTTTTGAATTATTGCTTTGAATTCATTATATTTCACTTATATGATGATATTTATGTGTTTGTGCTTATGGATCATCTATTCGTGCCTTATAATGTATTCCATATGTGGTTTGATCAAATCCCACAAAGAAAATTTTCTTGATTGATCAAACATCGTTTTTGGATTTAAACTTTGATTTATGATTTCTTTTGGTTGATTTGTTTTCATTTGAAAACTTTTTGCATGATTCTCATGTTTCTCTTCTTTTGATTTCATAAATCTACCTATACAAATGGTTTTTATGTTCTTTGATATGAGACACTATTTTTCACATTGATATATTTATATATGTTCTCATTGTCTTTATGTATGTGAGTTATGTTTTAGCATATTTTTTTCCATCTATGCTTGCTCACATGTTTTTGCCTTAGTCTTCATTGCATATATTTTATATGGCATTTTGATAGGGGGAGCAATCCCTATACTTGCTTCATACTCACCCATGCTTATTTGTAGGGGGGGCTTTCGCTCTCTTAATTCTTTTGTCCCCTTTTTGATGTTGTCAAAGAGGGAGAAATATTATGAGTATATTCTTTCTTGTTTATTGTCCCCTTTTTGATGTTGTCAAAGAGGGAGAAATATTATGAGTATATTCTTTCTTGTTTATATGCATGTGAATTATAAATTATATATCCATTTCCTTCATGCATATATCTCTTTTTGTAAATTGTTTGTCATCATCAAAAAGGGGGAGATTGTTGGCCTTCTTGTTTTGATGATGTTTAACAAACAATTTACCACTAATGTTGTTTGTCTAGTATTTATGTTTTCTTATTTATTATAGACAAACAACGTAGTTGGAGGATGGATGGAATAGAGCTTCAACGATGAGCTTCAACGATGATATCCAATGGAGGTTGGCGGAATATCGGTGAAGCTTACGCAATTCAAAGTTAAAGATCAAGTTCAAGCTTTATCCGCATGTGTACCAAGTTGAGCATATTGAAGATCTCATAGCTTTGGTATATAGTTTATAATGTCTGTAGTTTAGGTTTTATATAATGTGTGTTAATTCTATAAGCTCAAATATACACACACATATATATTTGTGATTTTCGTAAATATAGGTGTTTTTATGAAAAATATGTTTTGGACTATATATACATCATAAACATCTTTTATTATGTCCATACAAATATTTTACAAAGTTTCAAAACTTGGTTTATGTCAAAACATCAAAATTCAAGTATATCATGTTTACATGTTTTGGACATTTTTGTAATAGGACAAGTTTTCACAAATGATAAGTGAAATTCCAAAAATTCCTTTTGTAACATGTTCATCAACATGTTTATAAATATTTTCCAAAGTTTTATATTTTTTGGAATTTATTTGTTATTTTTAAAGGCACTTTAAAAATCAGATTTTCAGCATGAATAGTGTATGTGCATGTTTATAAGTCGACTTATAAACCCTGACAAGTCGACTTATGAACTCCTCTAGAAAGTGCATTTTCTCCTCTGCTAAGTCGACTTATAAAGCAAGGCAAGTCGACTTATAGTAAGTCGACTTATACAAGTCGACTTATGAAGTGTTGCACAGTTATGTATTTTTGACTAGTTTACAAAATAAATTATTTCTCTCAAATAGGAAGTGATATTTAAGAAATTATTTCGCTAAAATGTTCATATACATGTTTAGAAATTTCCCACAAAAGTTTATAATTTTTAGAGTTGATTTACTATTTTTAATTGATTTTACAAAACCAGATACGCAAAATTTCAGACTCTGCCGAAAACCAGTACTGTCTGTTAAGTCGACTTATAAGCTAAAAATTTGGCTGTAACGGCTAGTTATAAGTCGAATTATCACTGTAGCAAGTTGACTTATTACTACATAACGGCTAGTTTTCCAGACTCGTTGTTTTTCAGGGTTTTTGTCCTTTTGATGGGTTTTTCTTATGTTTTGGGGTCTCCTATATATACCCCCTTATACCCAGCTCTATAATTATCCAAGAAGAATTTTAAAGAGAGTTTTAAACAAGTTTTAAAGGAGATTAAAAGTTTATTTAGTTTGGGGTTTGTGTTTACAAAGGAGGAAGCTCACGTTGTCAATTGAGGGATTCATCCTCAATCTTCTTCATCCTCTCTTTCTGTTTATAGAGAAGTTTTCCTAACTCTATTCTCTAGCAATTCGTTTTTATTTTCATATTATCATTTATTGCTAGTTTGTTAATTGAGTTAGATTTTATTTATACTCATTTTATCACACACACCCTATTTGAGCTTGTAGCATTTCATACATTATATATTGGGTTGTGGGATTGTGATTTGTGAGATTGAGCTTACATTGTGTTCTCATCTATAGTTGAGAACAATCAATTATTGTAGTGAGCCTAATTGTGAGATTCACTTTGTAATACACTTGTACACCAAGAGGAGTGTGTGGTAAGAGTCGGGGATCGTCCCAAGAGGAGTGGTGTCGGTTGACGAGCCTAGGGAGAGGTTGTAACCGAGCACTTGAGGGAGACACGGCTAGGTCCAATACTTGTGAGGGTGTAGAGTGTGATTGCAAGAGTTGATCGGTGACCGTTAAAAACCGACATAGTATGGGTGTAAACGTTATTCGGGTGAGCGTAGAAAACCCGGTTGTGATAGTGGATTTCTCCCCGGGAGTGGGGAGCGGAGACGTAGGACGGAAGGTCTGAACTCCGTGATCATATTGCTTGTTTGAGTTTGGCTTAGCACTTATATTTATTCATCTTTATAGCTTTTCTCTCATTGTTTATTTCATCCACTATTTCATTTGTTTATGTTACCCTTGTGTTTGCATATCCTTACAAATATCATATTGTATATCTCTTTGGTAGGATATATCATCTTGTGCTAGCTTATATATCCTTGCGTATTTCTTATCATATAGGATATATCTCTTTGTTTACATTTCTTATCCTAGCTCATATATCTTGTGGTATTTCATACTTGCTAGGATAACTTGTTAATTAATTTTAATTGGCATCTTATTAGATTAGATTAGCATAAGACCCTAATCACCCCCCCTCTAGGGTCTAACAATTAGTATCAGAGCTTGGTGCTCTTTGATTTAAGGACTAATCTCCTTAAGTTAAAGATCCAAGTTATCTTATTTATGCTAATCTAGTTATGATTACTTTTGTCTTGCTTGCATATTTTTACATATATATCATGAATATGAATATATTTTGTTTAGGCTATGAATCAAATATTGCTCCTAAATTCATCAATTTTTCCTATGCACAATGGGCTTCTAGATTTAAACTATTTGTTGAATCTAGAAATATCAACTTATGGGAAGTTATTGATTTTGCTTATATTGTGCCCACTTTGGAGATATCCAAGTGGAGCAATCATGATAAGAAAATGTTTTCAATGAACAAGCGTTTGTTAGAATTTTTGCTTAATGCTTTTGACTCATCCATTTCTAACACATTTGTTCATTTTGATAGTGCTTACAAACTTTGAAAATTTATTGAAGCACATCAAGGGGACTTGGAGGCAATCCGACAAGCTTTGGAGGATTCTTCTTCAAGTTTATGTGGAGCATCATGCACACGGCCACAAGAGGATAACTCTTGTGTAGTAAGCGATTCCGATTACGATAATGATTTATCTATTGATGAACTCGCTTGTGCATATGAAAGATTATCTCATGCCTATACAAAATTATAAAATAATTTTATTAATCTTAAAAGCAAGCATGTAGAATTAAAATCCGTTCATGAGTTGCTAGTATCCCGTACACACCTTCATCATCTCATGAAGGGGAAGACCTAACTCACCATGCTTAGTGAGAAAGGTGTTTGTGTATGGATTATAGAACTTGAACAAGACAAAGAAGTGGTCTATACTTATTGGAAGACCATACATGCTGGCTCGGAATAGGATGTATAATCCTTTATCAGCTAACTCCTTACTCCAACGTCCAAGCACATAGCTGGTCATTCTCGTCCACCATCTATCAACAGACGAATGGACCTAACCAAAGCATCTATACCTCTTAATAGGTAGCTCCAAACCTAGTCAAGCGAGATGATTCTTCATAGTGTTAGCCATGAAGAATGGAATTCTGGTCACTTGAACTCAGAGTCTTGTTGTCCTTGCCAATGAATCCACAATGAATATGTTCATGATCTTTTGTCAGTCGCCAGGACATCTCCCTTGTCACTGCCAAATTCCTAAGTTGTATGAGGGAGTAATGTCGAGGAATGAAAGGGAGGAATCGAAAGGCCCCATCATATGCATTCATCCACTACTCCGAGCTACAGGAAAGACTCTCAGGATCTTCAACGACATCACCAAACATATAGTGGGGTTTTCTCAATGGTTGAGTCAATTCTTGATCCTTTGTCAGCGGTGCGTCCGTAATCAGTTGACATAGAGTATGATGAATCCCTTGCTGTACAAGCCCGGGGATGTCTTTTAGGCAATCTGCACTAAATTGAGGAGACTCCCTGATCAAAGAAGCTCCATCAAAAGAAGTATACACGATGCCACTTTGACCGGACACTTCTCTATTAGAGAAGGTCGTGGACCGAAAATTGACTGCAAAGAACAAAAATGGAATATATCAGAACGCTGTTAAAGAAAATTTCTAAGGCAAAATAGGGAGATAAACTGATCTCACAAATTTGCAAGGCAGATTCACTACCTTATAATTTGCGAGACGGCCACAACTATCTTGCATATGTGAGACAGTGTACACTGGCTCACAAACTGCGGGACATTATACACTATCTTGCAAAGTACGAGACAGTGTAAAACTATCCCTCTCGCCTTAGGATGTGTTTTGGCCAAGAAAAACACACCTATTAAGCGTCGATCCCCACAAATGAGGATGTCGGCTCTTCCCGAATGCCTCGCGAAGGAGAGCAAATGAGGAAACTTAGCAAAACTCTAATCTTTTGAATTGAATAAGTTGTGAAACCTCACCTCCGAAGGATGAAGCTGTGGCCTCTTCCCTCTTAGATGCTTGGGCAACTGATTTGCCCTTGGCAACCCTCGGTCTCTTAGGAGACATGGCCAAAATAAAGGTTTAGACTGAAATCTCGATGAGAAGTTAAGGTTTCATGTCCGAAAATCAAGAAAGCTTTAGAAGGAACCAAAATCAAGAGTCCTAAGTTCAATTTCTGTCAAGGATTAGAAGAAAACAAAGTTTGAACACATTAAACAAGAGGAAAGAGATAAAAACCCGATAAAAACTCACAAACCCTAGAATGAAGTTTACCTTTTTTCGATCAAAGATGAAGAGGAAGAAGAGGGGAAGGGTTTAATCTATATTTAAAGGGATTTGTAGTGGATTCGAACTCACAAGAGCAGGCAAAGATGGCCTCAAAGCACCACAACTTCAGACTTTAAAGAATCTCAACCCGATAGTCTACCTTTGAGAGAGACAGACGAAGCTATCTCGCACACGCGAGATAATGTAGACTATCTCATGCAAAGGGTTCCTTCGACGTGTGTCCGATGCGTATTTCCAGTTTATCTCCAGTGCGCTTAAAACATTTCTTCAATGTACACAACATATCTAGGGTGATTGTCTTCCAAAATTTCCCTTGGGAGTACGGTACACGTAGTGGTAGTTTTTCTTCTAAAATAACCCCAGGGAGTTCAACTGCAATTCAGCTACGAGTTCCTGACAAAGATGAGCTCAACGTTAACTCAATGAGACGAGCGAACTTAACTTTTCAAATATCAAAATATCATCTCCAGTTCCTGATTTTAACATATGGTTAGCGACATTGTAGTACCAGAAGTCAAGAAACTAAAGCCACTCATTGGTCCTTCTATACAGTCCAACATTAGGCAAAAGCAAGGCCTATCTTGTCCAAAGTATTTCAGACTTCTCGATAAAATACTAAGGAGGCTAAAAACTTTGGAGGATGTACCTATAGGCATTAAAAATTGCCTATAGGTCCCAAACTTAGCTCAAGACAAAGAGAAAACAAAGAACGTCATCATCTAAGTCAGAACGCAAAAGGAAGTGAAGAATAACACAAAACACAACTAAAAAAAAGAAAAAAAGAAAAAAAGACTTGGAGTTGTCTCACAGTTGGCTAGACAGTATCCACTGTCTCGCATATGCGAGACAATGTTTATTGTCTTGTATATGCAAGATAGTGAAGGCTGTCTCACCAACTGCGAGACAGCCTCCCAAGTGTTTTGGCGATTTTATGAGGTTTTGTGGGGTCCAATTGACTCCATAACTACTTGAGGATGCTCATTAACATTAATGAGTGGTTACATCTTGGAAATACACCCACTACCCATGAAAAGTACGGCATTTAATGCATTTTAAGGTAGTGGGCGGCGGTTATAAGGTCCCTAAAACTGTCTCCTTTGGCCAAGACAGTGACCACTAAGTGTTTTGTCTCTTATTTGATAGTTATGGCTCCCAATGGCTATAAATACCCCTTAGCACACTTGTGCATGGGGCAAAAAAACAGAGAGGCTAGCATTTGGCGAACTTTGAGAGTAACAGAGAGTTCCTCATCCACTTTCAAGCATTCTCAAGAGTCCTTTGGTGTTTTCTTGAGTTTAAACTTAGATTTGATCTTGAGAAGAGTACGTGTCTTATCTCGCTAAGGCACTTACTTCTGTTATTGTTTTCCTGTCGAAACATTAACTTCAAGCCTTCTTCGTATCCGACTTGGAAATGTTGCTTGGTGGTCCACAGATAAGGCATCTCCGGCATAGGCAAAGAATCTTACGCAAGCAGAGGCTACTACGTTGGAGTTTCTATGTGTGTTACTAGGGAGCATGATTTTGTTTTCTTTGTAAAGGAGAAATTTACACGTGTAAAGCTTATTCTTTTGTTTCTTTTAAATGATTTAATGGAAGAAACAAAGAAAATTATTCCCGAAGGACACACATACTTGTTAGCTATAACTAGTACATGTTAACTATATTCAATACTTGTTAACTATATACAGTACAAAGATAATTTTACAAATAAATTTTACCCATCTTTAAGGAAAAGAAGGCAAACAATACAACCCAAAGCTGCATATATATGAGACAAACAATAATGGCTAATTAAACATAATTGTACATTCAAAACTAGAAAATTGTACAATCCTTTACATTTAAATTACAAGATAACTCGCATAGCATTAGCAAAGCCCCCAAAACCTAATTCACTATAGTTGTGCATTACAAAAACTAAACTTTGTTTTCAAATTAAAGCTTTAAACTTGCAGAGACTTCACACATCTTTGTTCAACATTTTATCAAATAATTTACAAGCAAACTCCAAACCATCATATATCATATACCTACTTAACATACTACTCCAAAAGACTAAGTTGAGGATGGCGGCAAGTTTAGAGAGAAGATGCTACTCCAAATAACATGTTTTGGTTAAATATCACAAGTGCATGTTAACTGCACCCAGTACCTGTTAATTACAACCGATCCTTGTTAAGTGTCACATGTATATGTTAACTATAAGAGGTACATGTTACCTGTAAACTATTCTGGTTGATTATCGCATGTAACTATTAACTATAACATGTACTTGTTAAAAGTAAATTATAATTCATATATTGGATAATTTATCATTACCTGCTAATTAATAACCAAACAGATATTAGATCTAATATGAATATATATATATATATATATATATATATATATATATATATATGTATATGCATAGAAATTAGATTGAATCAACAAAACCTAAAATCATGATGGTTTTTGAGAGAGGTTATAAATGAAAATTCTGATCCTCTCACCAGCAAAATACCCCCCATGGCCGTGTCAAAGGAAGGCCTGCTCTGCCATTAAGCGGATGCGACCAGGCTGAAGTAGAAAGGAGGATGGCCGAAGGGGAAGCTACCATAGCTCTCGAGCATGACGAGGGCGGGTTCAAATCTGGAACGGTCTTCCAGTAGTTTCACCACAAGGCCAAATCCCCTATATCTGGAAAGGCTCTGTTCGCGGGATACCTCATGTTGTGGCTAAAGAGGTGCGTAATCCCCACTCACTCTTTCGAGGCTCTTCCCGTGGAAGTTGTGTACCCCGCGGTTTGCTTGGCCCACGGGAAGTCATATTCCCTGGTGTCTGACGGCCCAATTCTGCCATGTATCGACTATCGATGAAGGGGAAGGAGAGGTCATCAGGACCCCAAATCCTAGGGTGGGGCTACCGTATACTTATCTGATGGCGTGGTTCGTCTACCACTGCGAATGTTTGATGAGCGCCCCCGCGACTCTTCCGGGAGACAGGTTTGTTCCATTCGTTGAGCGCTTGGAGAGGTGCTCTTGTAAGTGTAAAGACATCCCCGACACATGGAAGACGCTTTCCCATTTTGGCCACTACAACTTCCGCCGTTTCTTTCCTTATTTCAGTGGAGGAGGATACGTGGAGTCTCTTAGAGACGCGCCGACAGCGGATCATCACATGGTCCTTTCCTGCGGCGCTTTTCGATGGTTGGTGAACATTCGGCCGGGGTATCATATCTTACGAACAGGCTCCGTATGCTATCTCGAGCCGTATATCCCTTGCAGGTTCGCCCGCCAGTTTGGGTATGACCAATTGTATGTGGGCAACGTCAATCCCCGCCTGCACTTTGAAGGAGGGCTGGTTGATGGAGCTCGGGGATGGTTCTGGACTCACACTGGTGGTACCCATGCCTATTTTGAATTACCTACGAAGGATCGGAATTTGCATCATACTCTCCTGTACTGTCGGTGGTATCGGGGTGCCAGCGCTAACCCTGACGGCTTCTGGTTCTAGGGCTCGTGTTTGGCGGAGCACAGGTGTCCTCCCAGAAGGCCTCTCTGTACTTTGAGGCGGCGGGGTCGCCAAACTGCTAAGGAGTGGTTTTCAGAGAACCTAGCTGAAGACACTGAGGGCTGCGACGTGGGTCCAGACGAATCTGAGGTGCCTGAGGTCCGAGCTCCCTCTCCTAGTCTTCCGTTGGACCCCCAAAGTGAGCGGGGAGAATCTGACGAGTTAATCCGGGGGGGCGAGCGACTGGAGCGAGCCCGGAGCACAATAGCTGGGCGGATGGGGATGCCCCTTCTGCCTCCGAGTAGTTCGCTGATCTCTAAGCGGCAGCGGGAGATGGCGGCGGAGGCTCTAGGAGTGGTGAAGCGGCCAAGAAGGCCCGTTGCGAGGAGACTGTGGAGGCCGCCAGAACGGCGGAGGGTCAGGATGATGCTGCCTCTGGGGCTGGAGCTGCTCAGTCTACCCCTTCTGCCGTATCGGAGGCGGCTTCGGTGACCTCGAAGGACACTCCTCCTTTATCTGGTGTGGGGCCACAGGCGGGGGTTTCAACGACTCCTACACCCGCACCAGGAGGTAATAATTTTTTTTTGTGCGGTACTCTAGGGTACAAGGTCGGATCTGCATCTTCTGACATTTGTGTCGAATTTGTGCAGGTGCGGCTGAGAGAGTGATCTCTATTCCTTCGGATGAAGAGGGGGAGACTGGAGACGGAAAAGAGCTCGGTGACTCAAGTAAGCATAGGTTTTAGTGTTGTTGATCCTTATGAGCTGAAGGGGCATTTGTCAACCTTTTCTTTGCATCCGCAGTTGACCCTTCCTATGAAGCCACTGCAAAGAGGATCCTCCTTCGTGGGAGGGCCATTCGGCCGGAGAAATGGGTGAATCAGAGGCGGATGATGACGTCTCGATTCATGAGGCGCTATCTAGCGAGGAAGAGGCAGTTGGGCTCCTGAAGACATGTCCGGTAGACAAGGGAGAGTCCCCGCTCTTGGGGAAGCGTTGGTTGAGGGTAGACCCTCGGTGCAGGAGTCTCCGATCCGAGGGGAGACGTCCGCTGCTCCTATGTCTATGGTGGCTGTCGGCGCTGCGGCCGCTACCTTGACGGCGTCGGCAGGTACGTCGGCTTTGGCGGCGCCTATCGCAGTCATGACTACCTCCACCTTGCTTGCGACCTCATCCGTGGGAGAAGAGGCTGTCCTTTCTCCCTTGGAACGTTTGCATAAAAGGAAGGTGGCCCAAGCCCTGGCTAACTTTGAAGACACTTTAGCTCATTGCATCAAGTTCGCGTTGGAAGAGAACTGTCCCTTCGAGGAGTTTAAGGAGGAGCTGGATCATGACATGGTCTTCTTAGTCAAGAAGCTTGGCGCAACTGTGACTACACCGTACTTCCATCGCTTGAAAGAAGTGGAGGAGGCCATTCAAAAGTTGTTGGTCCTTCGTGCGAAAAGTTCCGAAATTGTGGATCTCGCGTCTGGCGAAGTTCGAGCAGCCATGGAAGAGCGCGACCGGTGATTGAATGAGACCGTGTCGTTGGAGGCAAGGTTGTTAGCAGAGTTGGAGCAGGTCAAGGCCGAAGACGAGCGAGTGGCCTACGAACAACAGAAGGCCGATAATCGCTTTTCTCGCCTGTCTTCTGAGATAGCGAAGCTGAAGCAAGTTATAGCTGACGCGCAGGCTTCTCTAGCCACTCATGAGAAGGCTCGTGAACAGTTGGCAAAGGAGCTGGAGGGTATTGAATCCCGCCGACAATTGGTCGCTGGCTCCGTTGAAGAAAAGGACCGAGCAGTTAAGCAGGCAAGAGACGCCATCCAAGACTTGGTCTCACGTACTGAGGAAGATTTCTGCCAAGAGATCCTGATGAATCTCGAGCTTCATTATGCCAGGGAGATTCGTGAGGTGGAGTTACAGCTGAGAGCTTTGTAATTTGCCTTCAATTCCCCGTTGTACTAGGATTTCTCTCTATGAATGAAATTATCCTTTTGTTCTTAACCACTCTCACTCGCGTGTATGCTCCATTTTTTTTCTTTTTTATATGCATTAGTCATAGTTTGGCCGTAAGAGGGCCTTAGCTGCAGGGGGGCTCTTGTCGGTGAGTTTCTGCTGCAATTTTATTTCATCTGCAGGCGAATTTCGTCTGTAAGCTTGTTTCCTCCGCGGGCGAATTTCGTCCGTAGGAGGATCCGGAACTGACTCAAGTTTCAGAGGGGTAATTGATTTTGACCCGCGGGAATCTCAACAACAAATTTGGCATCAGGTGGGCTCCGCTTTCAGTGGGCCACGTATTGCTCCATGCATACGTCAGCCAAGAAGACATGGGCACGTCGTTTCACATTAAATGCGGCGCGATGGGGCTCTTCGTCTACCGCGCCCAATTCGGGCCGTTGTTGAAGATCGTGTCCAGGAACCGTCGGATCCTGGCTATCTAGGTGAGATCCGATTTGTTCGGCCTTACTCTTCAACTGTTTTAGCCCTGAACAATCCAATCGAGTGGCGAGCAACCGTCTAGGATTTTTAGAGTATTTAACACCCTTGCCCTCTGTTGAGAGAGGCTATAGTTTCTTTCATCGTCTTCTCCAGAGGAAACCCAAGTTTTCTTTTCACCGTACCCCTAATGGCACCGAAGGTAAAGAGAGTTGCTTCGAAGAAAAGAAAGGAGGCGTCTCCTTCGGGCACCGCTGAGGCCGCCGCGGCCGAAGGTATCCTTTCGTCCCGACTTTCGCGTGGGTCGAGCAGGTACTCTTCCCTTGACTCTTCCCTGTGTTATTGTTGTGTTTTGCAGATCGAGGAGAGATGCCGACTGCCGAAGAGCACGCGACCGAGCCTATTTTAATTTCTAACGACGAATCTGAGGGTCCTGCGACTTCTCCTGCCTCAGGCTCCGTTCCCCAGTCGGGAATCGAACCCTGTCTCGAGGTTCCACCCATTGCGGCACTCACTCTGGGTCAGGAACCTACTTCCTCTGATTCCTTGTCTTTACAAGCTCACCTTGAAGAGTTTGAGAACGCCGTGAAGCAGGTGATCTCCGTTGTCAGTCTCGGCATGGGAAGCTACAACCACTTCAAACAGTCTCTCTTGGATCGTATGGTTGATCTCAGGTGGTTGGGTGAGAAACGGATTGCTACGCGCTGCATGCAGAAGCTCCTTTTCCTGGAGTCCCGCTTGGTGAGGCTAGAGATCCTGTTATGGGAAGGTCCGGAGGTTGACGTGGAGTCTTGCCTGATTCATGTCAGGCGTCAGGAAGCCTGGGAACAGGAGGTCCGTTCCAAAGAAATAGCGGACTTAGAATCCATTGTCGACTTCTGGGTGGGTCAACAACACTTGTTAGAGGAGCGAATTATCGACCTCAATCGCACTATATCTCGCCTGAGAGCTGAATTAGGACAGGCGGAGGTGAATTTGAAGGGGCTCCAATCTGAGGTCGTAAAGGTCAGTAAGACCGCTTAGGCGGAAACTCGAAGCCTCCAAGCCTTACACCAAGAAGATGCTGCTGCCAGGTCGAGCTCTGAAGACTGGATTCGGAAGGCGGGTGAAGACAAAGCTCGGGAGGACCACGCGAGGAGGGTGGCAGTGGTCAAAGAAGAGCTCTCATCTTTTAACTTGTTCGACTGAGATCTCGGACCTGTGATTGTGTTAAGACATTTTGCCTGTTCTTTTTTTTTCTTTTGAAACCATGTCCTGACTTGTTTGTTTACAAAGCCATAACTTTAATCAAATGTATTGTCTTAAAAAAACTGGGCGCATATTTTGCTTCTTGAATGTAATATTATGACTTTCGTAGTTGCAAAGCCATAACTTTGTTCAAATATACTGTCTAGAAGCATCTAATGAAGTTCGTGTTTTCTTGTTACGCACGCCTCCTCTTAGTGTGTCGCCATTTGGTGTTTTGCTTGCATAGCCGACAGTGACTTAATATTGCAGGCGAAACTCCTTTAAACGGTAGCGAGTTTATGTCGAAGGTTCAACTCCGGTATAGGCGAGTTCACGCTGCAGGCAGACTCGAGTGATTGTGAATTAGCACTGCAAGCCACTCTCCGGAATGCTGGTGAGTTCACGCTGTAGTCGGAAACTCGAGTGATGGCGATTTTAGCACTGCAAGTCAAACCCCAAATTGCCGGCGAGTTCGCACGGTTGGCGAAACTCAATTGGTGGCGAGTCGGCTTGAAGGTTTATCTTAACTGCTGGCGAGTTCACACTACAGGCGAAACTTAAATAAGGCGAATTTGTCTCTCAGTCGAAGATCCAAACGTGGGCGAAACTCGTGCCACGCATCTGCTTGCGGGCCCAAGTGCTTACCAGCTAAGACTCATTAATGGCGAAGCGACAGAACGCTTCGCCTCTCGCGCTCAATCCGATCGGTCGGTTTGGGGTCCCGAGAGGAATGGCCTTTATTGGCGTTGAGCTCGAAGCGTCGCAGGACACCTGAACCACTCGATCGCTTGGGGTAACAAATCTCAGCCGTTGGATTTTCGGCTATATATATATAATGTACTTGTCGTCTTTTCAGCAAGGTCCTCTTTCTATCGAAATAATTCGCTAAAAAGAGAAATGTTGCAGGACTTCACTTTGACCCATGGCCTCTGCATCCGACCGCAGTGCCTCCGAAGGTGAGGACTCTTCCACCACCGTCGTCGGTGCTGACATGCCGCCAGCTTCCCCCACGAGCTCTGCTCAATGGTCCTCTGTACCAGACCCGACATCTCATCCTGCATTCGAGATCCTTCGGCGCTTGGAGGGTTTGGTGCGCCAAACTGCTGTCATCGTTGGCGAGGGTGCCGGCTGATATTACGACGCGCTTCCTCTCGTAGAGGAGGGTCTGGAGGCGGTCCGTCGTGTGGGTGGCCGTCGCTCGCCACGATGGATGCGAGCGACGAGCTCGGTCGCCTAGAAGGTGGATGTACCGTCTAGAGGAGTTGGCGCAAGACATGCTTAGACGTGCCACGCCTCTCTCGATGGCGTCTACGCTCAGCAACGTGTGGAGCGGGCGAGACGATCCAGGCTAAGGAGGCCGAGCTCAAACGTCTACGCAAGCGGCATCAGGCGGTATTGGACCAGATGGACGCCTATTTGGACGCCGCCTTCTTCGAGGATGCTGGCTCTCTCCGTGGCGAGGCAAGGCTGTGGGAGCTTGAGCGTGAGGCGATGAGGCTCAGTCAGGCTGCCGGAGCGGTGGACAGGGCGCTCCAACTTCTTCGCCAGGAGGAAGAAGATGGCGAGGCTGCTCTTGCTAGGCTGCAGCAGAAGCAAAAGGAGGAGGCGAAGGTCCAGCGTGCGGCGGATCTTGCGGCCGTCAAGGCTAAGATCGCCACCTTTTGTCTGCTGAAGCACCTCTAGTGCCCTTTTCTGGTTTTTTTTTGTAACTCGGTTGATGCGGAGTGCATCCTAAACCCAAAACCTTATATATGTAATTTTGGCCCATAATGGCCTTTTGTTTTGTTTATACTCTGCTTTGCATGCACAGTTTTTTTTTGGTGTTGATATGTATTTGACCTGTGCTTTGTCTCTACGTCGGATTCGCCTGTGCTGTTTGGCGCTTGAGTCGAGCTACTCATGTCCTCTCTAGCGATACGGTGAGTCTTTGACTGATCTGTTTTGGATCTAGTCGTTAGATTCCTTTTCTGCTCTTGGCTTTTCACGACGTGGGGTCGGATTGACTCCGACTTTCGTGTTGCAGCCTAGGTGAAATCGCGGGGGTGACGCTTAGGTTGTAGTGAAGAACATTTGCTCACGACCAACTGAAGAACCAGACTACGACTTGCCATTTGGCGAGTTGATATCTGGGGGAGCAGTTAGACACGTCGCTTGTAGAGCCGTCCTTGACGATTGTCATTAACGACATGGATGATAATCGAATCGTTTAGGGATGTAGGAACGTGACGATTGATTATTGTAGGAGCCGTCGCATGGTGGGCTACTACCCATCGGTTATCCTAAAGGTGTGTTAGGATATCCGGCATAGGTCAAGTAGTTCAGGGACGTAGGAGTGTGACTACTGACAGAAGTAATGACACGTCGCATGGTAGGTTATTACTTAGGCTGTGTTACTCCTAGGAATAACGGCGCCAATCATCAGAGGTGATCATTAACCTGATGGGGTTTTGTTACGATTGGAGCAACTATGGGGACCTACCATTCTTCTGAAGAGGATTGGTAAGTGGATTTTGTCAGAGGTTTGATGTTAACGTGAAAGGGATTGTCGTGATTAGAACGACTTTGAGGACCTACCATCCTTTAGAAGAGGATTAGTAAGTTGATTTTGTCGAAAGTGATAGTGGGGGTCCTGCCATCCTATTGAAGAGGATTGGCGGGGGATTGTGGCTTTGGTCCTAACTATCTGAAGGTTTGACCAAGTGGGCGCTTGATGCAGCCCACCTGAAATGCTAGTCCCGCCTGGTCTGAGCGGTTCGCCTGTACTGGGAACCTGGCTTGAGAAGTGGAGTTCGCCTAAACTGTTAAGCTCGCCTGATCTGAGCGGATCGCCTGTACTGGTGACTTGGCTTAAGAAGTGAAAGCGTAGGGAACAGTTTAACCTCTTATACCAGTTGGAGGATGTGAGGACCAGTTTATACTCATGCACTCATGGGAGTTCGGGAAGAAGAACTAAGGGTAGTACTTCTTTAAATATTTGCCGTTGATGGGCATCATGATCTTATCACCATTTGGCTTGACGAAGTGATAAGCTCCATTCGAATAGACTGTCCCTATCACGAACGGTCCTTCCCATTTGGGCTGAAATTTGCCCTTCTTCTTAGAGGTGAGGATCATCGGTCGGCGAACGGCCAGTACCAGTTCTCCCTCCTTAAAGGCTCGGCGTTTGACCTTCTTGTCGAAAGCCTTGGCCATTCGGGCTTGATAGAGCTCAATGTGCTGTTGAGCTTCTAGTCGCTTGTCGTCCAACGCTTATAGCTCCGCGAGTCATCGTTGGTGATTATCCTCAACCGTCATCCCCGTTGCTAGGGAAACATGGAGGGATGGAATTTGAATCTCTAATGGCAATACGGCTTCACAGCCGTATACCAATGAGTAGGGCGTGTTGCCAGTCGTTGTGCGAACCGTTGTGTGATATGCCCATAAGATTTCGCCTAGCTTTTCATTCCAATCGCGTTTGCTAGTGGAAGTTAGCTTGGTCAAAATCTTGATAATCGTTTTGTTGAAGGCCTCGGCCAAACCATTCGCCGAAGGGTTATATGCAGTGGATGACAGGTTTTGTATTCGGAATTTGTCACAAAACCTGGTGAATGCATGACTGACGAACTGTGTGCCGTTGTCATGAATAATACGCCGGGGCACGTCGTATCGGTATATGACATGGTGTTTGATGAATTTGATCACGTCATTAGTCTTGACCTCTCTTAAGGGGACGACTTCGGCCCACTTAGAAAAGTAGTCGGTGATCGCGAGGATGAAGCGATGGCCTCTCGCCGATGGCGGGGATATTGGCCCGACTATGTCCATCCCCCATGCCTCGAAAGGCCATGACGCCTTCGCCGGGTGTAGGTCTTCAGGAGGTTGATGCATGTAGTTGGCGTGGATTTGGCATTCGTGGCAGCGCTTTGCGCATGTAGTTGGCGTGGATTTGGCATTCGTGGCAGCGCTTTGCGTAAGCGACCGCGTCGCTAACCATCCTAGGCCAAAAGTAGCATATCCTCCGCAGGCGATCCCAAAGCTTGGGTCCAGGCTGATGAGCCCCGCACGTGCCGTCATGGGCTTTGCGTAGGGCCTCCTACGCCTCTGCCTTTGAAAGACATCGAAGCAACAAGCCGTCGTATGACCTTCGATATAGCGTCTTGGTGGTCGAATCATAGTAGAACCTCGAGGCACATCGTCGGATAGACTCTCGTTCCCTTGCGTCTTCGGGCAACATGCCGTATAGGATGTAATCGATGATCAGGAGACGCCAGTCTTCCTGATTGGGCTGATCCGGGGTTTGAAGGGTGGCGTTCGCTTCTGGGACGTCTTTTAGTCGAAAGAGTTTTCGGCTAGCGACTGTGACTCGTTGGGTCGTTCCTAACGGTTAGGCCAAGTTAGCCGCCAAGGATGTAAGAGCGTCCGCATGCGTGTTCTTGGAACGGAGCACATGCTCAATGTGGAACTCTCGAGTGACTCCACTAGTTTGATAGCCGCTTTGTGGAGCGGGATGAGATCATCGTTCCTGACTTCATATTCGCCAGTCACTTGCTTAACGATGAGTTGGGAGTCACCGTAAGCCTATAGATGCTTTATCCCTAACTCCTTGGCCAACTCGAGCCCTATGAGTAATGCGTTATACTCAGCCACGTTGTTGGTGCACGGTTCTGTCAAAGAAAAGGCTCGGGGAAACACATGACCATGCGGAGAGGTGAGGACCACCCCCACTCCTGCAACAATAGAGCCGCTCGTGCCTACACGAGACGTGCCATGCGGAGAGGTGAGGACCACCCCCACTCCTGCAACAATAGAGCCGCTCGTGCCTACACGAGACGTGCCATCGAAGAACATCTGCCACACCTCTGGTGATGAAGTCACATTGGCTTCGGGGGGTTCATCTGGCAGATCTTCAAATAGGTCGGTCTTCACCCCCAGCGGGTGACTAGCCATAAGATCGTAGATGGCCTGCCCTTTGACCGATTTTGTGGCATGAAATGGATGTCATACTGAGATAGTAGGAGTGCCCATCTGGCCAAACGCCAATTCAATGCCGCCGGTTATGTCATGAACACCCGGATGGGGTTCATCTGGGAAATAACATGAATTGTCTGGCCAACCAGGTAGTGCCGCATCTTTTAGATGGCGAATACTAAGGCCAGACATTCCTTCTCGATCATTGGGTATCACAGTTCGGCACCTTGCAAGGTTCTGCTCAGGTAGTAGATGCCTTGCTCGTGGCCCGCATCATCGTTTTGTGCCAAGAGGGCGCCTAGAGAATGTTCCATGGCCCGTATATATATGAGAAATGGCTTCCCTGAGATTGGCGCCGCAAGGACAGGCGGGTTCGAGAGATAATCCTTGATTTCCTCAAAGGACTTTTGGCAAGACTCGTCCCACACGAAGGAAGTACCTTTCTTCATCAGCCTGGAGAAGGGTTGACACTTGCTCGAAAGATTTGAGATGAATCTTCGGATGTAAGCCAGTCGTCCCTGAAGCCCTCTTAGCTCTTTAAGGTTTCGGGGCGGTCGAAGCTCTTGAATAGCTCGCACCTTGTCTGGATCAATCCGGATTCCTTTCGTCGTGACGACGAAACCGAGGAATTTGCCGCTAGACATCCCTAAGAATGACTTAGTAGGATTCATCTTGAGTTGATGAGTCCTCATGAGTTCGAACATTGCCCTCAAGTCTTGGAGGTGGTCCTCTTTACGGCTACTCTTCATGACCAGGTCGTCCACGTAGCATTCGACCGTCTTCCGCAGATGATCTCGAAAGATCATACTCATGGCGCGTTGGTAGGTTGCGCCAGCGTTTTTGAGTCCGAAGGGCATAACGGTGTAGCAGTACACCCCCATAGGGGTTCTGAATGAAGTGTGCTTCTCGTCCTCGGGGTGCATTTTGATTTGATTGTACCCCGAGAAACCATCCATGAATGACATCCTCTCGAATCCGCACGTATTGTCAATGATGACATCCGTGATGGGCAGGGAAAATTTGTCTTTAGGGCACGCAGCGTTAAGGTCCCTAAAGTCGATGCAGATGCGAATCTTATCGTTTTTCTTCAGGACCAGAACAATATTGGCCACCCAGTCGGGGTGTTGTTCTTCCATGATAAAACCGAATTCGATCAGTTTCTTCACTTCGGCCTCAATTGCCTCCATGATCTGAGGGTGAAACCACCTCTGCTGTTGCATGACTGGTTTGGCGTCTGCGCTAATGTTGAGGCGATGCATGGCGACCCGCGGATCCAAGCCGGGCATGTCCTCATAATTCCACGTGAAGACGTTAATGTATTCCCGTACGAGGGCAATGAGGTCCTCTTTTTCCTAGGGAGGCAAACAGCCGCTGATGAATATGGGCTTGGGATTCGCCTCACTACCCATGTTCACCTGGAGGATTTCGTCTTCGGTCGGTGGTTCACGTTGCTCAAAGCGACTGTTCCACTGGGCGTTAACATGACGATCCCACGTCTCGTCATAAAACGGGACTTGTCCATCCTCCGCCATTTCGGCGGGGTCCATCGTGGCCATGTTGACCGTAAGGCCATCGAACAGATCCCTTACGCTGACATCTGAGTCCCATGCCAAGGTTGTTGACGATTGATCCCCCGAACATGCATAGTCGGAATCCTCGTTGGCGTGAAAACATAAATCCGACGAGGAGGAGGAGTAGCCTAAGCCTCTTCGAGTTCTGTTGAAGTAATTTGAGGGTTTACCTTTGGGTACGTAAGTGGTTCGGATGACCATTTTGCATCTTCGGCCGTAATTCAGGCCCTCTAAACGAGTGAGGTCATACCCCATGTCGCTCATCATGCGCCTCGCAACTTGACTGTATTGCGAAAACTAGGGCGCTAGGTCCTCGTCCTCAAATTCATCCCATAGCGTGTGTAGGGGATGATCGATTCGACCAAAGATAATATCTTTTCGATAATTATTTCGGGCTAGCACGATGAGCACAGCTTGCGATGACTTGATCGGCTGTGCCTTGGCAACGTATGACGAGCATACTGGCAAGTACAAAGAAGGATTACTGTAGAGTTCTGACCATAGGTTATTGGGCGCATCATCCTCGAACGTGGAGCAAGACGACAAATAATCAAAGTTGGACTTCTCATTCATGATAATTTCCTCCACCTGGACAGCGTTGGTTACATTGTGACTCTCGTAACCGATTACAATTGACTCGAAGTCGTTTAGGATTAAGTTGTCGTCGTACTCAGGCTTATCGTCTGCCTCGTTACCACTCTCCAGCTCCTCTGCCGGTGGCTCGTCAGGGTCTTGGTACAGCAGAGAATCCGTGAAGTAGTTTTTGACACCTTTAAAGGGTTGTTTGTCGGCCACTACCATCTTCACTCGCTCGTAATTGTCCACATACTTTAGGCACTGGTGTAACATGGACAGAACTATTCGGTTGCCATGGATCCACGGACATCCCAAGAGTATGTTGTAGGAAGGTTTGGCGTCGATGACGTAGCAGGTCACCTCTGTCTTCATGTCGCCAATTTGACATTTCAGGCGGATTTTGCCGAGCGACCGAGTCCCCGTGGCGTTAAAGCCAAAGATGGTCGTCATGGTCGAGGATAGGCGCTTTGGCGGTATCCCCAAGTGTTTGATCAATTTCAAAGGCACGATACTCAACGCAGAACCTAGGTCGACCTGAATTCGATCCACTTTCGACGAACCGACGTACCCTGTGAACTATAGTGGTCGGTCATGAGATGTGCTCTTGATGAGCATGTTCTCCGGAGTGAAGGTAATGCACGGGACCCATCTCTTTGTGGTTTGGCAACACGTTGCACATTCCTGTTATGCGTCCTCCTCCCTCGAGAAGTGGGTGGAGAAAACCTGTGAGTCGGCCAGTGCCTCTTGCAGAGCTTCCCGGGTAGGCCTGGATAGTCGTAGGAGATCGTACATGGTGATTCGCGCAGGGATGCTCTTCAGTTGCGCGAGCACATTGAACTGGAAAGGTTGGTGGCTCGTGCTTGGCCCATCTAGTTTAGGAGGGTTTATCGTCGTGGGCCTCGTGGGAGGTCCCGCCGGGTTATCTGTCCTCGTGGGGTATTCCTTAGCGAATTCCTTCCCCACTCTCGTGGCGAGGACAGTGGTTTCCTCTTCGGAGTCGGTCAAGATGGTCATCGCTATTTTTTCCTCACCTAGGATGGCGGAGATGATGTTACAATGTTTTCCCTTAGCCCCTTTCGAGGGCTTCGTAGTCCATTGTTCGTCATCGAGAAGGTCTGGATGGACCCACATCACCTGACCCGATGGCAGAATCTGCAGAGCTAAACCTTTCTCTCACTGGTTGTAAGGGTCATCGTTGGTGATCTTCAAGACGGCCTTGGGAATGGGAATTATCCCCGTCGGAGCTTGGACTTCTGGGAGATCTGTTCCAAAGCTTAAGGTGATCATATTCGTGGTCACCTGCTTTTGAATATTCTCCTTCTTTAGGACCCCCGCATTGTAGAGGGCTTGGAGCTTATCCTTGAGGACGTAACATTTAGTTGTGTGGTGGCCCAGGAATCTGTGGTAGGCACAATAACTTGGGTCATTGGTTTTGTCCACCTCCTCAGGTTTCGCGACTTCTGGCAATTTAATTCGCCCACTCTTGAGTAAAGTGTCGAATGTCACCACTACTTGGTCCTCTTTGAAGTCGTATTGCTGCGGGGGGCGTTGTTCAAATTGTCTGGGCTTCGGCCTTTGAGCAGCCTTCGGCGCTGGGGTAGAGTCGACGGCCAAGATCTCTTTTCCTCTGGACCGAGGGGGATTCTTTGGCACGGCTGGTTCTGCAGCTCCCTTCTTGGACTGCGGTTCTTTGGCCTCTAGCCTTTTGATCATGTTTTCTACTTGCTCGCCCTGACGAACAAGCTCCTTCCATGTCCGGGTTTCCACCGCACCCACTTTGGATAGGATGTGGATCGAGAGATTATTGCGGCACATCTCGATTAGCATGGATTCAAGAACTTGGTCCCGACAGTGGACTGATCGGTTACGGAACCTCTTTACAAAGTCGTTGTCTGACTCCGACTTTAGTTGCTTTTCGGCGAGGAGGGTGGCCATTGACACCTCCGTGTCGTCGTCGAAGAAACGGGCGACGAAGAGCCTCTCAACGTCGGCCTATGACTTGATGGAGCCGGGTTCTAGTTTGCGGAACCATTCAAAGGCCACCCCCTTGAGGGTGCCTATGAATAGCCGGGTGAGAATGGCATCGTTCCCCGTGAGGAATCCAGTCTGTGCCATGAAGTAGTAAATATGTTGCAAGGGCGAGCCCTTGCCATCAAACTGCACCAAACTAATCGGCTTGAACTTCGCCGGGTAGGGGACCGTATCCCATTCGCTTGCCATCAAACTGCACCAAACTAATCGGCTTGAACTTCGCCGGGTAGGGGACCGTATCCCATTCGACAGGGTAGGGTCGGACCACCCCCAGCTTGTTCATGTTCTGCTGAAGTTTGAGTGCGTTGAGCTAATTTTGGAACTCGTCGAACCTCTTGTCGCGGGTGCTACCCCCTGTATGCGATATTCCTAGTGACGTCTTAGAAGAGTAATCGGATTGCGGATTACTATTATCTTCCGTCTCAGTCACCGGACGATGAGGAGGTACCCACTCCTTATCCCCTGTTCGCCGGGGTAAGGTACGCTGGGTTCTCTTCTTCTTCTTCTTCTTGTTCAAAAGTTGTTCCATCATATCCCTTAGGGAATCTATGGTCTCCTGTTGCTCTTCGAGCTTCTAGGTGACCGTCTGCTCATGGGCGAGTTCGGTCATGTGTACCCTTGCCCGCGCGTCTTGGCTTGAACGCGAGGTTTGAGACGTGGCCGTCGCCGAGTGAACCTCGTCATTGCCGCAGGAGGGAGGGCCTAAGGTGGAGTAATCAAAACTGATGCATACCCCACTGCGACTACGGGTACGCTGGTATATGCCCTCTTGCCGGTGTTGAACGAACCGAGGATTAGGCCCCAGGACGGAGTCCGAATCTGGAGAGTCGGAAAGTACCGCCTTACCCTTGTCCGTCATGTTGATTGTAGAGGACAGGAGTTCTAGGTCGTCGGTAGCACGTCCTTTTTGGTGACGACGCTTTCGGCGGTAGGGCCTTGGTCGAGAGGGCTGTTGAGAAAGTCTGTCAAACACCGAAGGTTTCACCGTTCCTATGCATTGGCAGTCGGTGAGTACCGTGTGGATGAGCCTTTTGTAATGGCACTGGGGATTCGCCTCATGTATGGTGCGTTTACGAGTTAAGTATTCCCGGAGGTCTTCTGTGGGGGGTTGGTGACAACCCCCAGCATCAGAAGGATTGCTCGGGTGAGCGCACGAGAGATCTTTGGATGTACTCCCTGGTGCACGCTGAGTGGAACATTTTGGTGCTAGAGTTAGGCGATCTCGCCTTGACGGGCAAGTTTTTGCGTTCGGGCGAACTCCAGCATGTAGGCGAGTCTCAACCCTTCGTTTGAACGAGAGGGTTCGCGAGGTGTCGCCTAATTTTTTGCCTTTACCTTTATCCGCCAAAGAGTTATGGCGAGTCTCGCCAGCCCTCGGGGATTCGCCTATTCGGGTAGGCTCGCTTGCTCGAGGTGATTTATTCGCATCAGGGATGTGACCTGAGAAGCAAAGTCCATCTGAGGGGGTGGCCCTGTCTTCCTCGGTCGGTGCTCCTGATTTGGAGGGCCTTCCAATGTCGCGTTTCTCGGGCCCATATGGTAATTCAGGCCATTGTGTGAAATGGAGGTTTAGGCCTCCTGCCTGACGAGCGTCTGCTGTCGCTGTTGGCTAGCTCTTCCAGCGAGGAGAGCATCACCGTGGGCTGTGGCAGTGTAGTCTGTGCCGGAGTGAACCAGCATTTCCTCCGGGACAGGTGTCTGCGGGGGCTGCTTGGTGACCCATCCGGCAGACCCTTGTCCCTTGCTCTCGATCTCTGGCTTGGCCTTGATCGATTGTGAGGGGGCAGGTCCTCCTGACGAGACTCGGGTGGAACCCTCAGGTGCGGAGGCTTTCCCCGATTGAGGTCGGCCTCGACGCACGACTCTGTGGCGTTTGCGGGACGCATCACCACCAGAGGAGGAAGAAGACAAGTACTCTTCGTACTTGGCTTGGTCGAACTCGATCTCTAGGGACTCCACAGTTGTCCCAACAGCGACTTCGTCGAACTGAGCTACCACCATTTCGTTTGAAGAAACAGCTTCTCCCATTGTGGTCGCCATCTTCTGTAGGTGTAAATTTTGATCTCCCGAAAACAGGGAACTTCATTTGTATTGATAAGAATGCTTATTACAAACTAATAAATCGAAATTACAACAGAAGCAGAGGGAATGCCCTCTTTGTTTAGTGTGGGGACTTTTGGTAGCTACAGGATGCTTCGCTCGATGCTCGTGTCGAGTCTGCTTCCCTTGGACCATTCGACCGAAATTGCTGGGGAGCTTCAGTACGCAGTAGAAGCTCAAGTCGATAGAGTTCGGATCTTCTAGTTCGCCGGCGATCAGGGCTCAGAACTAGGAAATGGTGCTGCTATACAAAACTTATGCAGAGAGCCTGGTCTCGATTGCCTTTTCCCCAAGTTTTCTGACCTCTTTTAAAGGTTGTTGGAAGAGGCACTTAAATGAAAGAGAGGCAGTTCTGCTGTTCCCTGAATTATGGGATGTGACCATACATTGTTCAGAGATATCCTGCTGTCCACCTGTACCATGAGCGGTCATTCGAGGAGCCGTGTTTTGCATCACGTCGCGTAGGAATGGGAAAGCTCCTCCTCGTATGTGTGACAACGGCTATCAGATACTCGAGTGGATCTGACCAACTCACCGAGCGTCGGCGGCTCTCGCCTCTCGCTTGGACAAGTGAGCTAAGTCGCATTTATGAGGGTGCAGGTTGATTTGGCGTTTGTCCGATCACTTGTACTGTGAGCGGTCATTCGGCGGGCCTGGAGTACCGTATCTTCTCTCTTCAGGCCGAGAGAGGTGGGAAAGTGGGTTCCCGGTACTCGAGTGGGCTTGGACAGCTCGCTGAATACCGGCGGATCCAGCTCTTGACTCGGACAGCCGAGGTGAGCTGCATTTATGAATGTTCAGGTCGACTCGACACCTACCCAATCATTCGTACTGTGAGCGGCCACTTGACGGTCTTGGAGTACTGTGCCCTCTCCCTTCGGGTCGAGAGGGGTGGGAAAGCCCGCCTCAGCACGTGGGGTAGCAGATACCTAGCCATATTGGCGGCCTTGAGGTTTGCTGGCGGATTTGAATACAGACTCGGTCGGGCGACTTGTGATAAAGGGTGAATTCCCGTGGCTTTGGGCGGCTTCTCCTTACAGGCGGATTTCTTGCAAGTCCACGGAGGTATTTTTTACCGTCTACAGTCACTAATCACAAATTTCTTAGTATGAACCTTGAATTACGGTATGAGTTTTTTAGTTGGTAAATTTTAGAGAAATGCTTCAATCTTTGGATTTCCTAGAAAACGCTCATCAGCACTCAACATCTTTTAGAAAAACTTTAGCGACCTTAAATGTTATTTGCACATTGGTAAATAAAATAATGCAAAAAAAATTATTTTTATTGATGAATAAGGTGGATCAAGCTTTTTGAAAGTTTTTTTTGAAAAAAACAAAAGTTAAAGGGGTTTTTCTAAGAAAACAAAAACTTAAGAGGGGCTAGGGCTATCCAATTAGGCATGTAGCCTAGACCTGGCCCGGTGGCCACTGCTGCCCGAACGCAATAAAAGCCTAAAAAATCGGGCAAGACCGGGCTTTGGGCCTGGGTCAGGGTTGGTTCAACAAAGCCTGACACGGGCGCGGCCTGACTCGGGTTCCACTGTGCCTCGCTAAAGAACTCAGATCCAAGTTCGGGCAGGTCCGAAATCGGGCCCGAGTCCGGGCTGGTCCAAACCCGAACCGAACTAAGGAAGTAATAATGGCTCCCTAATTTGCTGTTGGACCAAGCCAATGTCAGAAGCCTATCCTAACTCGAATTTGGACTTGGTCCGATAGCTAGAAAAATAGCTGTTGGATCGAGCAGCCCGATCGTAGCCCAGACCCGGCCTAATTCTAGAAGAATAAATAGCCTATAAAGGCTATTTTTGGTCAAATGACCAAAATACCCTTAAAAACTGTCAAAATGGGCTATATTTTAAGGGTATTTTGGTCATTGGGGTAGGGGTTGTCTCTATAAATAGAGAGTGTTTTCACTTATTTTTCTCATCCAAAACTCATCTATTTCTATTTAACACTCTTATTCTCTCTAATTCAGTATTCTACTCCCTTATTCTCTCTTATACTTTCTAATACTCTCTAATTCTATTGGCTTCCTACTTCGATTATGACAAGCAAATTCCAATTCCAAAAATGAGTCCTATGGCTACTCCTCCTACTACCAATGTTGATCCCAAATCCGGTGACAATGATCCAATGCCTAGAGCTCCTAAAAGTCTGGGACTCAAAGTATAGGCTTTCTTTACGAAGATAAAAGTCACCAGGGATCAATATAACAAACTTCTCATCCAAATGGCTAAATATGCGTTATGTAGCCATATCCTTGAAGCTAGTATAAGAGTGGCACTAACCACCTCAAGTGCTATTTGAAAAAAGACAATAGAGTACAAGCAACATCTCAAGGCGACATCCGCTAATCTCTACTCTCTTAATCGTTTTACTTCAATAGCCTTGGTTCATGGAACTACGATGCAATTAAAGCCAAGAAATACATCATAAAGTTTATTGTTCTTAAAAACCTTCAGTTTAAATTAATAGAAGATGATGAATTTGAGGATACA
Organism: Asparagus officinalis; assembly: GCF_001876935.1. Classification (NCBI taxonomy): domain Eukaryota; kingdom Viridiplantae; phylum Streptophyta; class Magnoliopsida; order Asparagales; family Asparagaceae; genus Asparagus; species Asparagus officinalis. The sequence goes on from NC_033801.1 coordinate 49,569,356, forward strand.
ATTATAGACAATTTTATCCCATATTTGAAAAACTTTCTCATCAAACTTGTCAATATGATATTTTGAAATATTATCATGAGGAAAACATAAAATAATTTCTTAATTTTAAAGCTTAAGTTGTAAAATTTATTCTAACTTCTGATATTTGGATATTTAAAGTACAATGTGGTTATTTATGTATCACAGAATACTTGATTGATGACACTTGACAAATATTTAAAAGAGTTATTTTTTTTTATTTTATTTGAAGATTCACACAGTGGTGAAAATATTACAAATTTAATAATGGAAAAACATTCAAAAATATAAGTTTCTAAAAAGTATATTTTCTTTTTTACTAGATAATGCAAGTAATAATAGTGTAGCTGCAAATCATATCAAAACATCTTTGCAATTGCTATGCCAGAGTGATACTTTTCATATCAGATGCATGTGTCATATTTTGAATTTAATTGTTCAAAGTGTATTTAATGAAATTACACCAATGATAAAAAAAGTCAAGGTTACAGCGTATGCTCATAATACTTCAAAACAAAGACTTAAAAATGGAAATAATTGTGTAGAAAAAAATGTAAAATCTAAGCTAATTCCAAAAAAATGTTGGCCATAGGTAGAATTCTACCTATGTTATGTAAAATGTAGCAATATAGTATAAAGAAATTATAAATAATTTTATTACTTCCTATATTTCTAGTTCTGCTAATATCTATAGAATAATTGATGATGAATAGGCAATTATAAGTTGTGTTAAAGAAATGCCACAAGTTTTTTATGAAAGTACTATGTTATTAACTGGTTGTTATTATCCACCTATTACTTAAGATGCTTTACAGGTTTTAAATATTCAAACTTTTTTAATACTTATCACAAGGATAATTATTTATCAGATGTAATTTTTAAAATAGAAAGTAAATTTAATAAGTATTTTAAATCTATTCCTATTAATTTTAGTTTGAGGGTCCTTATTGATCCATACTTGAAGGATACTAGCCTCCAAAGTTTGTTGATTTTTTCTATGAGAGCATGGTAATAGAAACTAATATCTGTCAGACTATTATTATTCTTACTCATCATACACTATTAAATATTATTCTCAAAGATTATTTGATGAGTATACATGTAGATACGGTGTAAGTACACCTCAACTTATAGGTTCCAAAAGCTCTAAACGGGGTAAAGGTAAGCTTTTTGATAGCAACTGATAATAGAGACGCTAATAAGTATTGGTAATAGCCGTAGATCAAGATCATCAAGAAGGAACTTTTCTAAAATTGAATAACATTTAGTTGCACCTTTAGTTAAATCTCAAAATAATATTTATTTTGATATTTTGCAATACTGGACGATATATGGAGCAATTTCATATCCTGTACTTTTCATTATGACTTGTGACTTACTAATAGTATAGGTTTCTAGAGTAGCTTCGGAATCTACCTTCAACACATAAGAAAGTTTGATTAATGACCACAAAACATCGTTGGATCTATCTATTGTACAGGTGGTAATGTGCCTACAAGATTGGTAGAGGTACGAAGAGAACTCAAGGCATGAATCGGAGAATTAGTATTGAAGATAGACTTAATGAGTTGATAATAAGAGACAAAGAGTAGAAATTTATTTTTAATTTATATTTTTTAACTGTAAATCTATGATAATTTATTTTGGAAAGAGTTGTAAATCATAATGATATAGATGAATATGTGCTAATCTAGTTGGGATGTACTAATCTATTATGATGCAATAATTTCTAAGAAAAAGTTATAATTGTTAATTATTAATAATGAAGAATTTATTTTTTATTATTTTAATTTATATGAAATTATAAATTATATAATTATAAGTAATTAAAAATAAGATATAAATTTTTGTCAAAATGTTGCATATTTTAATTACTCCTGAAATTCCATTTTCTCTAAAAAAACTAAAATTTTAGCAATTTTTAATAAAAAAATTAAAATAAAAAGATTCGGGTCAGCTCGATACCCGACTCAGTTTGG
>NC_033801.1:49571362-49575117 GCF_001876935.1 Asparagus officinalis
TGAACGAGGCATTGTGTCTAGCTCAGACCCGAAAACTCAGCCTGGGTCGACCCAATTTGGCTTTTTTGGACAAGCCCAAGAGGGTTTTTTGAAATGCACTTTTTAGTTGGGGACTAAAGATGTAGGAAGGTGTTCTTGGCCACCTTTGACCCCACTTTGATTAAGATCGATCCACCACTGCCTGCTACCTATCATTATAATAATATCCAACATCACGAAAATACAAGCACATGCAAAACTACATATGTAACAAGGGTTTTTTTAGATATTATTCCTCTAAATCTTAAATAATTGCTTATTATTTCTCAAATATTAAAAATTACATATTAGTCGTTCAAATCCAATAGGATCTTACAAAATGGTCCCTCTATTAGCATTTAAGTTACAAAACTTAATCATGATTGGATAAACTCTTGACCCAACATTTGCAATCACCAAACTACCCCTCTCTCTGATGTTTTTAACATTTGTGAAGTTCAACATTGGGTTAATGTTCTTTTCTTACTATTGGAGAAAAGAACTCAAGTGGATTTGGATTCTTTCAAGCGGTTGTTGTGTTTAAACACATAAAAATACGTTGGGGGACATAATAGAGGAGTAAAATGGTCACTTTGCCTACATCAGTAAGATTTGCTAGAATATCCCCTTTAAATCTAATATGGTTTAACTTGAAAGACCATTTTGCAAAGCCCTATAGAATTTTAGGTAGTAATATGCAATTTTCAATATTTGCGGGACTAGTATGCAATCATTGAATATTTAAGGGACTAATATCTAAAACTACTTAAAGGGTTTTTCTTTAGGGAACCACTTCTAGTTTAGCCTCTAGTTTATGTTATCACTCTTAATTATTTGAATTTCTAAAACCATCACGTCTTTCATTATGTTAACATAAGACTCACTTATGCCCTTTTCCATCCAATCTTTTTTATTAAATTATAGTTTGACAATTTTACACCTATATAAGTCTAATTTATTCAATTTTTGGATGTCAAAATTATATTTTGTTGAACTTTGGATATCAAAATTAAATTTTGTTGAAATGTATGGTATTAAAATTATATTTTGCTAAAGCTTGGTGTATTAATGTTATATTTTGTTGAGCGTAAGGAAGAACTTTTCGGGTGTCAAAGTGAAAAGTGAAAAGTGAAGTAACTTTGTGATATTTTAAGCAAAAAAAAAAAAAAGCTTTTGGATATCAAAAATAATTAAAATGAAAATTAATTTAGAGTATTTAACTTCGGTTCTAAAGTTTAATAAAATTAAACTTATTTAGGGATAAAATCGTCAAACTATAACTTTTTAGATGGAAATTGTATGGAAAAGAGCAAGGGTGATTCTATGTAAATCGAATAGTATATAGAGGCGGTTTTTAGAAATTTAGATAATTAAAGGTGGTAATGTGAAATAGAGTCTAAATTAGGAGTGGTACCTTGAAAGGTAAAAAAAAATCGTATAACAAATTCACATTTGCTTTCCATCACCTTTTATATTTGTTTTCAAGGAAGTTCATATAAGGAAAAAGCATGTGACTTTTTCCAATATATCTTCCTTTTTCTCTTCCTTTTTTTTCTTCCTTCTTTTAAACTCTTTTTCACCTAGTTCTTTTGACAATATGCTTATATTGGTTATCAGAGAGGCTTCAGTCGAGTCCTAGTTTCGGCCTTCTAACGTATATGAGTGCATGTAGATTTTATAAAATCGATCATCCTGTAATTTTCCCTCCTCCAAATAAACACGTTGGAGCACATTCCCTAACTTTCTTACAGATCTTGTCATTTGTATTGTCCCTAAGAGTGATTAGCTATCTTTTCATTTGAGATCTTACACCATAAGACTTCTTGCTTGACTAGAAGCTCTAACTAAGGAATACAATCGGGTGGTTTTTTGAGGAATCGAAACAAATTAATAGGAACTATGATCGAATTTTTTGGGGAAAAAAAGGATTTAGGGTAGAACTTTCCTTTTAATATTTATTTAATGGAGCTTTTAGCAATAAAATAATATTAGAACTAAGTTTACATCTAACAAAGTTACATGAACTAAATCAAGAAATAAGAAAATGAGAAATTTTTTGAGAATGATACATTGGACCAAAATTCGGGACAAATTTTCAAAACCATCCCTTTTTAAAATTTATTTATAAAAAACGACCCATTTCAATCTTAATTTCAAAAACCGACCCAGTTGGTTGAAACTGGGTCGGTTTTTGAAAAAAAAATTTCAAACTTCACGAGAGTTGAACTCCCGTGAAGTTTTGTTATGAGAAAAAACTTCACGGGAGTTCAACTCCCGTGAAGTTTGAAATTATTTTTTCAAAAACAGACCTAGTTTCATCCAACTGGGTCTGTTTTTGTAATTAAAGTTGAAAATGATCTTTTTTGGGGAATAAATTTCAAAACCGGATGGTTTTGAAAATTTGTCCCCAAAATTCGTCTTTTGGCCTGAGATTATAGGTTGGTTCATCCAATGTACAATTAAAAGTGGTCAACATTTGCCGTGCACGAAGACTGTGGATCTGACCAGGATTCCAACTTAAGGCCAAGGTTTATCTCTTAAAATAAAGATAGCATTGAGCCCAGCCCAACACTTCAAATACTGCCATCGGCATGGCCTTTTTCTGCGGCATTCTTATTTCCTCTCATAATGTAAACCTTCTCTTCCTGTTTTTCCTTTTCATATTTTTATTATTCTAACTAATAGTATTCAGCCAAATGTTCTTAAAAGCGTATAATTAGGATTGTGTCATTTGTTAAACTGCTTTCTTATAATAGAACGTACGGTAACAGTCATCGAGATTTCTTATGCGTAGATCCCCTCGTATGAGGATCCTTAAAATATTGTGCATGTACGTGTTTATTACACCGGGGGGAAAAAATCTTTTGAAATTCAAAGCATGTATAGTTGAAATAGTCAAATTAATTATTACTTTCACGAGTATTTAAGAGTTTCATAATTTGATTTCAATCATCTGCGTGCATTTTTTAGACATTCGATGGTAATCTAGCATGCCGTGGAGGAGAAAGCTGTATGTCCAAGAAATTATCTATATATTCGTTGCCAAAGAAATTTTTTGTTCTACCTTCGAGCATTTACAGTTTCATTAGTTTAACCTAATTAAGACCTTACAAGCACAGACGTAATTAATTTGTTTAACAAGTGTTGGATTTGTCCCTTTCTATCTAAATAATTAAGCTATCTCCGTTAACGGCAATATATAACTACTCCTCTCTTCTTAAGTTCAGCTATGAATGAATAGAATCCATAGCATAGTCAGTCAGTATGCTTGCTGAAAGTGAGAGGATTAAGAAAGGGACGGATATTGTTTTCCCGTTTTTATTTTATTTTATTTCTTTTATAGTGGGGCATGTCATATTGCTAAACGTACAGCTATATATCGTGTAGGATTTAGTTCAAATTTCGCATGATTAGTTTAGAACAGATAAACAAGCATATTTTTATTATATAAGCTTAGGAGTATGCGTGTGACTTACGGTGTTAAAAATCGAAATTTGTTCGTATGTGTATCTAATTTAAATTTAAGCGTCGCTTATTAGCCGGGGAACCCTACAGTATTTTATTTTATTTTATGTTTTCTGTTGACATGTATGAGACTAATTAGTGCCAGCTTTATTCGGTGGTTATAATAACTATTTAATCATATAATAAGTTAACAAATGATACCATCTTGTAAAGAAGAAACCATCACCTATAGGCGATAAACATAAGTACGGTAATTAGCAGGAACAGGGTGC
>NC_033801.1:49575141-49663009 GCF_001876935.1 Asparagus officinalis
TGAAATCTTTGATTCCTTTGGCGCCAAATAGCATAAGCAGTAGAGGCAAGGCAAAGCGTTTCACATGTCTAACATATTTTGTACCTTTGAGATGCACGGTGAACCATCTAAGCAAGCAACTTCAATCGCGTGATTAGGAAGAAAACCTTCAACCAATTCATAATCTGAAACCAGGCAAAGGGATATTAAAAGAATAGGTGGGAATGAGGGTGGCGGACCAATAGGTCATATGGCAATTAAAGTCATGTCGCTCCTTCGTGGGGGGTTTGGGTTTGATTCCCGTCTGCGCCAAAGGCGCAATTAAAAAATAGGTGGGAATGAGAATCGGGACCTGTGTTGCATAAAAACACAAGTGGTTTGACCAACAGACACTCCAAAATTTTGTAAACGACACATTGCGAGGAGCCTTTGTTGCATAATCAACAAAAGAATAAAAGAGATGGGCGTAATAAGCAAGGGAAATATTGAATCTGCCTTCACAATTCAACCCTTCATAGCCTTTAAAACTCCCTCAATATTTCCCCATCTCTGCAAAGCAAAGCTTCTAACTTTAAGAAGCTGCTTCCAAACAAATGAGGTAGTCTAGGTGCAAGAAACAGTTAGAAATTGAGGTTAAATCTGGAATTAAACAGAGGAATTTAGATGTGTTGTTATTTTATTTTTTCAATTAACTGCTGTCATTTGTGAAACGTTGTGCTTAAAGCAATATTTGGCCTACTCTAGTGCAAGGATCCCAAGGCCAAACTGCTTCCAGGAACAGCAGTACAGTACTCTAGTGTGCACCAACCCAGTACTGTCAAGATCTCCTCGATCTATAAGACCTTTCGGTCAAGGCAAAAGATCTCCTCGATCTCAGAACCTTTCGGTTCAAAACCTCTCGGTTTCAGGGTTCTGCAAGCACAGAGTTCCTGTAGCAGCAGCACAACAACAGCAACAACAACGTCGATCCGACGTTCGTTTTCTAAGCTCGCGTGTGTATAACGACGTTCGTATTCCACGCTCGCGAGAGTTTTCCGCAGCAACCAAGAGCTGCCCAAGGGCGCTATTTATAGGCCTCTAAGGCCAGCTCAAGAGTCACTAGCAATTAATGTGATTGTTATAATTCTCAATGGCAATTAAGATTGTAACATCAATGCATTAAATTGATTTAATTGCTGTTGTAACTGCTGCATGCAGTAACTCTTGAATACGATGCAATCAATGGACGTGTTGCTACGAAACGCAAGGGTCATGACTCAGCAGATCAAACGAACCTCGTTTGACAAATGAACCTCGTCATACAGGCGAACCTCGTATGACAGATGAACCTCGTCAATTAGATGAACCTCGTATGACAGACGAACCTCGTTGAACGAGTGAATATCGTCAAACAGGCAAACCTCGTATGACAGACGAACCTCGTCGAACGAGCAAACCTCGTCAAATAGGTAAACCTCGTATGACATACGAACCTCATCGAATGAGTGAACATTATCAAACAGGCAAACCTCGTATGACAGACGAACCTCGTCGAACAATCGAACCTCATCAAACAGGTGAATCTCGTCTGACTCCGAGAACGCTAGGATCACACCCTCGTGCGAATCTGTAGCTCGTCCGTATGCTGCAAAGCAGTCTGTGAGGCAACCTTCGTGGCGCCAAACAGCGCCACCTCACCCCGATGTCTCCGTGCGAAGTGCAAAGTGCGCCTAACAAAGTGCCACTTAGCGCCTCAGCCCGATTAGCCCCGATCCCTAGCCTATTGGCCCACGACCCACGACCCACGACCCACGACCCGCTAGAACTTATGAGAGATTAATTCAAATAAAATACTTCTCGGCTTGTCGTTGGCAAGCCTCGAACAAGGGACCTTTTGAAACACCAAAACATAAACTTTCCACTAGGTTACTAAGCATTTATGAAAAGTACTTGTAGTTAATATATATATAGTTTGAAAACTCATTTTGGAAAGCAGTTTTGACTAAAAAATCTAACAATCCCCCACAAGTTTTTAAACTAGTGTCGTGTTATGTGCCGTTGTTTCAATCGTTGTGCATAAGGTAGATGTCGCAAGGACTTGAATCCCCCTTAGACCAACTGAATAGAAGATAGATACATGGTGTCGTAGAGACTTAAACCAGCACATGTCTAAAATCTAGGGATCACACAAGATCAAACTCATCTATGGCAGTTTTCACTTTGAACCACACTTGCCTTTGCCTTTGCACATTTATAGCCCTGTGCTAGTCCTGGTTTCTGCTAGGGCTCTAGGTATCTTTCCACACGACACCATAGGAGACGTTCAAATCTCCACCCAGGCATAGGTGAGTTCTTTAGGCATGTTTCCTAGCAAACATCCTGCATCCGAAATACTTTCAACTCATTTGGGCTTAAGAGCCATCCTCTCTCATGATAGGATTCTAGGTGAGTCCTTTAGGCGTGTTTCCTACCTAACACCTCGCATCCGAAATGATTTGGACCCATTAAGGCTTAACAGCCAAGCCCTTTACATGATAGGATTATCAGTGAGTCCTTTAGGCATGTTACCTATCCAACATCCCGCATCCGAATACTTTGGACTCATCAAGGCTTAACAACCAACCTCTTTACATGATAGGATTTCACTTGTAAATCTTATTTGACTTTTGAACCAACCATCTTGTCATTAGTAGCGTAAGCTTTGAACTAATAACTTGACGAAATGATAAGTATTTGTAACACTCACCAAACTTTACAAATCTTACTTGACTTTTGAACTAGTTATCTTTATTATTAGTAGCGTAAGCTTTGAACTAATAATTGGATGAACATGGTAAGTATTTGTAAGACTCACAAAACTTCGAGACCCATTGCAGCAGACATCCTTTCGACTATGTCCTTTTTTTAGACCTTTAGTCAAAGGATCAGCCACATTCTCTGAAGACCAAACGTCAATCACCGAGATGACTCCTTGACAAATGAGTTCTCTCAAATAGCCATACTTCAGAAAAATGGTCCGCTTCTTTCAATTGAATAATGAGTTTGCTGCCACAGCACCTGTTGCCTGATTATCATAATAGATTGTAATTGTGCATTGTAATTCTGTTAATGGAAGGTCTTGGAGAATACAACTGTGCCACTCAGCGCCTCAGCCCGATTAGCCCCTATTAGCCCCGATCCCCGACCCATTAGACCTGATTAGCCCCGATCCTTAGTCGTGGACCGTGTGCAAAGTACGCCTAACAAAACGCCACTTAGCACCTCAGCCCGATTAGCCCCGATCCCCGGCACATTAGTCCACGGCCCACGGCCCACGGCTCACGGCCAATGACCTATGACCCACGACCCACGACCCATGACCCATTAGAACTTATGAGGGATTAATTCAAATAAAACACTTCTCCACTTGTCGTTGTTAAGCCTCGAACAAGGGACCTTTTGAAACACCAAAACATAAACTTTCCACTAGGCTACTAAATATTTATGAAAAGTATTTGTAGTTAATATATATATATAGTTTGAAAACTCACTTTGGAAAGCAGTTTTGACCAAAAAATCCAACAGAAACTTCCCATATTGTATATCTCTAATGTATTGTGGAAATAGTGTTGAGATTTTAAGTGCACAATCAAGTTATAGTATAGTTACAATATCAATTCCACGAGGAATGTGTGTAGGAAATATTCTAAGTTGGACCCTAAAGTTGTCACTAGTACAAAAGCCAACAGTCCCAATGGGTGGTTGGAACCATTGGGACAACCTTTATCAGCCCCAACGGTTCCAACCGTTAGGGCTAGTATTTTCACAAGAGCGGGAGTTTTCCCTTGTTTGGTAGAAAATTTGTAGTAAAAGAAAAGCGAAAGAAATATATTTGATTTATATTCTCTCAATCTCAATTACAATTTGGATTTCCGGTTACAAAAGAGAGGAGAATTGATCTGAATTCTTCCCTTTGTTTAAGTCTGGGTTCTTCACGGTAGCGATGAGATGCCTCTCTCGAATGCTCGCGTCGTGTTTGCTTCTCGTTGACGATCCGAACGTCTTGTTTTACTGGAACGGTATCTTCTCCTCACGATTTGACGCTATGGAGGACTTGCGTGGTAAGTTTGAAAACTCTGAATGAGCTGATAACTCAGAGCGAGTTTAAACTCTTGTAAAAGAGTTGATTGATCTTAACCGTAATTGGTTAGACAAGCCAAACACGAAGATAGCTCCAAGAATCTGTTGCCGAGAATATGATCCGAAGATGTCGATCTCTAGATCTCCAAAATTCTCAAAGATCCAAAGATATCCCCCCTCTCTCTGATCTCTCCCCGAACTAAGCTGATCTTTTAGCTATTTATGGGCGATTAGGGGGTGTAACCGCCCCTAAAATCGCTCCTTTGTGGGGCTAATAGGATGTAACCGTCCCTTAAATCACTCCTGAGTGGAGTTGTGATCCTCTCAGATCGTGGGAAATAGTTTTAAAACCGTTCAGCTCGTGTTTGAATGAGTCAAACGCAAAATTCGTGTTCTGACGTTAATTCTATGTTCAAACGCAGTATCTAGAAGCTTGAACGCAGCGTCTGGAAGCTCGGACGTAGCGTTTGGAAGCTCATTTACAGCATCTAGAAGCTGCATTTGCAGCATTTGGAAGTTGCATTGGCATATTGTTGGAAGCTGCATTAGCAACTTGGAAGCTGTGTTTGGCAGCGGATGGAAGCTGCGTTTGGCAGTAGATGGAAGATGTGTTGGTAGCTTTCGGAGGCTGCATTTGCGGTCGAATATGAGCTGCGTTGGCAGCTGGATCTGAGCTGCGTTTGTAGCATTTGGAATTGAATGTGAGCTTCATTTGAACTACGTCAGCGGCTGTGAACACGGTGCGTCTTGATGCTGGTACGCGGGGAGGATTTCTGTGTCTTGGTTTGAAGAGACCGTCAATTTGTAGTCTCTTTCTGTCAGAGCGTTGAAAAGATCGTCATTTTGTAACCTTTGCTTTAGCTCTTTAATATGTGAGAGTCATCAGATTATAATTCCCGATGTTGATTATGAAGGTTGTTGATTTAGAGTTTTTATCAATTGTTGTGAAGATCGTTAGATTGTAACCTTCATCGATCTACGTAAAAGTCTTTAAATTATAGTCTTCTGGAAGCCGTCAAATTGTAGCTTCCATCATTGGTGTTTGATGAAGATAAGCTATCTGTAGTAATTTTTAGACAGCCTACAGAACCCACTCCAAAGTTTTCGAAAGTTCGCGGTTGACTGGAACGAATTTTCGGAATACTTTGGATCTCAACTCTGATCTTGGAGCTGTTGACTCCTTGTCATAAAGGAGTTATTCTCTGCACCCGCTTCAAATGCATCTTGGTTGAAAAGATTTGCCACACAAGACCTGTGTGATGATGAGCTTCAAATAGAAACTGTAGCGACGGTACAAGCTACTCATCAGCAGAAGCTATCAAACGTCTCGTCACAGCTCACCTCCATTCAGCTGATGGGCCCGCATACATTCATAGGATTTTTGGCAAAGCCTCAACCATCAACGGATTTGATAAGCCTTTACCGGTTACCGTTTGAGTCGGGCTAGCATGTGAATTATTTGTATCCCTTTCACATGTAACGTTTTGCTAAGAGAATGAACTCTCTTAGATTTGATGCTATGATTTTGAATACATAGACTTTGTCTTTTCACGGGAAAATACTAACCATCAACGCGTATTAGACGTAAGCTTATCTCTAATTAGGGATCGACATAAAGTCCCCCATGCGTTTGAGGCATAAATTTTGATGTTATTTTCTCAGCAAAAGACTAACCGGCAACGTGTGTTAGGCGTAGGCTTATCCCTACTTAGGATTTAGGATAAAATTCTATGTGCGTATAAAGCACGGATTTTGATGTTATTAATAACGACCTGCCATGATGTTGAACATGTAGGCTTTGTTGCTGTTTCTTCCTGTGTTATGTTTTCACTTGAAACACTGAAAGAAAGTTAGAAGTGCCAGAGGTGTAGTATTAACTTGGCATGAATTTTCACTTAGAGTGGAATTCAGAAATTTTTTTCATTATCACTAGGATAATTTCAGAAAATCTTTAATCCACTAGGGATTTTATAATGAAAACTTGCTATTCTTGTTAAAAAAATGATTAACAAGTTCTTTGGGGGGTTTTACTGTTAGGGGTGTGATGTTAACCTAACAGTATTTTATGGGCCTATCGCTCTATTGAAGAGAGTCAATAAGCTGATTTGGTCGTCAGAGGTGTGATGTTAACTTGATAGGTTTGTAGACCATCGCTCTATTGAAGAGAGTCGATAAGTTGGTTTGGTCGTCAGAGGTGTGATGTTAACTTGACAGGTTTGTGGACCTATCACTCTATTGAAGAGAGTCGATAAGTTGGTTTTGTTAGAGGTGTAGGATTAACTTGACAAGAATTTGTTACGATCAGAACAACTTTGTAGACTTATCATCCTATTGAAGAGGATTGATAAGTTGATTGTCAGAGGTGTTTTGTTAACGTGACAAGATTCTTGTTGTGATTGGAGCAACTTTGAGGACTTATCACTCTATTGACGAGAGTCGATAAGTTAATTATCAGAGGTGTTTGATATTAATGTGATAAGAGAATATTACGATCGGAGCAACTTTGTGGACTTATCATCCTATTAAAGATGATGGATAAGTGGATTGTCAGAGGTGTTTGATATTAACGTGACAAGAGAATGTTGCGATCGGAGCAACTTTGAGGACTTATCACTCTATTGACGAGAGTCGATAAGTTAATTGTCAGAGGTGTTTGATATTAACGTGATAAGAGAATGTTGCGATCGGAGCAACTTTGTGGACTTATCATCCTATTGGAGAGGAAGGATAAGTGAATTATCAGAGGTGTTTGATATTAACGTGATAAGAGAATGTTGCTATAGGAGCAACTTTGTGGACTTATCATCCTATTGAAGATGATTGATAAATTTATTTGTCAGAGGTTTGGTGTTAATATGATGGGAATTTGTTATAATCAGAGCAACTTTGTGGACTTATCATCCTATTGAAGATGATTGATAAGTAGATTGTTAGAGGTATGATGTTAACATGATGAGAATTTGTTATAATCGGAGCAACTTTGTGGAGTTATCATCCTATTGAAGAGGATTGATAAGTTGATTGTAAGAGGTGTTTTGTTAACGTGACAAAATTCTTGTTGCGATTGGAGAAACTTTGAGGGCTTATTGCTCTATTGACGAGAGTCGATAAGTTAATTGTCAGAGGTGTTTGATATTAACATGACAAGAGAATGTTACGATCGGAGTAACTTTGTGGACTTATCATCCTATTGAAGATGATTGATAAGTGGATTGTCAGAGGTGTTTGATATTAATGTGATAAGAGAATGTGTACTTATGACTTGCACAAGATTTTAGGAATTAGCGTCTCGCTGGGGAAACTTGCTAGGTGAGTTTATCATCAGAAGTGATGAGTTTTGATATTTGTGATTTGAATAAGATTTTAAAGACTTAGTGTCTTGTTGGGAAAGATTGCGATTTGAGCAATTTTAAGGACCTATCATCCTATTGACAATGATTGGTAAGTTGATTTGGTTGTCAAAGGTGTAATGTTAACATGACAACAAAATATTGCGAGTGGAGCAACTTTGAGGACTTTGTAGACGGTAAAAAATACCTCTGATAAGCCTACAGGAAATTCGCCCACAAGAAGTCGCCTGCCTAAGCCGCATGGTCGTCAAACGTGCTCGGTTCCAGATTCGCCTGAATAATCGACTCGCCTGTACGAGTTGAGATCATAAAATAGCGCGGAAATTCGTCTTTCACGCAACTCGCCTGCCCGAGTCCAAAGTCGAATCCGCCTGCAAATCTCGAGGCCGCCCGCACCCGCTACCTCACGTGCTAAGATGGGCCTTCCCCTCTCTCTCTCTCTCTCTCTCTCTCTCTCTCTCTCGACCCAAAGGGAGAGGGCACAGTACCCCAAGGCCGTCAAGCGGCCGCTCACAGTACGTACAGTGCGAAGGACTGGACAGGTGTTGAGTCGATCTGAGCATTCATAAATGCGACTCACTTCAGCTGTCTGAGTCAGGAGACGGATCCGCCAGCATTCGGCGAACTGTCCAAACCCACTCGAGTGCCAGGAACACGCTTTCCTGCCTCTCTTGGTCTGAAGAGAGAAGACACGGTACTCCAGGCCCGCCGAATAGCCGCCTACAGTACAAGTGAGCAGACAGGTGTCAAAACAGCCTGCGCCCTCATAAATGCGGCTCACCTCAGTTGTCCAAGCGAGGGGACGAGAGCCGCCGGCGCTCGGTGGTTGGTCAGATTCACACAAGCATCTGACAGCCTTTGTCACGCATGCGAGGAGGGGCTTTCCCACTCTTACGAAACGTGATATGGAGCACAGCTCTTCGAATGACCGCTGACGGTACGAAGGAACAGCGGGACGTCTTTGAACAATATATGGTCACATCCCATAATTCAAGGAGTAGTCAAGCTGTCCTTCTTCCATTTAAAAGCCCCTTCCAGCGCACTGGAAGAGAGGTCGCAAAACTTGGAGAAAAGTAATTGAGACCAAGCTGTTAGCAGATCCTTGCATTACAGCACCACTGCCTAGTTCCGAGCTCCGATCGCCGGCGAACTAAGCAGACCCGAACTCCATCGATTCGAGCTTCTACTGCGAACTGAAGCTCTCCAGCAACCTCGGTCAAACGGTCCAAGGGAAGCAGACTCGACACGAGCATCGAGCGAAGCGTCCTATAGCCACCTAAAGTCCCCACACAAAACAAAGAGGGCATTCCCTCTGCTTCTGTTGTAACCATTTGATTATTAGTTTGTAATAAGCTTTCTTATTAATACAAACGAACACTCCCTGTTTTCGGGAAATCAAATTTACACCATACAGAAGATGGCGACCACAGTGGGAGGAGCTGTTTCATCGAACGAAATGGTGGTGGCTCAATTTGATGAGGTTGCTGTCAGGACGACCGTGGAGTCCCTAGAAATTGAGTTCGACCAGGCCAAGTACGAAGAGTACTTGTCTTCCTCATCCTCTGGTGGCGATGCGTCCCGCAAACGCCACAGAGTCGTGCGCCGAAGCCGACCTCAGACGGTCAAAGCTTCCGCACCTGAAGGTTCCACCCGAGTCTCGTCGGAGGAGCCCACTCCCTCGCAATCGATCAAGGCCAAGCCAGAGATCGAGCGCAAGAGGCAAGGATCTGCCAAATGGATCGCCAAGCGGTCCACACAGACACCTACCTCGGAGGAAGTGCCAGTTCACTCCGGTACAAACCGCAATGCCACAACCCACGGTGACGTTCTCCCCGCTGGGAGAACTAACCAACAGCGACGGCAAACACCCGTCAGACAGGGGGTCCAAACCTCCATTTCTCATAATGGCCTGAACCATCACACAGGCCCGAGAAACACTAGACAGGAAGGCAAGCTGCCCGACCTCGGAAGGCCCTCCAAATCAGGAGCGCCGACCGAGGACGACAGAGCCATCCAATCATTTGGCGGATAAACATGAAAGTAAAGGGGTAGGCGATTCCTCGCGAACCCCCTCTTCCAAACG
This sequence comes from Asparagus officinalis, assembly GCF_001876935.1. Taxonomy (NCBI): domain Eukaryota; kingdom Viridiplantae; phylum Streptophyta; class Magnoliopsida; order Asparagales; family Asparagaceae; genus Asparagus; species Asparagus officinalis. The sequence continues at coordinate 49,584,652 of NC_033801.1, forward strand.
AAGGGTTGAAACCCGCCAATGTACTAGAGTTCGCTCAAACGCGAAGACTCGCCAGTCAAGGCGAGATCGTCCAACCCCAGCACCAAAGCATTCCACCCAACGCGCATCAGAGAGCGCATCCAAAAATCTCTCATGCGCTCACCCGAGCGACTCTTCTGAAGCTGGGGGTTGTCACCAACCGCCCACAGAAGACCTTAGGGAATACTTAACTCGCAAACGTACTATGCAGGAGGCGAATCCTCAGTGCCACTGCGAGAGACTCATCTACACGGTCCTCGCCGACTGCCAATGCGTCGGAACGGCGAGACCTTCGGTGTTCGAGAGACAGTCACAACAGTCCTCTCGACCAAGGCCCTCCCGTCAAAGGCGTCGTCACAAAAAAAAACGCGCTGCTGACGACCTAGAGCTCTCATCCGCCACTGTTAACATGACAGATAAGGGGAAGGCGGTACTCTCCGACTCGCCAGACTCGGACTCCGTCCTAAGACCCAACACTCGGTTCGCTCGACGCCGGCAGGACGGCATATTCCAGCGAACACGTAGTCGCAGGGGGGCAAGCATTGGGTTTGATTACTCTACCCTGATACCCCCCTCCTGCGGCGAAGACGAGGTTCATTCGGCGGCGGCCACATCCCAGACCTCGCGTTCAAGTCAAGACGCGCAGGCAAGAGTGCACATGACCGAACTCAACACCGAGCAGACAATGGCTCAAAAGCTGGAGGAACAGCAGGCGACCCTCGACTCTCTAAGAGAAATGATGGAGCAACTGCTAAACAAGAAGAAGAAGAAGAAGAGGACCCAACGTCCCTTAGCCCGACAAACTAGGGACAGGGAGTGGGTAGCATTCTGATTACTCCTCCAAAACGTCGATAGGAACATCGCACACTGGGGATAGCACCCGTGACAAAAGGTTCGACGAGTTCCAGGACCATCTCAACGCGCTGAAGCTCCAGCAAAACATGAACAAGCTGGGGGTGGTACGTCCCTACCCTATCGAATGGGACACGGTCCCATACCCAGCAAAGTTCAAGCCAATCAGCTTGGTACAGTTTGATGGCAAGGGATCACCCTCTCAGCACATCTACTACTTCATGGCGCAGACCGGATTTCTTACGAGGAATGACGCCATTCTTACTCGACTATTCATAGGTACCCTCAAGGGGGTGGCCTTTGAATGGTTCTGCAAACTGGAGCCCGGCTCTATCAAGGCATGGGCCGACGTCGAGAAGCTCTTCCTCGCCCGCTTCTTCGGCGACGACACGGAAGTGTCAATGGCCACTCTCCTCGCTAAGAAGCAGTCGGAGTCGGTCAACGACTTCGTGAAGAGATTTCAGAATCGATCAGTCCACTGTCGGGACCAAGTTTCCGAGGCGACGCTGATTGAGATGTGCTGCAACAATCTGTCGATCCATATCCTGTCCAAAATAGGGGCAGTAGAGACCCGGACTTGGAAGGAGCTTGTTCGCCAAGGCGAGCAAGTTGAAAATATGATCAAGAGGCTGGAGGCCGAAGAGCCGCAGTCCAAAAAGGGAGCAGCAGAGCCAGCTGCGCCAAAGAATCCTCCTCGGTCGAGGGGAAAAGAAATCATGGCAGTCGACACCGCCCCGGCGCCGAAGGCCGCTCAAAAGCCTAAACCCAGGCAATTTGAACCACGCCCCCAACGGCAATATGATTTCAAAGAAGACCAGGTGGTGGCGACCTTCGACACTCTACTCAAGAGGGGGCGAATTAAGTTGCCAGAAGCCGCCAAGCCTGAGGAGGCTGACAAAATCGGTGACCCAAGTTACTGTGCATATCACAGATTCCTTGGCCACCACACAACCAAATGCTACGTCCTTAAGGACAAGCTCCAGGCCCTCTACGACGCGGGGGTTTTGAAGAAAGAGAAAGTCCAGAAGCAAGTGACTACGAACATGATCACTTTAAGCTTCGGGACAGATCTCCCAGAGGTTCAAGCCCCTGCAGGGGTAATCCCTATCCCCAAGGCGGTCTTGAAGATCACTAACGATGATCCTCACCACCAGCGGGAAAAGGGTTTGGTCCCACAAACTCTGCCAGATGGGCAGGTGATGTGGGTCCATCTAGACCTCCTCCATGACGAGCAGTGGACTGCACAGCCTGCCAAGGAGGCTAAGAGGAAGCACTGCAACGTTGTCTCCGCCATCCTAGGTAGAGATGACACGGCGATGACTGCCCTAACCGACTCTGAAGAAGACACCAACGTCTTCGCCACGAGGGCAGGGAAAGAATTCGCGAAAGAATATCCCGCGAGGGCGGAGAACCTGGCAGGACCTCCCGCGAGGCCAGTCGCAGCAACCCCTCCCAATCAGGACGGACCAAGCACAAGCCGCCAGCCTTTCCGGTTCAACGTGCTCGCACAACTGAAAAGCATTCCCGCGCGAATCACCATGTACGACCTCCTCTGGTTGTCCAGGTCCACCCGAGAGGCCCTCTAAGAGGCGCTGGCCGACTCAGAGGCGTTCTATACCCATTTCTCGAAAGAAACGGAGGCAGAACAGGGATGTGCAACTTGCTGCCAAGTCTCTGAAAGACGGGTCCCGTGCATCACTTTCACCCTTGAGGATATGCTCATCAAGAGCACATCTCATGACCGGCCACTGTACTTCACGGGATACGTCGGCTCGTCGAAAGTGGATCGGATTCAGGTCGATCCGGGGTCTGCGCTGAGCATCGTGCCCTTGAAGTTGATCAAGCACTTGGGGATACCGCCAAAGAGCCTCTCCTCAACTGCGACTACCATCTTCGGCTTTAACGCCACGGGGACTCGGCCGCTCGGCAAAATCCGCCTGAAATGTCGGATAGGCGACATGAAGACGGAGGTGACGTGCTACGTCATCGACGCCGAACCCTCGTACAACATACTCCTAGGGCGCCCATGGATCCATGGCAACAGAATAGTCCCGTCCACTTTACACCAGTGCTTGAAGTATGTGGACAACTATGAACGAGTCAGGACAGTAGTGGCCGACAAGCAGCCCTTCAAGGGTGTCGAAAACTACTTCACAGATTCCCTGCTGTACCAGGACCCCGACGCCCCGCCAGTGGAGGAGCCAGAGAGCGGCAACGAGGCGGATAGCGAGCCTGAATACGGTGACAGGGAGGAGCCAGAGAGCGGCAACGAGGCGGATAGCGAGCCTGAATACGGTGACAGCTTAATTCTGAATGATTTTGAGTCAATTGTAATTGGTTACGAGAGTCACCATGTAACCAACGCTGTTCAGGCGGAAAAATTTATCGTGAATGAGAAATCTGACTTTGCTTACTTGTCGTCTTGTTCCACGTCCGAAGACGATACGCCAAATGAACTATGGTCGAATCTCTACAGTGAGCCTTCCATACACTTGCCGGTATGCTCGTCATACGCCGCCAAGACGCAGCCAATCAGGTCATCGTAAGCTGTGTTCATCGTACCGGCCCGAAATAATTATCGAAAAGATATTATTTTCGGTCGGATCGATCATCCCCTGCGCACCCTATGGGACAAATCTGAGGACGAAGACCCAGCGCCCCAGTTTTCACAGTACAGTTGAGTTGCGAAACGAATGATGAGCGACATGGGGTACGACCTCACCAGCTTGGAGGGCCTAAATTACGGCCGAGGACGTAAGACGGTCATCAAACCCGCCTACGTCCCCAAAGGAAAGCCATCAAATTACTTCAACAGGACGAGAAGAGGCTTGGGCTACTCCTCCTCCTCGCCGGATCTGTGCTTTTACGTCGACGAGGACTCCGACTATGCATGTTCGGGGGACCAATCGTCGACGACCTCGGCTTAGGACTCAGACGTCAGCGTAAGGGATCTGTTCGATAGCCTTACAGTCAACATAGCCACAGTAGACCCCGCCAAAATGGCAGAGGACGAACAACTTCCACTCTATGACGAGACATGGGATCGCCATGTTAACGCCCAGTGGAACAGTCGCTTCGAACAGCACGAACCACCAACCGAAGACGAAGTCCTCCAGGTGAACATGGGTACTGAGACGAATCCCAAACCCATATTCATCAGCGGCAGCCTGCCCCCACAGGAAAAAGAGGAACTCATCGCCCTCATACCGGAATACATCGACGTCTTCGCCTGGAACTACGAGGACATGCCTGGTTTGGATCCGCGGGTCGCCACGCATCGTCTCAACATCAGCCCTGACGCCAAACCAATCAAACAACAGCAGAGGCGTTTTCGCCCCCAAATCATGGAGGCGATCAAAGCTGAGGTCAAGAAACTGATCGAATCCGGTTTCATCAGAGAGGAACAACACCCCGACTGGGTGGCGAATATTGTTCCGGTCTTGAAGAAGAACGGGAAAATCCACATCTGCATCGACTTTAGGAACCTCAACGCTGCATGCCCTAAAGACGAATTTCCTCTGCCCATCACAGATGTCATCATTGACAACACTTGCGGATTCGAGAGGATGTCCTTCATGGACGGCTTCTCGGGGTACAATCAAATCAAAATGCACCCTGAGGACGAGAAGCACACTGCATTCAGAACTCCCATAGGGGTGTACTGCTATACCGTCATGCCTTTCGGACTCAAGAACGCTGGCGCAACCTACCAGCGCGCCATGAGCATGATCTTTCGAGATCATTTACAAAAGACGATCGAATGCTATGTGGACGACTTGGTCGTGAAGAGTCGCCATAAGGAGGATCACCTCCAAGACTTGAAAGCTATGTTCGAACTCATGAGGACTCATCAGCTCAAGATGAATCCTACCAAGTCATTCTTGGGGATGTCTAGCGGTAAATTCCTCGGTTTCGTCGTCACGACAAAAGGGATCCGGATTGATCCAGACAAGGTGCGAGCCATTCAAGAGCTCCAGCCACCCCGAAATCTTAAAGAACTAAGGGGCCTTCAGGGACGACTGGCTTATATCCGAAGATTCATCTCGAATCTCTCGGGCAAGTGCCAACCCTTCTCTAAGCTGATGAAGAAAGGTACCTCCTTCGTCTGGGATGAGCCATGCCAAAAGGCCTTTGAAGAGATCAAAGCTTATCTCTCAAATCCGCCTGTCCTTGCGGCGCCAATCTCAGGAAGGCCATTCCTCATATACATACGGGCTATGGAACATTCTCTGGGTGCCCTCTTGGCTCAGAACGACGATGCAGGCCACGAGCAAGGTATCTACTACCTGAGCAGAACCTTACAGGGCGCCGAGCAACGGTACCCAATGGTCGAGAAGGAATGCCTAGCCTTGGTGTTCGCTATCCAAAAGATGCGGCACTACTTGGTTGGCCAAACCATCCATGTCATCTCCCGGATGAACCCCATTCGGGTGTTCATAACGCAACCTGCAGCGTTAAACTGGCGCCTGGCCAGGTGGGCGCTTCTGCTCTCTCAATACGATATTCATTTCATGCCGCAGAAATCAGTCAAGGGACAAGCCATCTGCGATCTCATGGCTAGTCACCCGCTGGGGGTGAAGACCGATCTATTCGAAGATCTGCCAGATGAACCTCCCGAAGCCAATGTGACTTCATCGCCAGAGGTGTGGCAGATGTTCTTCGACGGCGCGTCTCACGCAGGTGCGAGCGGTTCTATCTCTGCAGGAGTGGGGGTGGTCCTCACCTCTCCGCATGGCCATGTGTTACCCCGGGCCTTTTCCTTAACAGAACCGTGCACCAACAACGTAGCCGAGTACAACGTGTTGCTCATAGGGCTCGAGTTGGCCAAAGAGTTAGGGATCAAGCATCTGGAAGCTTATGGCAACTCCCAAATCATCGTTAAGCAAATGACTGGCGAATATGAAGTCATGAACGAAGATCTCATCCCACTCCACAAAGCGGCCGTCAGACTGGTGGAGTTATTCGAGAGTTTCCGCATTGAACACGTGCTCCGTTCCAGGAACACTCATGCAGATGCCCTCGCATCCTTGGCAACCAACTTGGCCCAGCCTTTGGGAACGACCCAAAGGGTCACAGTCGCCAGCCGAAAACTCTTTCGATTCCAAGACGTCCCGGAAGCGAACGCCACTCATCAAACGCCAGATCAGCCTGATCAAGAAGACTGGCGTCTCCCGATCATCGACTATGTCCTATACGATATATTGCCTGAAGATGCGAAGGAACGAGAGTCTATCCGACGGCGCGCCTTAAGGTTCTACTATGATTCAACCACTAAAACGTTGTATCGGAGGTCATACGATGGCTTATTGCTTCGCTGTCTTTCAAAGGCAGAGGCGCAAGAGGCCATACGCGGAGTGCATGACGGCGTGTGCGGAGCTCATCAGCCTGGACCTAAACTTTGGGATCGCCTGCGGAGGATAGGCTACTTCTGGCTTGGGATGGTTACTGACGCAGTCGCTTATGCGAAGCGATGCTACGAATGCCAAATCCATGCCAACTACATGCACCAGCCTCCGGAGGACCTGCATCCGACGATGGCGTCTTGGCCCTTCGAAGCATGGAGGATGGACATAGTCGGGCCAATATCTCCACCATCGGCGAAAGGTCATCGCTTCATCCTTACGATCACCGATTACTTCTCTAAGTGGGCCGAAGCTATCCCCTTAAGAGAGGTCAAGACCAATGATGTGATCAAGTTCATCAAACACCATGTCATATACCGATACGGCGTATCCCGGCGTATCATTCATGACAACGACACGCAATTCGTTAGCCATGCATTCACCAGGTTCTGTGACAAATTTCGAATACAGAATCTCTCTTCCACAGCCTATAACCCTTAAGCGAATGGTTTGGCCGAAGCTTTCAACAAAACGATCATCAAGATCTTGACCAAGCTGACTTCCACTAGCAAGCGCGACTGGAATGAAAAGCTAGGCGAGAGCCTGTGGGCATATCGTACGACGGTTCGCACACCGACTGGCACCACGCCATACTCATTGGTATACGGCTGTGAAGCTGTATTGCCATTAGAGATTCAGATTCCATCCCTCCGCGTCGCCCTAGCAACAGGGATGACAGCCGAGGAAAATCATCAACTACGACTTGCAGAGCTCGAGGCGCTGGACGACAAGCGACTGAAAGCTCAGCAGCACATTGAGTTCTATCAAGCTCGAATGGCCAAGAACTTCAACAAGAAAGTCAAGCGCCGAGCCTTCAAAGAGGGAGAGCTCGTGCTCTCCGTTCGCCGACCAATGATCCTCACTTCCAAGAAGAAGGGGAAATTCCAGTCCAAATGGGAAGGACCGTTCGTAGTAGAGACAGTCTATTCGAAAGGGGAAGGACCATTCGTAGTAGAGACAGTCTACTCGAACGGCGCCTATCGCCTCGTCAAGCCGAATGGCGATAAGATCATGATGCCCATCAACGGCAAGTATCTGAAGAAGTACTACCCCTAGTTCTCCTTCACAAACTCCCACGAGTCCACGAGTCTAAACTGGCCCTCACACCCTCCAAATGGTATAAGAGGTAAAACTATTCATACGCTTCAATTTCTTGAGCCAGCTTGCCAGTACAGGCGAACTGCCCAAATCAGGCGAATCGCTCAGATCAGGCGAATCAATCATATCAGGCAAGCCTATCAGTCTAGGCGAAGTCTACTTCTTGAGCTAAGCTCCTTGTCTTGGCGAACCTCTCAAGACAGGCGAGATTAGCATCTCAGGTGGGCAGCATCAAAATCCCACTTGGTCAAACCTTCAGATAGTTAGGACCAAAGCCAAAATCACTCGCCAATCCTCTTCTAAAGGATGGTCGGTCCTCAAAGTCGTTCCAATCACGACATTCCCTGTCACGTTAACATTAAACCTCTGACACAATTCACTTGCCAATCTTCTTCAGGAGAATGGTAGGCCCTCACAGTTGCTCCAATCGCGACAAGACCCCATCAAGTTAATGATCACCTCTGATGATTGGCGCCGTTATTCCTACGAATAGCACAGCCTAAGTAATGGCCTACCACGCGACGTGCTATTACTTCTGTCAATAGTCATACTCCTACGTCCCTGAACTATTTGACCTATTCCAGATATCCTAACACACCCTTAGGATAACTGATGGGTAGTGGTCTACCACGCGATGGCTCCTACCACAATCAATTGTCACATTCCTACATGACGATAATTGTCGCAGGCGGTTCGGCAGACGATCTGTCTGTCGGTTCCCCAAGCAACAACTCACCGAGAGGCGAGTTTAAGTTGAGCTCTTCAGTTGGCCGCAAGAGCGAACGATTGTTCTTTGCTGCAAGCCAAACATCGCCTTCTCGGTCCCATTTGAGCTACAACGCGAAGATCGGAGTTAACCTGATCCCACGCTACGAGCAACAGAAGGCAGAACAAGAGCCTAAAACGACTAAGTCTAAAACAGAATAGTCAAAGGCTCACCAAGTTCAACTCAGATGCCAAACAACACAGACAAAGAAAGAGAAAACTGTGCAAGCAAAGTAAGGATGGACAAAACAAGCAAAAGAGCCACAACGGGCCAGAGTTTACATGCATAAGTTTTCAAGTTATGATGCCTGAGGCATCAACTAAGTTTACAAAACAACAAAAAAAAAAGGAAAAGGAAGGGGACTTAAGCAGCTGCATTACAGGAATTTCAGCAGGCTAAAAGAGCCAATCTTAGCCTTGACCGCAGCGCGCTCCGCCGCACGCCGGATCCTCGCCTTCTCCTTTTGCTCCTGCTGTCACCTGGCTAAATCCGCCTGGCTATCTTCCTCCTCCTGGCGAAGGAGTTGGAGCTCCCGGTCCACCGTCCCGGCAGCCTCGATCAGCCTCCTCACCTCACGCCCACGCTCCTCAAGCTTTGCCTCGCCGCGAAGAGAGCTAGCGTCCTCGAAGAAAGCCCTGTCCAGGTAAGTGTCCATCCGGTCCAGTACCGCTTGGTGTCGCTTCCGCAGACGTCTGAGTTCGGCCTCCTTTGCCCGAATCCGCTTAGCCCGCTCCTCACGCTCGAGCAGGAGATACAGTGGAAGGGGCGGTGGCACGTCGGAGGGATCATCATGAGCTAGTTCCTCGAGGCGGTACATCCACCGCTTCACGTGCTCAAGCTCCCGTTCGCATCGCCGTGTGAGCGAGGCATCACTCGCGCGGCGGACCGCCTCTAAACCCGCTTCCACGAGAGGAAGCGCATCGTAATATCGCCCGTCGCCCACGCTGACCGAGAGGGCGATCCCATGCACCAAGCCCACCAAGCTCTGGAGGGGCACGAACGCGGGATGAGCCACGGGGTCTGGAACAGAAGACCCCTGGACCAAGCTCGCAGGGGGAGCAGCCGGGACGCCGACGTCGACGACGGTGGCGGAAGAACCGACACCCTCGGAGTCGCTGTGATCGAAAGAGGAGGCCATGAGGAAGGGAAGTTTCTCGCGGAGATCTCCTTCTAGCGGATTTTTTTTTTCTTTCTCGAAAGCAGTAAGGACTCTGCTGAAGAGGGACAAGTATGGGTACATATTCAAAAAAATGCGATGGCTGAGATTCATCACCCCAAGCGATCAAGCGGTCCAGATGTCCTGCGACGCTTCAAACTCAACGCCAATAAAGGCCAGTCCTCTCGAGACCCTAAACCGACCGATCGGATTGAGCACAAAAGGCGAAGCGTTCGGTCGCTTCACTATTAAATGAGCATTAATGCGCCCGTAGAGACTTAGCTGGCGAGCACTTAGGCCCGCAGCTGGACGCGTGGCACAAGCTTTGCCCACAGTTGAATTTCTGACTGTTGGACAAACTCACCGCCATCTAAATTTCGCCTGTAGTGTGAGCTCGCCATCATACGAGTTTCGCTTACAACTCAAATTCGCCATCAATCGAGTTTGATTTTTGTCACAACTCGAAATCATACAGGTTCTGCCTGCAGCGTAAGTTCGTCAGCAGTTGAGTTTGGCCGTCTACTCGAACTCGCCGGCAGTTGAGTTTAGCTTCTAAGCAAAACTCGCCGCGATCGAGTTTCGCCTGCATACAAGCTTCGCTAGCAATGTGAAATCGTCAGGAGCCGAGCTTCACCATCTTAACGAACTCGCAGTCGCCATAGTTTCGCCGATACAGGTTCCGCCTGCAGCGTAAGTTTGTCAGCAGTTGAGTTTGGCCGTCTACTCGAACTCGCCGGCAGTTGAGTTTAGCTTCTAAGCAAAACTCGCCGCGATCGAGTTTCGCCTGCATACAAGCTTCGCTAGCAATGTGAAATCGTCAGGAGCCGAGCTTCACCATCTTAACGAACTCGCAGTCGCCATAGTTTCGCCGATACAGGTTCCGCCTGCAGCGTAAGTTTGTCAGCAGTTGAGTTTGGCCGTCTACTCGAACTCGCTGGCAGTTGAGTTTAGCTTCTAAGAAAAACTCGCCGCGATCGAGTTTCGCCTGCATACAAGCTTCGCCAGCAATGTGAAATCGTCAGGAGCCGAGCTTCACCATCTTAACGAACTCGCAGTCGCCATAGTTTCGCCGACAGCATAAACTCATCGGAATAGAGTTTGGCCTTGAAAATAGACTCGTCGTCGCACAAGAGATTTCGCCTGCAGTACGAGATTGTCGGCAATTACAGAGCAAAACACTGGAAAGCGACATATCCAAAGAGTATACGCACAATGAGCGGACATAAACCTCATTGATGCTTTAAGACAGTACATTTGAACAAAGTTATGGTTTTTGCAATTGCGAAAGTCATAATATTACGTTCAAAGAAGCAAAACATGCACCCAGTTTTTTAAGACAATACATTTAAACAAAGTTATGACTTCATAAACAAATAAGTCATAAACGAAATGTCTTAATATAATCATAAGGCAGAAGTCTCAGTCGAACACGCTAAAAGTGGAGATCTCTTCTTTGGCCGCCTCCACCTGGCTCGCGTGGTCTTCCCAAGCCTTGTTTTCAGCAGCCTTCCGAATCCGGTCTTCACGGCTCGACCTAGCGGCAGCATCTGCCTGGCGCAAGGCTAGCAGGCGTCGAGTTTCCGCCTCAGCGTTCTTACTGACCTTGACGACGTCGGACTGGAGCCCCTTCCACTTCGCCTCCGCCTGTCCCAATTCGGCCCTCAGGCGAGCCATAGTGCGATTGAGGTCAATGATTTGCTCCTCTAGCAAATGTTGTTGACCCACCCAAAAGTTGGCGACAGACTCCAAATCCGCTATTTCTTTGGAACGGGTCTCCTACTCCAGGGCTTCCTGACGCCTAACATGAGCCAGGCAAGACTCCATGTTGGCTTCCGGACCTTCCTGTAGCAAGGCCTCTAACCCTATCATGCGTGGCTCCAAGAGACGAAGTTCACGCATGCAACGGGTAGCGAGCCGATTTTCGCCCGATCGCCGCAAATCAGCCACGCGATCAAAGAGAGACTGCCTGAAGCTGTCAAAACTGCCCATGCCAAGTCCGACAAGGGAAATTACCTGTCTCACAGCGCTCTCGAACTCTTCGATGCGAGCCTGCCAGGACAGGGACTCGGAGGGAGCAGGTTCTTGGCCCGGAGCGAGCGCCGTAATGGGTGGGATCTCAAGGCAGGGTTCATCTCCCGGCTCGGGAGCAGGGTCTGAAGCGACGGGGGTCCCGAAATCAGGATAGGCTCAGCCGCAGGCTCCTCGGCAGTCGGCACCTCCCCTCGATCTGTAAAACACAACAACATAGAGAGGAGTCAAGGGAAGAATACCTGTTCAACCCGCGCGAGAGCTAGGACGAAAGAGTACCTTCGGCCGCAGAAGCCTCAGCAGCGCCCGAGGAAGAAGGTTCTTTCTTTTTCTTAGAGGCGACCCTCTTCACCTTCGGCGCCATCGGGGGTATGAGGAAGGGAAGATCTGGGTTTACTCTGAGGAAGATGATGAGAAGGCTGTAGGTCCTCTTGATAGAGAGTAAGGGTGTTAAATACCCTAAGAACTCTAGGCGGTTACTCAATGCTTGATTAGACCGTTCAAGGCTAAAACAGTTAAAGGGTAAGGCCGAACAAATCGGATCTTACCTGGACGGCCAAGATCCAACGGTTTTTCTTAAGCACGATCTTCAACAACGGCCCGAATCGGGCGCGAGGGACGAAGAGCCCCACTACGCCGCATTCAATACGGAGCGACGTGCCCACGTTCTCTCGGCTGACGTAATCACAAACCAATACGTGGCCCACTGAAAGCGGAGCCTATTCGATGGCGAATTCGCCGTTAAGGTTCCCGCGGGTCGAAACTGATTACCTTCCTGGAATTTGAGTCAATTCCAAATCCGCTACGGACGAAATCCACCCGCAGAGGAAACAAGCTTACGGTCGAAATTCGCCGACGGCTGAATACCGCCCCTCACAGCTAACGCTTTAGCTAACACATGTTAGAAGAGAAATGGAGCATGCACAGAGGTAACAGTAAACAAAAAAAAAACAAAGTGATAGTTTCATTCATAGAAAGAAATCCTAGTACAACTGGCAATCAAAGATAAAAAAAAGGCAAATTACAAGGACTTCAACCGCAGTTCCGCCTCACTAATCTCCCTAGCATGACGAACCTCTAGCCTCCGCAGGATTTCTTGGCGAAGATCTTCCTCAGTGCGCGAGGCCAAGTCTTGGACAGTCTCTTTGACCTCCCTATGGGCTCGAGCCTTTTCCTCGACGGAATTAGCCGTCAGTTGCTGACGAGATTCAATGCTTTCCAACTCCTTGACCACCTGTTCACGAGCCTTCTCCTGAATGGGCAATGAGGCTTGCGCCTTAGCTATAACCTGCTTTAGATTCTCTACCTCCGAAGACAGGCGAGAAACGCGGTTATCGGCCTTCTGTCGCTCGAAGGCCATTCGTTCATCCTCAGCCTTGGCCTGCCCCAACTCTGCTGACAATCTCGCCTCCAGCGACATGGTCTCTTCCAGATGGAGATCGCGTTCTTCCACCGCTGCTCAGACTTCGCCGATTGCAAGATCCACGAGAGTGGAACTCTTCGCGCGAAGGGCAAGCAACCGCTGAATAGCTTCTTTCACTTCCTCCTTACACTGGAAGTAGGGCATCGCCGCAGTCCGACCAAGCCTCTTGATTAAGAAGCACACGACGTAGTCGATATCCTCTTCGAAACTCTCGAAAGGACAATTCTCTTCCAAAGCAAGCCTGATGCATGCGGCTAGAGTGTCTTGGAAATCAGCCAAGGATCGTGCCGCACTCCTTCTTCGCTCACGCTCCAAGGGAGAGAGGACGGCCTCCTCCGCCGTGGATGAAATCCCAGTTGAAGTGCCAGTGGTCATAACCATAGAAGTAAGGATTGGCGCCGCCAAAGCTGGTGTGACCAATGACGCCCTCGGAGCAGCGGTCACAGCATCAACGGCCGCCACCGTCAGCTACGAATGCACGAAGAGGATTAACAGAGGCCCCTCAAAAGGGATCTTATAGACAGTTGGGTACGGAAGAATGAGTAATGCTAAAACCTACGCTTACCTGAGCCTGTGGGCCCCTCGTCATCTCCAGCTTCCTCCTCTTCGTCGGAAGGAATGGAGATCACTTTCTCAACCACACCTGCATAGGCCCAATACAAGTGTCAAAAGGTGTAAGACCAATATTGCGATCAAGGATACTGTTGCAAAGACTACCTCCTGATGCGGACGCAGAAGCCGTTGGAACTCCCGTCGGTGGCCTCACGCCAGATTGCGGAGAAGCGCCCTTCGAAGTTGCCGGGACTGCCCCCGGCGCAGCAGAAGAGGCGGGCAGCGCAGCTCCAGACCCAGACGTCGCCGCTCCGGGGATGCTTACCGGAGGAATGTTTTCCTGACCCTCCGCCTCTCGGACGATCTCCGCCGTCTCATCCCGACGGGCCTTCTTGGCCGCCTCCGCTCGGGAACTCTCGGTCGCTGCCTCCCGCTGACGCTTCGAGAGAAGCGAGCTACTCGGAGACAGAAGAGGTGTCCCCATCTGTCCAATTGTCGGACTCTGGACCTGTCTTGGGTGTTCAGATTCTCGTGGTTCACCAAGGGCATCCAACGAAGGACCAAGAGGAGGAACTCGAACCTCGGGAGCCTCATATTCGTCTAAACCAGCGTCAAAACTCTCAGAGTCCTCCACTGGATCCTCTGAGAACAGGTCCCTAGCGGTTTGATGGCCCCTTTGCCTTGAAGAACGGAGAGCCCCCCTGAGAGGACGATCATGCTCCGCCAGACATGAGCTCTGGAACCAGAAACCAGCGGGGTTAGCACTGGCGCCCCGATACCACCGGCCGCCAGACATGAGCTCTGGAACCAGAAACCAGCGGGGTTAGCACTGGCGCCCCGATACCACCGGCAGTACAGGAGCATGTGGTGCAAATCACGATCCTTCGCGGGTAGTTCGAAACGAGCCTGGGTGCCACCAGCATGGGTCCAGAACCATTCCCGAGCTCCGTCCACCAGTCCACCTTCGAAGTGCAGGCGGGGATTGGCATTGCCCACGTACAATTGATCGTACCCGAACTGGCAGGCAAACCTGCAAGGAATATACGGCTCAAGGTAACACACAGAACCTGTGCGAAGGATGTGATACCCCGGCCGAATGTTTACCAACCATCGGAATGCGCCGCGAGGAAGAGCCGAGTGATGGTCCGCCGTCGGCGCATCCCTAAGAGACTCGCCGTATCTTCCTCCGCTGAAGTAGGGGAAGAAGCGACGAAAATTGTAGTGGACAAAGTGGGAGAGCATCTTCCGCGCATCGGGAATGTCTTTATACTTCCAAGAACACCTCTCCAAACGCTCAAGGAACGGAACGAACCTGTCTCCTTGAAGAGTCGCGGGAGCGCTCATCAAACACTCGCAGTGGTAAACAAACCACGCCATCAAGTAGGTGTATGGAAGCCCCACTCTAGGATTGGGAGTCCTGATGACCTCTCCATTCCCCTTGTCGGTAGTCGACACACGACAGAATTGGGCCGTCAGAGTGCGGAGCCCCCGGTGAATACACGCTATCATCGCCGATACCAGGGAATAGGACTTCCCGTGGGCTAAACAAACCGCAGGATACACGACCTCTACAGGAATAGCCTCAAAAGAGTGAGTGGGGATTACGCACCTCTTGAGCCACAACATGAGGTATCCCGCGAACAGAGCCTTCCCAGAAATAGGGGACATGGCCTGGTGGTGAAACGAATGGAAGACCGTTCCAGATTTGAACCCGCCCTCGTCACGATCAAGAGCTATAGTGGCTTCCTCTTCAGCCATCCTCCTTTCCACTTCAACCTGGTCGCACCCACCTAGAGGAAGAGCAGGATTCCCCTTGACATCGTTCCCAGGGAATAGATAGTCAGCCCAATTCTTGTGGCTGATTCCCGGAGTCCTCTTCTTCTTCCCCTTATGATCCCTAGCCCCCAAGGTGCTGAGGCAAATGTGATAATGGCAGAGCAACTCCCACAAAGTTTCTACTACCAAGGGGGAACAGTCAGAAAGCTGGTTGATCTCATCTTGGTCTGGGATGTACTCCTCATAAGGAAAGTCCCCCAGGGGAAGCCCTGACACGTCGTACATCTCTTGAGGGGACATACCGAGTTCACCGTTGGGGGTGAAGAAGGTGCCGCTTTCCGCACAGTACAGTTCCAGGATGCTGTGAAACTACGAGGCATTAATTCTCAAACCATGTCGAGTGGCTTGAATAGCCGCATATAGCTCCGAATTCTTGAGGTCAGAATTCTCAGCCAAGATGCAATCGGTGATCTTGGACCACCAAGTATCGCTGCCCGGCGCAGAATATACCCACCCCGAGGCTCTGAAGTCCTTTGGGGGAAAACTCCCACCTACTCGGAAGAAGCGGTGACGAAAAGTCTCTGCTACCGCCGTCGACTCCCCTGCAGGCGGCTCATTAGACAATAGGCCAGGGCGCAGACCCGTCACGCGCTTACATGAGCCCTCCACCCCATATCCCGCCGTGGAGCCTGTAAAGACACCATAGGTGACCCCGTCCTGAGTGGGGGTCAAGTCCCAATTCATCACTCAGGGGACCGCGAAAGACCGTAGCCCGACGATCGAGAACCCCCTCGGCATGACGGGAAGGTAATAGTGAGTCCCCTCCACTGTACGCAACCATCTGCTCTCCTTGAGCAGCAAAGCGGAAGGATCGGTGACAGAATCGCCAAACAAAAACTGAGGCTTCGGCAGCTCCGCCCTGTCCTCGTCTGTCAACACCGCGTCAGTGGTCAACTGTGCCCATCGGTGACTCTCCTTGTCGAGCCAACCGGCTTATCGGCGGAGAAGACGGGCACCGGACCCAAGGAAGGAAATCGGGGAGGCGCTGGATTACCTTCACCTCCGGCGAAGCCAGTGGCCACGCCCTTTGGGAGGGCTCGGTCGGAAGAGGTCACTGCAAAACAGAGTCAAGAAAAATCAGGAGGCAGATGCAGATCCGCCTGTCAAGGAGCGATATTCGCTAGACATGACGAGACCCGCTTGCATAAGCCACGTTCGCCTTTATTAGACGAAAGTCGAACTCGCCTGTCAGAAGACGAGTTCACTTTCGCCTAATAGAGACCAATCTCGCCTATAAAGGCTGGAATCGCTCAACGCGGATGAAGGTAAAATCCGCCTGAGAAGGGGCAGTTTTACCAAAATCACGGGAACTGCCTTACCCGCCAAGGCAAGATGAGCAGCACTCATCTTCCTGGCACGACAGCGGTAACCAACATGAGGACGTTAAAACAAACTTTCTCAACTTACCCGAGCACGCCTCAGACACATCGGCGGTCGCACCAGCGGACAGGCGGTCGGAGTAGCATCCGGGGCCCTTTCCCGTCACTTTACACCTCTTGGATTTCAGCGCCATTGAAACGAAGCGGGAATTCTTTATCTTTTGAGAGATTTTCACACACAGTAACTTTCAAAAAGGGGAAAAGGACGAAACTTATTTAAAGGCGAAAGGGCTTGCGTAGCTCTGATGGCACTTGCAAAGCGAGACACTCGCGTTCAAGAGACGCGACCACGATCGAAATCGACGGCCCAGATTGTCCTTCACAACTCGTTCTACAGTTGCGAAAGAGCCATTGAAAAGGGGAATGGGCCGGTCAAAGCCCGAAACCCGAACCAAAACCCACGACTTGATCTGACGGTCGGGTTCGAAAACCACGGCCACGATGCATCGTGGGGCGAAACACACGAAGCTGACATCATGATGTCAAGTCACGATCACCACGACCCGACGAGACCGCGCCGCCTTAGCTGGGAAGCACGAAGCCCTATCGGCAAACACGTGGCTCATCTCCCATCTAATCTGGTTCCGCCCCAAAAAGGAGGGGTCTCGCCCGCGAATATTTGGCCTGACCCCACGAGTCGCATGAAATTTGGTTCCCAAAGACTAATTTCGCCTTGACGATTCATTCGCCCGTAAAGAAAAAATTACGAACGAAGCCAATAGAATGACCTCGCTTAAACGGTTAAGCCCACGCCTCAGACGGCTAAGGGTCAGAGCAGAAATCTTAGCATTAAGCCTAAGAGAAACTGTTCGGCAACTCATCATACTGAGGGGAATAGTATGGCTAGCCCGATTCAAACGGTGATCGGTAAAGGCACATCAAACCCGTTGATAGCTGAGAGTTTGCTAAAAATCCTAAAAGAAACCCCCAGACCACACGCAAGCCAGTTTAGGTCTGAAAACTTTTGAAGGGGGTCTTGTAGACGGTAAAAAATACCTCTGATAAGCCTACAGGAAATTCGCCCACAAGAAGTCGCCTGCCTAAGCCGCATGGTCGTCAAATGTGCTCGGTTCCAGATTCGTCTGAATAATCGACTCGCCTGCACGAGTTGAGATCAGTTAAAATAGCGGAAATTCGTCTTTCACGCAACTCGCCTGAAGGGAGAGGGCACAGTACTCTAAGACCGCCAGGCGGCCGCTCACAGTACTTGCAGCGCGAGGGACTGGACAGGTGTCGAGTCGACCTGAATGGTTATAAATGCGACTCACATCGGCTATCTTAGTCGGGAGACGAATCCGCCGGCGTTCGGCGAACTATCCAAACCCACTCGAGTGCCAGGAACACGCTTTCCCGCCTCTCTTGGCCTGAAGAGAGAAGACACAGTACTCCAGGCCCGCCGAATAGCCGCCTACAGTACAAGTGAGCAGACAAGTGTCAAAACAGCTTGCGCCCTCATAAATGCGGCTCACCTCAGTTGTCCAAACGAGGGGACGAGAGCCGCCGGCGCTCGGTGGTTGGTCAGATTCACGCAAGCATATGACAGCCTTTGTCACGCATGCGAGGAGGGGCTTTCCCACTCTTACGAAACGTGATACGGAGCACAACTCTTCGAATGACCGCTGACGGTACGAAGGAACAGCGGGACGTCTCCGAACAGTGTATGGTCACATCCCATAATTCAAGGAATAGTCAAGCTGTCCTTCTTCCATTTAAAAGCCCCTTCCAGCGCACTAGAAGAGAGGTCGCAAAACTTGGAGAAAAGTAATTGAGACCAAGCTGTTAGCAGATCCTTGCATTACAGCACCACTGCCTAGTTCTGAGCTCCGATCGCCGGCGAACTAAGCAGACCCGAACTCCATCGATTCGAGCTTCTACTACGAACTGAAGCTGTCCAGCAACCTCGATCGAACGGTCCAAGGGAAGCAGACTCGACACGAGCATCGAGCGAAGCGTCCTATAGCCACCTAAAGTCCCCACACAAAACAAAGAGGGCATTCCCTCTGCTTCTGTTGTAACCATTTGATTATTAGTTTGTAATAAGCTTTCTTATTAATACAAACGAACACTCCCTATTTTTGGGAAATCAAATTTACACCATACAGACTTATCATCCTATTGAAGAGGATTGATAAGTAGGTTGTCAGAGGTGTAATATTTAACATGAAAGAATTTTGTTGCGATTAGAGCAACTTTGAGGACTTATCATCCTATTGACGATGATTAATAAGTAGATTGTCAGATGTATGATATTAACGTGACAAATTAGAAGTGATGTAAGCTACATTCATACTCTGTGGGGGTAATGATCATCATAAGTGTAATGTTAACTCGACGATGTGAAAGATTTATGACTCGTAATCCAGTGGATTCCAAGTAACCAACCCCCAGTCTTGATTAAGACTTAGCAGGGAAAGAAAAAAAGGGGTAGACATGACATATTGCCTTGTGGGTCACTATCCATCAAGTCGGAATAGAGGCCCATCACCTAGTAGGTCGTTATCTGACGAGTTTGACTATCAGAGGTAATTATTAACGTGATAGTTTTGATAGACCCACCATCCTACTGAAAAGAATTGGTGGAGGAATTTGGTGAAAATAGACTATCAGATGTGATTGTTAACGTGATAATTTTGGTGGACCCACCATCCTACTTAAAGAGGATTGGTGGGGGAATTTAGAGGAAATGGACTATCAGATGTGATCATTAACGTGATAGTTTTGGTGGACCCGTCATCCTATTTGAAGAGGATTGGTGGGGGAATTTTAAAGAAATGGACTATCAGAGGTGATCATTAACGTGATAGTTTTGGTGGACCCGCTATCCTACTTGAAGAGGATTGGTGGGACAATTTAGAGAAAATAGACTATCAGAGGTGATCATTAATGTGATAGCTTTGGTGGACCCGCCATCCTACTTGAAGAGGATTGGTAGATTGACGGACTATCAGAGGTAAATATTAATGTGATAGTTTTGTGGACCAGCCATCCTATTGAAGAGGATTGGTGGGAGAATTTGGAGGGAATAGACTATTAGAGGTGATCATTAACGTGATAGTTTTGGTGGACTTCGTGGTTAATAGATGTATTCTATTGAACATGACAACTCAAAAAATTTATTACTCATAATCCAATGAATTACAAATAAACCAACCCTCAATCTTGAACAAGTGCAGGGGAAAAAAAGAAGTAGACATGGCACATCGTCTAGTGGGCCGCTATCTAACGAGTTTGACTATTAGAGGTAACTGTTAACGTGATATTTATAGGATCTGCCATCATACTAAAGAGGATTGGCTTCAATGGGCGTAGTATCTTCCCCTTCTGACTGATAAGATTGGGCTTGGTCTGATTGCTCAGGTTGATCCTGCCTACTTTATTCTTCAGCTTTGATCCTGGTAATAATCTTTTAAGCATGTTCGTCTTAAGAGATTAGTTATCTCCAGGAACGGCATTCTGCAACCCTCATTTGTGCTATAAGGTCGGTCTGTAAGTTGTGTCGACAGGTCTCCACTAAGGTAGACTGTGTCATACCTGTCAGACATTACAGAGCCATATTTCGAAACCTTTTGACAAAGACTTTGATGGACTCCCTCTTTTTCTTCTTAGTGGCGAGAAGGGTATGGATGGAGATTTATGTATCATCTTTAAAGAATCTTGACAGGAAGAGTCTCTCTAGATCCGACCACTTTTGGATACATCCCGCTGGTAGTTTCCTGAACCATTCAAAGGCAACTCCCTTGAGGGTGCCAATGAATAATTGGGCCAAGATGGTGTCATTTGATATCACATTCCCAGTTTGTAACTTGAAATGATAGATATGTTGGTTCGGTGATTCTGTACCGTCGAAAGTTTGTAGCGTCGGGACCTCAAACTTTGGAGGATAAAGGGTTGCATCCTATTCGGCAGGATAGGAACTAAATCAAAAACGGTGATGATGGGTTGAGTTTATTAATGGTTATGAGTTCGCGATTCAGTATCATCCGAGAAAGGCAAACATTGTGGCAGACGCATTAAGTAGGAAGCGTCGACATCGGATTTTAACTTTGAGATGCTCGTTGTATCGAGATCTTTACACCCTCAGCTAGTTTGATTTTAGACCAGACACTTATGCGAGGATATTCATCCAGGAGAAAGTGAAATTTCATGGAGTTCCAGAGAAGATTGTATCAAACCGAGGCTCAGTTTCCACTTCGCACTTTTGGAGGAGCTTCCAGAATTCTTCCGGTAGCCAGTTGTCGTATTCTTGTGGGTTTCACCCACAAACAGATGGACAAATTGAGAGAGTCAATTAAGGGTTGGAGGATATGTTGCGGGCTTGTGTTATAGATTTCCAAGGCAGTTAGGAGGACCACATCCCATTGATTGAATTCGCTTATAACAACAGTTACCAAGTAACAATTGGTATGACACCATATGAGGTGTTGTACGGGAGGCCTTGTAGATCACCTAGTTGCTGGGCAGAACCAGAGGACAACCTATTGCTTAGATCGAAGTTAGTGAGACAGACTATAGAAATGTAGCAATAATTCGGGAGCGTATTTTTTAGTTCAGAGTCGTCAGAAGAGTTATGAAGATCAGAAATGACGACCATTAGAGTTCCAGGTTGGGGACTATGTATTATTGAAAATATCGCCAATGAAGGAAGTTCAGCAATTTGGTAGACGGGGGAAACTTTCCCTGGGGTATATTGGTCCATTCAGGAGAGTAGAGCGCTTTGGAGCTGTTTCATATCGGCTAGATCTTCCAGCATCGATGTCGAGTATACACGATATCTTCCATGTTTCGATACTTAAGAAGCATCTACGTGAGGAGGAGCAGCAGCGAATGTTAGACACGCCAGAGGTTGAGATTCTTGAAGATATAACTATTATTGCAATTCATGTGTGTATTCTTGCCAATAAGGACAAGAGACTTAGAAACAAAGTGATATCTTTTGTTAAAGTTCAATGGAATCGGAAAGGAGCTGAGAAAGTTTTTTGGGGTGCGATGAGGATATGCATCATGATGACTTGCACCTATTTACTTAAACCTATTTGAGCAAGTACATTGTTTGGATATGATTTGTCTATGTTTATGATTATCTATATGCTCATATTTACATTTAACGCTAGAATGGTGGTATTAGCACTTAGCTCCTAATTTGGATTTTTCACCCGACGTACTTGTTCCGCTTAGTTAGGGGTTAAGTGGGAGTATTTGCATCCTAGATAGTTAAGTATAGATATCGAGGAAGATTCTTGGGAGCACGAAGTTGTTATGCATCGCGACTACCCGTACCTGTTTGAATAGGTAAGTTGATTAATTTTGATTGGTGTTCATGATTACCCATATAGTCATATTTATATTTAACGCTAGAATGAGGTGTTAACACTTAACCTCTAATCATTCGGAACACATGGTATATATATGGGGGGTTCCTTGTTTGGATTTTTCGCCCGACGTACTAGTTCTGTTTAGTTAGGGGTTAAGTGGGAATATTCACATTTTAGAGTGTTAAGTGTAGATATTTTAATATTTTATATCTGAAGATTTATGGTAATGTATTATTAACCTCTACGATACGTTTACGGAATTTCAGGGACGGAATTCTTTTAAGGGGGAAGAATGTAAAACCCCAAAAATTTGAATATTTTGTAATAAATAATAAATATATTGTATTATGAAAAAATAATATTTATTAATGTTTTAGTATGCTAAGAATTGATTTGAGATCAATTCAATGTATATATGTGAATATAGAAGTGATATCATGCACACGTGCATGGGCCTGAATCTGGGAAAAACAACCAGTTAAAAATATATACATTTTACATACTGAAACAATTAGAATCTGGAAAAACTTAAAATATCAAACTTGTAGGTATCTTCAAGAGATTTCCAACAAATCTTATATCACCTTATTCTGAGGTCGGACGCGAAAGTTCCTCTCCCCTCAAAAACCCTAGATCTTATTCTTATGAGTTTTGAGAGCTTTGTGAAGCAAATATCGACAAAAGGGCGAGATCATCGACGTGTGACGAGGGAGAACGGGTGGTTTGTGCTCATGGATTGCTTGCTGTTTATTTCAGAAGCTTATACATAAGATTAAGGCAAGATTATCTTCATCCAAACCTATCCCCATAGTTAAATAACTAGTGTAGATGATTAATATGATGTTGAATATGTGTTTTCATGCTTTAATCTTAACCTAAGGTGTTAAAAGTGATTAATATGATGTTGAATATGTGTTTTCATGCTTTAATCTTAACCTAAGGTGTTAAAAGTCAGATTTTTTATAGTAAACCTTAAAAAAAATGCTAGATAAATAATCTTTTCTTGATGTTTATGATAGTATCATGACCATGATCATTAGGGTTTTTCATAATTTCATTCATATATGAGAAATTTAAGTGATGTACTATATATATTTTTTTCTGCAGAAAATTGCAGCACTTGTATAATCTTTAATTGAGAGTTTAAGATAGCAAAAAAACCTAAATTTAACCAAACTAGTTTTAAATAAAATCTATATGTATTTACTTTCTAAAAAAAAAACCATTCTTAAAAAGACTTTGTATAGAGAAAGATATCTTATGTTTACTAATAACATGTCCTGCAGAAAAACGGTTACACATATATAATATTTAACTGGAGATTTGGGATAACAAATGAACTCCAAACTGAACCAACTTATGTTATTTGAAAGATATGTGAATCTAGTTTTCAAAATAGAAAACTATTTGTAAAAATAGTTTTCCTAGATAAACATATGCTTGTTTTACTAACAAATATCCCGTCTATTTTTCCTACTCATTTTGTGGAGCTGTGTTGCGCCGTTTTGAGGTGTGTTCGCAGAGTTTTGAGCCACTTGATGTTACATGTATAGTTATAAATATGTTAGTTATACATTTAAGAATTCCAAGGGGATTATGATGAATTTTGATTTGATCATATTTGAATTAGATATAGTTCATATACATATTGGATGTCATTGATGAGCACGGCTCACTACTATATGGGATAGTGCGTCAACACACCAGATATACATAGTTTGTAGATGAGGTGGATATCGTTGATGAGCTCAGTTCAGTACTACATGAGGTACTGCGTCAATATTTCATAAGTACATGCCATTGAGTAAGATTTTAGGATGCTTGATCTAGCCGTCCGTCCCGCACTAGGGTGCGATGAGGCTTGTGAGCCATATTTCTAGAATACCTATTTGATAGTCCGTCCCACACTCATGTTACGCACTGAGATCACGATGAGACTAATGAGCTGTGTACACAGTTCAGGATACCTACGGGGTAGTCCGTTGCACTGAAACAATTACTTGATAGCCTAAGTATGGCAGATGCCGATTATGAATACGACTTATCATTGAACTATATGACTAAGATACGTTAGTTTTGAAAGTATACAAAATTATGTGTTGGTATTTTATTCTATCTCTCCAGTGATAGTGGAAGATATTATAAATACGATGTGTTGATATCTTATTTATTTTACTGTCTTCTTTACTTCTTTGTTAGGATCAATGATTAGAGATTTACAATTTGAGACATATGGTATATATATGAGAGTTTCCTTGTTTGGATTATTTCTATCGACGTACTAGTCTCGTGTTATGGATTTCTAATTATTGGTTTCATTAGATTGTCTTTTTTTAGTTGGTATTAATGTTTAGATATCTACAATTTGAGACTTATGGTATATACATGAGGGTTTTCTTGTTTGGATTATTTTGCTCGACGTACTACGTCTCGTGTTGTAGGTTTCTAAATGTTAATCCTACTTAGATACGGGAAAAATGAATCTAGGTAGACTATGCTTAATAGATAGAACATTCACTCCACCTAGTAGCCCTTTCCCTGGGGGCGGATGGAGGTAATCTTGATGTAGCGCTCTGACGCTTTCTTGTTATTTTTTTTTCTTTTAAATTACTTTTCAGGTAGTTCGGAGTTTCGGAGAGCCGCAGGGTGACGGAGTTCTGGCATAGTCGTCGTCGCGTATTCTTACTTATAGAGACTCTACTGTAGTTTTGAGTTTTATCCAGACATTAGAGTTTCATATTCATATTGTAAAGGAAGTGTTCCTTAGTATGATTTTTAGTTGATTCATGTTGAGATATTTTTATTATTCAGATATCAGATGTATTATAGTTGAGACATGATTCTTTTCATTTATGAGATATCTCTTCTATATCACGTCTATTACATTTATTCCCTTTATTTTGCCTGTTTGTACCTGCACTTCTATTTGGTTCTACTAGAGGATATTACTGTGATTGGTGAAATATGTTTATGCACAGCGTGGGTGCATGGCAGGTTTGACATCTCTGGTTTCACATTGGACTGCAGCCTTATGTGAACCCAGAGGCGTCACATTTAGGTGGTCTTCCACTCTTCTGAAAGCTGACCCTCTTCTGCTTCTCGTAGATGCAATCCTCGCGAACACCAACTTCAACTGAATCGATACCGGTTAGCTTCCCCTGTTAGTATAGAATCTTCATACCCTTCTCACTCATGTTCCCAGCCTATTATGCCATAGATCTGCACTCTTCTTGCCATCTGCAATTACGAGGATGTCACTCGCATGTGAAGTTAGGTAGAGTGTTCTAGTTTTGTTGCCTCGGGCAACCACCATAGTACCTTTGTAGATTTTCCACGAATCCCCGGTGAAAGTTAAAACATAGCCTTATGCTCCAACATGGCCAAACGAAATAAGATTCCTCTTCAGCTTTGATACGTGTCTGACATTCTTCAGATTCCACTTAGAGCCCTTCATCTGAATCTGTATGTCGCCTCTTCCAACAATACTACAAGGCTTGTTGTCTCCCAAGTACACTTTTTCAAAGTCCACTGCTACATAGTTCTGAAGAAGCTTTCTATTAGCAGTGGCATGGAATGAGGCTCCTAAGTCAATAACCTAAGAATCGGAATCGTTGTCCATAGAAGGATCAAAGCATCTTGCACGATGTGAGCCTCCTGCTCATTCGCATTCTTCTTTGGCGCTTTGCAAACTGAAGACATATGGCCCTCCTGGTCGCAGTTCCAACACTTCCCTTTGATAGGCCTAACCTTCGAGTTCAACCTCTTCTTCTTTGATTTCGATCGATTCCTTTTTTGGTTGGCCTTCTTCTGGCTTTGGCCTCTCTGTTCGAGATTTAGGGGTAAACCTGAACCTTCTGATTCAGACGATTTCCTTCTAATCTCTTCGGATATAATCATGCCCTCGCTCAGCTTTAACTTCTCCTTCCCCATCGAGTTGCTAATTGCGGTCATGCAACCTGTCCAACTATGTGGTAACTGCGATAGAATCAATAGGGTTTGCACTTCGTCATCAAACGTGATGTCCACAGAGATAAGTTGATTAACAATCATGTTGAACTCGCTGAGGTGCATCGTGAAGGAGCATCATTCTTTCATCTTGAGGTTGAAGAGCATTTTGACAAGATACACCTTATTTACGGCTGACGGTTGCTCATACATCTTCGCGAGCGCTTCCATAAGCCCCACCGTCATCTTCTCCTTTAAAATATTATGGGTGACTGATTTGGCGAGCGACAACCGGATCTACCCTAGAGCCTTCTGATTCAGTATTTCACAGTCCTCGTATGATTCCTCTTTCTTCTTTCCCTTAGACTTGCCCATCAACGGACGGTAAAGGACCTTCTGGTACAGATAGTGCTCCATCTGTGACTTCCAGTAGGCGAAGTCTGATCCGTCAAACTTCTCGATCTTTGATTTGCTTTCCTCTGCCATGGCTCTCACACAAATCTTATGAATGATGCCCTGATACCAATTGCTTGGAATTTGAATCACACAATCGAACCCGTGCCCTTCCGGATCTTGTGCCGAAAGTGGTAAGCATGAAATCACAGCAAATAAAAGAAAAAACTTGTAGGAAAGATTAAACAGAAAAGAACACACCATATTTAACGAGGTTTGGCAAACGTACATACGTCCTCGGGAGTCACACCAAAAAGTTTTGATTAATTGATGAACATTACAATGCTCACAAATAGGTTTTTATCTCTTTGAGATCTCTCTGAAAGAATCATCTCAAAAACCCTCTTTTTTATGTTTCATATAACCCTAAAATCGTTTAGGTATATATAGCATCCTGGTCCAAAATAATTTCCCAAATGATTTAGGAAACTGGAAAAACCGAGTCTAGTCGACCGGATTATGAGTGTCGGTCGACCAGCCAAAAAACAGTTTCATACAGGGTCTGTTTGCATCTTTTTGGTCGACCGACCAGAGCTCTAGTTTCCGCCTGTTTTCCTACAGGCGTCACGGTCGACCTGGATCACTCCTTCGATCGACCGACCCGATAATTTCCAGACTCGCATTTTTGTTTTAGGTTTCGGTCTTCACACTTCCAAAACCAACAATGGGAGAGCCACCCAACTTATCATCAGGAAATAATACATTGTTCAGATCACTACAAATAATCCAAGGGATATCATACCGACGATAGAGATTATCCCATAAAAGAAGCGTATTTTCAAACATATTAGAACCATATGTGAAAGAAGAGAGACACTTAAATTTATCATCTTTGGAGAACAAGGTGAAGGATATGCCTGGGAGGTAACTCTGATGGTATATAAAAATATTAAAAAGAAAATTAGAGTCCCACAGCAACCATATACGTCAATTTGGACTTTCACTATAGTTGTTTGCCCACTTCCAATCCTTAGCAATCTTTTTGACAATAGTAAGGGCTTTATTAGCTTTCAACCTGGCTTCATGAAGAGCGAGACAAGTAAGATGATATACACGGAGAGATAAACTCTTTTATTAGGGGGTTATTCATTGGGATAATTTAGTGGGATAATAAGATAATTTTGGGGATTCCATTTCATGATGTTATTCATTGGGACAATGGAACAAGGATAACACATTTTTGTGTTATTGGTTTTTTGGAACACTAGTGAAATAATTTCACCACTTGGAATAAAATTACCCCACTCATATACAAAAATGTTATCCCAATAATAAAAATTTACCACATCCTCCATATTGGAACAATTTTGTTCCACTTTGGGGTTGTTTGGTTGGGGTTTTTTTTAGGAAAACTACAGTTATGGAACAAAAAGCAGCTTTTAGGGCTTTTTTTGATTCCAAAAACTGCGTTTGTTTCCCACTTTTTTAAGGAAAAGGTTTGCCAAAATACTGACAAACAGTTGTATTTTTTGGACACCCCATTTTCGCTATTTTTTAGTGGAATTGGGCTAAAAATCTGACACCCGCTTCCAGCTCAGCATTTCCTTTTCTCTTCACGTGAAGAGCCCTGACCCGTTGTCGATATCCTCACCGCCTCATCTTGAGTTGCCTCTTCTCTTCTACCTTTCCCTCCTCCGTTTCGCACCGATTCAAAAGAAAAATCAGGGAGCCAAGGCATCAATCGGCAGCAAATCGATCTAGAATGGTCAATTAGATCCCTGCTGGGTCACCTCGATGAAGCGTAGCCCTTGATTTCAAAAGGAATTTTCTGATGTTGGGGTTTTAGAAGTCTACGATTTTCTGATGACGGGGGTTTTCATAGTGCATGTCGCCTTCGTTGATAGAGGTGATCTTCTCTGATTTGGGTGTAGTCGAAACTCCTCCTTGATCTGAACTTCAGATCTGACACCTTGATCTCTGGTTTAGGGTTTCAAGTTCCTCCTTTGATCATCGAGGTCTACTCCACACCGACGATAAGGTACAACCTTCACTGTGTTTTCTAATTTTTTTTATTTTATGTGATTTTAATAAATTGTCACTATTTACTTATTAATTATAGGCAATTATAGAAGAGTCTGAGTTGTGGAATTGTGAGGAAAAACTGAGTAAATTTACGGCAAAGTTAAGGGTATATTTTGGCTGATTTTTTTAAATATACGCCAAATTAGGGTTTACTCCCCAAAATTTTTGTAATAGTCAATTTTGTTTTCTATACTTACATAATTTAGATGTTTATCTTTACTTGCTGATGTCTTCTGTGTATATGAAGGCTAGCTCAAAATATTGGAACAGTATGATTTTATTTAGAATATGAGATCGTGGTTGATAAGAAGAAATTATGTGTAGTTATATAGTTTTACTATACTGAACATCCGCTAAAAGTATTAGAATTAAAAATTCGATTCCATTATTTGTCTATGTATAAGAATGTATTTTGCACTCATTGTAGATGGAAGATATTGATGACGAAGCGTTAATGTGGATATCGAGTAATGCTACTATGTCCGGCATCGTCACTGTGTTGACATGTGTAATGAGAATGTGTTGTAGAAGAAAATCTGTCACCTATCACCATGGTGTTGACATGTGTAATGAGAATGTGTTGTAGAAGAAAATCTGTCACCTATCACCATGGGGAGGGGAAAAAACAGAAAATAGAGTCTAGGGAAAATCTGTCACCTATCACCATGGGGAGGGGAAAAAACAGAAAATAGAGTCTAGGAATGCCCACATATGTCGCGTATTTTCTAGCTATAGTCACAGTTGTAGAGACTATGTTAGAATGAGGCCGCATGCATTTGAAAATCTTGTCAGAATAATGAGAGGGACGGGCCTACTACAGGATTCACGTGATGTAAAAGTTGAAGAACAATTGCTCATGTTTCTTAATGTATTAGGACATAAAACAAAAAATAGAATAGTAAGATCATATTTCATAAGATTGGGAGAAACAATTTCCAGATATTTTAACAAATGCCTAGAAGCAGTTGGTTGTATACGGGGGCGGTTCTTGAAGCAAGCACCAAAGGAATTGGCGCCAGAGATTGCAAGCAATCCTTTGTACTATCCTTATTTCAAGGTAATGCACTTATGAACATACAGTGATCTACAGAAGTAAAATTGTTATCCTATTAATTAATAGTAAATTTTTAAAATTATATAGGATTGCATTGGCATGATAGACGGGACCCACATTGACGCTATGCTTCCCGCTAGCCTTGTGGCCCGCTTCAGAGGCCGTAAAGGTGTGACTCAAAATGTTCTAGCCGCCTGCACCCCAAATAAGTTATTTTCATATGTTCTCGCCGGTTGGGAAGGGTTCGCAAATGATTATAGAGTACTACAAGATGCACTTTCAAGACCTCAACCTCATGGCCTGAGAGTCTACGATGGTAATTACTCGTTAATGATAAAAATGGATATTCAATTGTAATTTACAAAGAATTTAATTATTTATAATAATGTGTTGTTTATAATTGTAGGCAAATATTATTTGTGCGATACGGGGTACACCACCATGCATGGCTTCATCTCCCCTTATCGTGATGTACGTTACCATTTAAATGAGCACAGGGGTAGGCCAATAAATAACAGAAGAGAGTTATTTAATCTAAGACATTCCTCGCTACGGTCTAAAATTGAATCAACCTTTGGATTGTTGAAGAATCGTTTCAAAATCCTCACTGCAAAGCCACATTATCGTTTTCCAACCCAAGTTAACATAGTATTAGCTTGTGCTATACTTCATAACTATATTGTTATAGTCGACCCGGACGATGACTTATTAAATGAGGACATTACCAATGATGATGACGATGTAGAAATAGCTACTGAGAGGGAAGATGCCAATCTTGTTGACTTTTCTCAAAATGTAACACAAAGAGAAGAAAGAGATTCAAGGAATGAATGGAAAGAGAAGAGGGATGACATTGCAAGTGCTATGTGTCTAGACTATTGTAATAAATATCGTGGCGGGGACACAACCGAATTTGGCTTGTAATTGACATATTAGTATTTCCAATATTGTTGTATTTCTTAAGTTTGTTGTCGGGACTGGTTGTATTTATTAAGTTTGTTAATGGTTGTTTGATTTTATCTTTGCATTATGTGCCTTTGGTCTAACATGAGTTTTGTTCTTCATATTTTCACTATGTAATTTTATTGTAACAGGTTCTTCATCCTTTAAAGTATGGCCGAGTTTGGTGATAGAAACGATGATTGTGATGCCACTCCCTCCCCTAAAACCCCTGTAGCTCCTCCTTCAAACTTGAACATGAACTTCATGCCATTCCCTCGTGCACCATTCTCTGCTCCCCCCTCCATTTCCATCTTTCTCTCCTTACGACAGTAATTTCGCATATACTCAGCAACCTACGTCTTACATGAACATGCTTACTAGCCACCATACATTCCATGCAACCCCTAGCCCACATAACAGTAATTGTCAATCTGGAGAGAGTCGTTCGTCAAAGAGTGTTAATGAAGTTGATGCCGAGGCAATGTCGCCATCTCGGAAAAAGAAGAAAGCAGCTGCTAAAAGAAGATTAGTCTCAATAATTATAGACAAGCCTCCCAACACTAGGGGTGTGCCTAACATGTATGGAATGCCAGGCATGATGATGTTCTAATCCCTGTTCTTGCTCAATTGGCAAGAGATGGCCTCAAGGTTGATAAAAATTTTAAAATGCATGCATACAAAGTGGCCGCAGATGAAGTTAACAAGCAATATGGAACTGAATTCACAAAGGAGAATGTGATGAACCATATGAAGAGCTTGAAGAGCAGGTTTTTTGATATGCGAACTGTGATGAACATGAGCAGTGCTGGATTTGATCTGGCATCAAAAATAGTGACCATGGATCCAGATTCATTTGATATGTGGACAAAGGTATCGATTGGTACACAGTGTATTTATCTTTCATTATTTGCGTACAAGTTTTATGTAGCGAGCAATTTTTTCTTAAATTTAGTTATTACACAGGATAATAAGTGTAATAGCTCAAAGTTGAAGGAGTACTTGAACACGCCTCTAACGCACTATGATGATTTGTGTACGATTGTTGGTGATGACCAAGCAAGGGGAAATTATGCCAAAGATGTGAGTAAGAAACTTGGTAATAGTCGGCCTCTTGAATTTTTTGAGGATCCGGTCAATTTTTGTGAAAATGATTATATTGAGACCCCCCAACTCACATTTTGAGGCTGAGACACCAAGTGTTGAAAGGCTTGACCCTCACTCTCAAAATGTGAAGTCGGCTAGCAGGGTAACTTCTACATCTAATGCCAAACCTCATTCAAAAAGGAAGGGTGGCAATGGCAGAGATCATGATTCACTAATGTGTGAACTCAACGAGTCCATGTCCCACTCAATCCAAAACCAACATATTTTACATTGGACTGATCGCATGGCCAAGGTTTTATCCGCACATGCGGCTGATTTCTCTGAGACAATACTGTATAAGGTTCTGGATTTTCTATATGATAATGAATCAAAATCTAGGCGGTTCATTATCAAGTCAAAAAATGCGCAGAAACTTTTCATAGAGAAGATTATTCGCTTAAATGGATTTGCCATCGATGATTTGCCGTAGTGGACACTATATTGGGTAATGGAATTGTTTCCTACCTACTTTTGCACTATTATGGCCGTATTTATAATCAAGTGAACATGTTATAATCTTGTAATATCGTGAGACAACACCTTTACTTTATGTGCATGATGCAACTGCTACCTATCATGTTTCTTACTCCTGTCTTGGCTGGCTATATTTGTTGAGTTGTATTACCAGGCCTGAGCAGTTCCTTATGTCCTTTTTATGTTATCTTACCTATTTGCAGAGTTTATATATCATTTGCAGGACATTAGTGTGGAAATGTGTATTATCTCAAACAGCGGTGCCTCATCTGTGTACAGGATATAACTATTCTCATAAGTTACTTTGGGTTTTTTCGGGATAGGCAATGAGGATTGCTCATGTTATTTGTTAATGCAGCCTATACTGTAATTGTATTGGTCTGGATAAGGCTTACCATGATGAGATTGTAATCTAGATTGCTAATGTGATTTTTAGGTGAGGCAACTATTATGCGTAGGCAATCCTCAATGCAATTATAATATGTAGGCGAGGCATCGTATACTGATATATAGCTATAATCTGAGCCTTGTATGCCATTTCTAGCTTAGATTTACTGACTTTTTAAGCTGTGCCTTAATTTTCAGCTTTGCTGTGTGTTCTTCTTGCTTCAGTTTCCAGCTGTGCATCTGAGCCTTGTATGCCATTGCTTCACTTATATTTTCTTCAGCTTTTTGTGCTGAGTTTTGCATGAGCTGTTTTTCCTTGTTTTTCCTTGCTTCAGTTCTCAGCCAGGCATGAACTTTTTGGTGCTGTGCCTCAATATTCAGCTTTGCTGGGTTTTATTCTTGCTTTAGTTTCTAGCTGTGCTTCACTTTGATTTGCTTCAGTTCCCAGCTGTGCATCACTTTGCTTAGCTTCAGTTCCCAACTGAGTTGTTGCAGTTGCTCCTGTCTTCAGCTTTGCTGAGTTTTTCCTTTGCACTCAGTTTTCAGCTTTGCATCACTATTTATCTAGATTTAGAGTTTTTTTTTTGTACAAGTTATAACTATGTACATAAGTTAGTTTGGATGTAGTTTTTATTTGTTCCAGTATTACTTAGCTGAGTTTTGCTGAGTTGTTTTTCCCTACTTCAGTTCTCTGATTTGCTTCACTTATATTTGCTTCAGCTTTTTGTGCTGAGTTATTTTTCAATAAGCAATGAGGATTGCTCATGTTATTTGTTAATGCAGCCTATATTGTAATTGTATTGGTCTAGATAAGGCTTACCATGATGAGATTGCAAGCTAGATTGCTCATGAGATTTTTAGATGAGGCAACTATTATGTATAGGCAATCTTCAATGCAATTACAATATTTAGGCGAGGCATAGTATACTGATAATATAGCTATAATCTGAGACTTGTACTCCATTGCAGCCCCTACTAATCTCATTTAGCTGATATTTTTAGCAATGCTTGCTTTGTTTGCCCTTGTACTCCATTGCAGCCCCTACTAATCTCATTTAGCTGATATTTTTAGCAATGCTTGCTTTGTTTGCAGCCCTTACTATCAGTTTTAATATTATTTAGCTGATATTTTTAGCAATGCTTGCTTTGTTTGCAGCCCTTACTATCAGTTTTAATATTGGTTTGCCGGGTAATTTTGGCTTCAGTTTTCAGGCTTGTTTTAAAATTTGGCATTAGTCTCAGCTTCACTTTAGTTATGTTTCCACATGTACCATGTTTATGATATATTATCTACTTCAGTTTCAGCTTTGTTTCAATGCCTATATTCAGGCGAGGCATCCTATACTGATCATATGGCATCGTATACTGATCAAACTTGATTTTGCTGAGTTTTTATCTTAGTTTTGCTGAGTTGTTAGCTTGGTTTTGCTGAGTTCTTAGGTTAGATTGCTGAGTCATATTCTCCATGGATTGCCTCCATAAATTTATTTCATTTCCACATTACACTTTGCAACTTCATGGCATATTTTCAAAGCTATAGATGAGTACACAGATTATAACTAAGAACAATACAATCATTTTCCAAATGATTAGTTGATGCTCTGTAGTTTTCAATTCCCTCTTCAGCTTTTTTATTTTCATTGCCCTTTTATCTTCATCAATGTCCTCACTTTGTGATACATGTTTTCTATTTCTGCTGCAATCGCCCGCTTTGTCGGCCCACTGAAAGAAGTTGCATTCCTTATTTGGGAACTTAGCGCAACCCCAATAATGTCTCCCTCTATTTTTTCCATTTGCGCATAGCTTCATGGGTATTGGAAGTTTGCATTTGCACCTAACTTCATATGGGGAACCCTCTACTTTGCTGTCCCATTACCGCTCCATCAACCTGCAGTGGCTTTGTTGCTACGAATCTGGAAAAATTAGAAGCCTGAAAAATTCTTACCTGGCTGAGATGTGCTATACTTTGATTGGGCTGTTGGTGGCTCATTATATAGGCCCCCAAGTGATATTGTTTGTTGAGCTGTTGCAGCCCCTACTAGCCGTTTTTTCTTGTGTTGGCTGACGGACACTGTGTGTAACTAGCCGTTGCTTTGCCAGCTTTGAGTGATGAAATGTTAAGAACTCTGCGGTAACTTCACCACAGGTATGTGTACACACTGATTTGGCCTCTTTCCTATTCTACGGCTTTGAACAAAACACAATAGCTTTCAGGAAAAGCTTTCTTTGATGGTGTTTTCCTTTTCTTTGGTGGTGAACCAATCATGGGTTTTGGATATGCTTTCTTAATATTCACTTTATAACTCCATAACAAACATATGTTATGGATTCCTAAATGATCCAAAAAAATTTTTGGAAATGGTTATTTGCCTTGGATTCCATTTCCATTATTTTATGGAAACGAACCAAACAGCCCCTTTGAAGACAATTGGGATAATTTTCAAACCTTTTTGTATTACTTAAACTAATACATGCTAATTATATTATAAATATATGACATGATATATAAAGTATAAAATAATAATATATTTAATATATTATATTATATTATCATGTAATAAAATAAAATATTATTATAGTTTAATTTATATGTATAATTTATTTTATGATATTTATTATATATTATTATGCAATATCACATACTATATTATATAATAGTACAACATATTTATTATAATATTATATAATATTTTAATAACATATATTATTATATAATATATTATATTAAATGTAGTTGATATTTTATTGTAGCAATTATATTATAGTGTACTATATTAAACCAATATAATAATAAAAACAACCGACATGTCAAGATCCAAATTCGCCGACAGCTGGGCTGGGTACGATGATGGGCGAGAGAGGGAAAAAAACCTTCTGGATGGATCGGGAAAAGTGACCTCCGGCTCAGCCCCCACGACTTCCTTCCCTTCGCGTAGCTCAGGCGATGGAATCCCTGTAGCTGCATAGCTACAGCCCGATGGAATCCCTTTTTTTTCCCAGAATGAATTCGCCCGACCACGAGGAATCCTGCCCTCCTGTCTTTCTTTCTCATTGGACCACTGGCTGGGACGCCCCTATGAATTCAATGATTTAAGGTAAGGGCCCCGGGGGAAAACTTCCCCAAGAAAGCCTACTGGTTGGTCTGGTTGTCCCCCCGGCGGTGGCCGGGCGGGCCTCGGTTCAATCTTGCCGATTCCACCTAGACATGGCTCAATAGAAGGGGTAAGGTTAAGGTCGACGTGTTCTTAAAACAAACAAAACTCTCAGTCCACTTCGGAGCACGGTCTTCCGTTAGGTCCTTTACGGGCGACGAAAGCCTCTTGGCTATACTCTACTGTCCGCCGGAGGCGGTTCTTTCCTTTTGGCTCGGCGGAGCTGGGTTCCATTGCACTCTGTAGGAAATGCATAGGAAGTCCACGCAGCAAACCGAGACCCTGCGTGCGCCGTACCGCCGACGAATAATAGGTACCCCCACCCCAGGCAGAGTTTGTGAGCCGTGTAATAGGCGACCATTTCGCGCGGTTCGGGGGGCACTTGAGTAAGCCGCCGGCGCCCGGCTGCGTCTTTACCCCTATCCAATTTTTGGGCCAATTCCCCCTTCGTACTACCAAAAAATGAGATTCTTGCCGAATCCGAGTTTGCTGCTCCAACCATTACAAAACTCATACCTATTCTGTTTAGTACTTCAGGTGCTTCTCTAGCGTATAATGTAAATCCCGTAGCGGATCAATTCCAACGAGCCCTTCAAACTAGTACTTTTTGTAATCGACTCTATTGCTTCTTCAATAAACGCTGGTTCTTCGATCAAGTTTTGAATGACTTTCTAGTCAGATCGTTCCTGCGTTTCGGATATTCAGTCTCATTCGAAGCTTTAGACAAGGGTGCTATTGAGATATTGGGCCCTTATGGTATCTCGTACACATTCCGACGATTGGCCGAGCGAATAAGTCAACTTCAAAGTGGATCTGTTGTGCGAAGAATGCGTTATGAACCGTGGCCGCCTGCCTGGTGGGGGCGGCTCCTCCGTTGTGGGTAAACGGGAAACCCGACTCTACGAACCCGAGGAAAGGCTGCACAGCTTCCGTAGGGGCGTTAAGACCGGAGCTTTTTGTAGTGCTAGCAGGAATGGAATGCAAGTGAATGAATCCCATCCCCTAGCGAGCTTTAAAGTCAGCGAGGGCGTAGCAACAGCGCCTTATTGAAGTAGGGCGCGCTACGGCAACACAGTACTTACGGGGTGGGGGCTTGCTGTCTACTTCGCGAGCCTTCACTGCCCTGTTCTGTAACTTCCCTTCTTTCGTCCGTCCACGAGGCAGTCAAAAGAAAGAGAGAAAGGGGCGGCTATAACGCAGGAGTCGTGGCGGTTGTATGCCACGAGGTCCCTATAGACAAGGGGACAAGTGAATCATCGCTTTTGGGCGCAGGCAGCCCTCTACCATCCATCCCATTGCATTCCTCTCGTAGAGTACTGTACCGTCTCAGACCAGATACATCTATGGAAATAAAGGATTTCTTATATAAGAATCTTCATTTTTTTATTGATAGGGATCCCCATTCATTCCGTTATTCCCGTAACTACGGATTGATTGTCCCTACCAAAATGGTAGTGGTCTAGGGAGCGCAATTGCTAGAGCACGGGAGAATGAATAGTAATGATTTAAGCAAGAGCAGCCGGACGGACTACTATAGTGAGTCTAGTGACTACTAAAGTCTTTTATTTCTTTGTAGTTAAGTAATAATGTCTGGTATAGCAGCCTTTCTGAGCGAGCCTCTGGGATCTCCTGTAAACCCCCATTATTTTGTAAAGGGAGGATATTAGGGGAAGCAGTGAGTGGAGATTCCCCTGCAGAGAGCCGGATGAGGGGAGACCCTCACGTCCGGTTCGGAGGGCGGGGATATCCCGACCCTACTATCATTATGCCTTTGCAATGTTACTTGGTTCAACTCCATTTGTGACCTTTTCTCGTATGTGGGATTCTCTATCTTCTTGGGTAGATTCTAGATCGTCTTTCATTTTCATAGTTAGTTGTTTTCTTAATAATAAGTCAAGTCAAGAATAATAATCGAACTGGAGGAGCTTGCCAGGATGGCTTGGTAAGCAAGCTACCTGTTATGTAGGCGCCAACTCCCAGTTCTTTCTCTTCTTTCTTTTTTAGTTTAGTGACAGTTCATCAAAACAATTGTCCGACGATTGCTAGACCGACCACGAAAAAGATCCAAAATCGGGGTCATCTTCACCCTTTTGAGGGAAGATGATACGCGGAAATAAGAAATAATAAAATAGTTGGGGTTATGTATTTTGATGCTCACTCGAGGTTTTCCGACTGAAAGGGCCAACATCGAGACCGACAATCAAGACTTCCGTCCGATGTCGCGCCTAGGATAGTTGACTTGTCCAAAATTTCTTTCTTTTCTATGGAAAAGAATTCCAATATCATTGGATGGAATGGGCGACAGAGAGCATCTTTAGTCCGCCTGACGTTAGAGTAATAAACAGACGAAGACGTCCACATAGGTTCCCATCGTAACCCCACATCCATGGGGATTTCAAACAACTTAGAGACATACCGTTCAGCCAACTCGACACAGCGTGCTCTAAAGTCGGTTAATAATTCGACTGGAACAAGCAACGGCTGGAGGCTTGACGATCGATTCAAATTCGAAATTCGTTTTCTCTTGCGTATTAAGATGCATTTTGAAAGTCAAAATAATGAGAGGCGATGGATCCCTCACTAATTGATCTGTCTTGGCATCACGACGTTTTATCATCCTTCTATGAAACACCGGGATGCATCGAGGGATACCACTACGAGTAAGGAACACCGGAAACGGAATGGCGAGGGGCTTATCAAAACAACCTCCGTAGTGCCTTGCCTCATCAAGCACACGGAACAAGACTTCAAATAAAGACCCGTATTTACCTAGTGAACTAGAGATTCAAGTCAACAATGATAATAGACAGGCTGAAATAAGACAATATTCTCAACTGTTGATCTAACTCCAAATAGTTACAGGAACAAGTTACAGTCCTATTCATATAGGCAGACCGACCTTATCCTATTCCTTCTATAGGAATAGCGGTCTGATAGAGCTCATATCCATCCTTTGAAGTCAGGAAATGGCAGTATTTTCACTATTCTCATAGATGAGCTCGACTTTTTCGATGTGGTTGTGCCCACTTCGTTTCATTACCTCTTCTATGTGTTTGCCTTGCTGAGTGAGACTGACGTAGTGCGAACGTCGAGCAGTGCTCGCTCGTGCTTCTTCTAACCGGGGAGCACGTCGCTAGTCCAAGGCGCTGTTAAGCCCAAATGATTCAAAAGTGGTTAACGGTGACATCAATGCACAGGGGGACCTATGACACATATGGTAAGGGAGACAAAGGATTTATAGGCCTTGGAACTAAACGAAAGAACATGGAAAAGACTTTCCAAAGTAAACAAAACCTTTGGAACTCGACATCTCTCTTGGGTTGAGAGCGACAATCAGGACAGACAAAAGGGACAGGGAAGAGAACGAAAGATTCAGTAGTGGGAAAAAGGCCCTGCCTAGAGGTTGTCCATCTACGAATTAGTGATCCAACTGGGCATCTTACGTATGAATTCGTGCTCCAAGTATGGGCTCTTGCCCTGTCTCCATAAAGGAAGAAGAAGAAATAGATTGAAGTTCTCACTATAGAAAGAAGAATGTAACGAGTTATCGTCTTTGTTTTGTAATCACTGGGAACTTTTGGACAAAGTAGACAAAGCGGATTCAGAACGGGACTACTTTTTCTTCTCTTCCTGGTTTAGTGGTATTTGATCGTGCCACACCATGCCCTGGCTTTCCCTCCGAAACCGAATCACGAGCTGGACTCGAAGCAGCTACAGCCGTAGTCCCAATTCCTATGTCAACTGCACGTCCTATTCGCTATGAAATCCCAATCTCCAATGGCATGGAAACTTGCAAACCTGTCTCCATACGATATGTCTATTCCCTATTCCATGGCTTTCCCTTCGTCGAGCCAAGACAAGCTTTATCTGCAGCCTGTGACTTCTCAGCTTTGACGACCTTGCTTCAATGCTACCTGAGCGAACTAGTTCCGCCAATGTACAGAGCTCCCTTCCTTTTCAAGCAAGAAGAAAAGAGCATTTTTTTTTTGTATGACTCGATTGGAAGAAACCCGCCGAGAAAAGATCTTTATCTGGTAAATCAGAAAAGAGGTAGATGAATAATGAATGATTTTACTCTTTCTCAGTCAGAAGTTGGAGTTTCCTTTGATGAGACGGAGTCAATGGCCCTGAAATGAATAATCCATAGCTTGTACAATTTGATAAGCCCACAGAGTTTAGTTCGCTGCTTTCATCGATTTCTGAAGCCATGAAACTCAAGTTTCATCTAAGTAAAGTAGGGCGACGGGGTTGGTGGAAAACAGAAAGCTGGTTGCATAGGTAAAAATCAACGGGGAATCCGGCTCAAGAAAGAAAGAGAAAGACCGTCTTTGTCGGCATCAAAGCCGCTTCGCGCCTTTGAGGCGTGGTTCCAAAGCAACTATGACTTCTTCAGTAGAGCTCGTCTTTCGATCAAGTCATTCCCCTATCCTGAATGATAGATTACGAGCTTCTTGCTCCCGCTGAGTGAGGCGTTGATACGGCATGTCAGAAGTCAGCAATCAGGTCATAGACGACAGCCCAAGCACGAAGTCTCCTGATCCGATTTCAGGCACTGGTTCTCTTGCCTCTGCTCAATGAAAAGCGTGATTCCCGGTTCGACTTTGATCCCCTCTGCTTAGGCATCAAGGTGCATTTTTAGACAAAGAAAGACACCCTATTGGAGAAGGGGCTGACTCAACTGCTACTCTGACCTCCGCTTTGACGACCAGTGGGACTACTTCACTAGGCTTGGAAGGAAGACTCATTTTCATGAAAAAAGGTGGATACGAAAGCCCGGTTGGCTTCTCTATTCCTGCAGGTCGAGCAAAGGCTGGACGTACGGCGAAAGGCCCTTGTTTTTAATGACCTTTCATTTTCACCCTGAAGCAGGTATGGATATAGAGTCGAAAGAACCAGCATGGAAAGCAGAACTAGAACTGTCAGAAGTGCTGCGGGAGCTCTCCAATGCCGAAATCCGGGTGGTTCCCTTTCCTTGAAAGCTCCCAATACGGGCTTTTCCCTTACCTTAAATGGCCTTGTTAATCACCGATTTCTCTCCTCTGGTTAGCATCGGATCCCTTCCCTTTCATCTTCTCTTCTTCTTTTTTTTTCCTAGGTCAAGTCATCGCACTATATTCGTATATAGTGTGGTGTGTCCACTTGGGTGCGCTCCATGCTTTCCCTTTTCATGCTTTTCGTCGCTTTTCTGCCTTTCAGCCGCTTTAACGGAAGGTTCGTCTCGTTAGGCAGGACATCTTTCTTGTTGAGCCAGGCCCCTTCTTTTATGTGGGCTCTCACTCCCTTTATCTTCTTTCTTTTCATTCCTGGGGCAGGATTTCTCGTATGCGAGCATTGCCTACCTTCCTCCCATCCTCCCGTTCTGTTGCCGAAAGATATGTCGACGTTGTGCTCTCATGGAATTCTTTTCTTTCTCCATTGCTAGCTCCATTTTCATATTTCTTCGTTTTGTTCAGTGGATCGCCTTTTTTCAGGTTCCCAGAACGCATACCAGTACTTATTAGATTATATATGGTTTGTCGCTCTCTTATTCGCTTGGATCTCCGAGATTGCTTCTATCTGTCATATTGCTTCGATTTTGCTTCTTTTGACTAAGACTTCTTTGTATTGGGTTTACTCTTAGATTAGATGGGTTTTCTTTCCTTTCTGTCTCGTCCTTTTTTCTTTCTTCCAGGTTACGTTGAAGCAGTTGGGACCGTGGGGGCACCGGCGCCAGTAGGCGATGGAATCCCTGTAGCTGCATAGCTACAGCCCGATGGAATCCCATCAAAGAGACACGACAGAATCGGGGGAATCGATCGACGACGGGTTCGAACCATGAACCATGGGATTGGTGCTCGTAAGCACCACCATACCAGTAAAAGAAATGAAGGAAAATTGATTTGTATTCTCTCAAAATCGATTACAATTTGGATTTTCTGATTACAAAAGAGAAGAGAATGATCTGGATTCTCTCCT
This sequence comes from Asparagus officinalis, assembly GCF_001876935.1. Lineage (NCBI taxonomy): Eukaryota > Viridiplantae > Streptophyta > Magnoliopsida > Asparagales > Asparagaceae > Asparagus > Asparagus officinalis. Next base: position 49,626,001 of record NC_033801.1, read on the forward strand.
TTGCTTAATTCTGGGTGTTTGGTGGAAAATTTGCAGTAAAAGAAATGAAGGAAAATTGATTTGTATTCTCTCAAAATCGATTACAATTTGGATTTTCTGATTACAAAAGAGAAGAGAATGATCTGGATTCTCTCCTTTGTTTAATTCTGGGTTCTTCACGGTGGCGATGAGATGCCTCCCTCGAATGCTTGCGTCGAGTTTGCTTCTCGTTGACGATCCGAATATCTGTACTCACTGGAACAACGGTCTTGTCTGATTGATAACTCTTGATGAGTTTCGTGATTCAGAACAAACAATAAACTCTAGTAATAGAGTTGTTCAAACCGAAAATAATTCGGTTAATAAGCCATTCAGAACAAGCAACAAACTCTAATAATAGAGTTGTTCGAACCGAAAATAATTCGGTTAATAGGCCAAATATCGATGGTCTAGAGCTCTTCCGTTTGTTGATTTCCCAGACTGTGTAAGGAGTCAACCCTCTTTTTCTCATTCTAGGAAATCTGATCGAAAGATCCTCTCCAAGCAATCAAAATCTAATCTCCACAAATCCGTCCCTCGATCTGATTATCAAAAATCTGATCCTTAACTCTGTTGAGTTTGTTGATATTTATAGGGGGATTAGGGGTGTAACTGCCCCCCATAATCCGCGCCTAAATGGGGGTTTAGTTACCCCATTAATCGGGTGTAACAACCCACGTAAACCACTCCCTATATCGTGGGTAGAGAACAGCTTCAAAGTTGTTACGATCACGTTTGAATGAGTCAGAACCTTGACTTGCGTTCTGACGGTGATTGGGAAGAGCTGCTGCGTCGTGCAGCAATAGAGCTGCGTTGGCAGTGATTGATGAGCTGCGTTTGGCGGCGGTTGATGAGCTGCGTTTGGCAGTGATTGATGAGCTGCGTTTGGCAGCGGTTGATAAGCTGCGTTTGGCAGTGATTGATGAGCTGCGTTTGGCAGCGATTGATAAGCTGCGTTTGGCAGCGGTTGATAAGCTGCGTTTGGCAGTGATTGATAAGCTGCGTTTGGCAGCGGTTGATGAGCTGCGTTTGGCAGCGGTTGATAAGCTGCGTTTGGCAGCGATGAAGCTGCGTTTGGCAGCGGTTGATGAGCTGCGTTGGGCAGCGATGGAGCTGCGCTGTTGATTGTTGTAGTATTTAGATTTCTCTGTCTTTATATATGGACGACACCAATGACCAGTAAAGAAGGTCTTATTCAAGCCATTTGTTACAAGTCACGATCTCCACTAAGATTTCTTTGCATGGTTTAACCATGTGCTCCTCAGTGTGTCGAATATCATTACACTGCTCATCAGCATCTCTAATAGTTGCTAATATAATATTAGTCATGTTGTTGTCGTAGCCATCAAGATCAATCATCTCACATAAGAAGATGCATTCGTGTCTGCAGCGGTTGAAGCTGCGTTGGTATTGTATCTTGACGATGGTACGCGGGGAGGACTTCCACGTCTTGGTTTGAAGAGATCGTCGATTTGTAATCTCTTTCTGTCAGAGTGTTGCTAAAGATAGCCTTCTGGAAGTCGTCAGATTGTAACTTCCATCATCGGTGTTTGATGGGGAATCAGCTATGTATTATTATTTTTAGACAGCCTATAGAACCCCCTCCAAACTTTTTGAAAGTTCGCGGTTGTCTGGGACGAATTTTCGAAACACTTTGGAACCCAAAAAATTTTGTTGATCGAATGCACCTCATCGCAGATTGAATAGAGTGTCTTCGTAATGACTTGGGCTTTAACTTGCTTGACTAAGTTCATCGTCTTCAGGGAAGTTGGACATTTCTAAGCTTAAGACAGATCTGTCGTCATAGATGGAGAGAACCACAAGCCTGTATAAGAAGGACTTTATCCCCAGCTTAGTCAGGAAGACGGCCTCAGAGAGATTACTTGGAATATTAACCTCTTTGAAGGAGTTATTTGTGTGATAGGCTGAGTTCTGTCATCAGAACGCATGTCTAAATCATGTGTTCGACTATTTGAACGTGAGGGTGCGTTCGGGAGTTGAAACCCCTCTTTTTGAAAACGCGAGAATCACGTTTCAGGTGAGATTTTACCTAAAATCCCGCTTTGATTTGACAGCTACAGCTGTTTATAAGTGGGCCACTGAGGTCAAATCAAAAAGTCATTCGACTTTTCCCGAATTTATTCCTCTTTCTCTAGATTCTCTAGAAATATAGCATCTCTGCTTTTAATGATATTTTTTCTTTATTGTAGAACTTATAACCTTTTGACTTTTCTGAATACCCTATGAATCTTCGACGGAGGAAAGGATCCGTTCCTAAATACTTCGCCCCTCTTCGTCTTCTTCGCCACAGTTGCCATGGGACCCAAGAAGAAAATGGCTTCCAAATCGAAGACCGCCCAAGCTCAGGATGTTCCTCCGGCTAGAAACTCCGGGGATGATCAAATCCCTACGCCCTCGTCGCTGGTTTCTTCAACTAATGGTAAGGTTGAACAATTGGAAATTGGTTTGAAAGGCCTCTCCTCTCCAACCCTTGATTGACGATCTTGTTGATTGACGATCTGTATTTAAGCTCAAGAGATAATTCTGAGCTGGTAATCAATTTCAAGAAAACGCATGGCTAGCTCCATCGTTCATAAAATTTCAACGCAGGTTTAGACCCTGCGTTTAAAATCTTGGATGTGGGTTGAGACCCTGCGTTCGAGAATCCGAACGCAGGTCTAAACCTTTCATTCCAAATTTTAGATGTGGATTAAGACCCTGCGTTCGAGAATCCGAACGCGGGTCTAAACCTTGCGTTCAAAAATTTAGACGCAAGTTGAGATCCTGCATTAAATGATCTGGACGCAGGTCTGAGACTTGTATTCTTGAGTTAGACTTCCTCTGATTGATTTTTTCCTTATTTGCAGTGTGCTACTCCAACGATCCTCTTTCGTTCAACTACTACTTTGGTCACGCGGGAGGTGCGGTGAAGAATACAATCTTCAGTTTTGCCTTCGAGTATCCAATATTCCAGGACACCCACAAAGAGCGGGCGAAACTCATTACTCAGGCTTTTCCTGAGACTCTCAGGTCTTTGGTTACGAATGCCAAATTTGAAACCGCAGAGCGTGAGATTTTAAAGAAGCCGTCTTTCCTATTCGGGGATTCTGTAAAGATGGACCCCAAGCGGGTGTCGGAAGGGAACTACAAATGGCTGAGGACTGTCAATAATCGTCGCCTTTTCCTTCCAAATTTGGAGCGGATGTGGCCGCTTTCTTATTATCAGTGCGCTTCTATCCCGCGATCGATGAATTGGGAACTCGTTCAGGACCAAGGAGGTGTCGCCACAGGGCACATCACTCATCGGGGCACTCATCCCGCTGGTTTCAATAATTTTATGGCTTTGAAACCAGGTTTATTCCAAAAAGAGCATCCTGTCGGAGAGTCTGCTAAATTGGCGGAGGTGTTCATTAGAACATTTATTTCTGTCAAAGGAGAGTTCCCTGCTCGGGATTTCAGGGCCCCTACTTGGGTTCACTCCAGTGATGCGGACTGGTGGGCCCGGATGATAAATTTCGTCTTGGAGGAACTAGAAGAACCTTTGAGAATTTCGGATTTGAGAGTTCCAATAATGGCCACTCGATATGGCATTCCTCCGAATTACAGCGGACTCTTCGCTATGCTGGAATTCTACAACCCTCACACCGGCACCTTTTTCACTCCAGTTGGTGAGCTGGGCTTCGCTCTCCACGAAATGTTTGAGATTTCTGGACTGTCTTTTGGGGAATTGCCTTATGAGGAGTTTGTTCCCGGAAGCAGGGAATTAGAGATCCTGAAAAATGGTGCTCCCGAAATCTACGACACTTACTGGGAATTGATGTGCCATTTCCAGATATGTGCGCAAATTACTGGGAAAAGAGCAAGCGGCGTGAAACAAGGACAATGGGCGGAATATCTTTTCCACAATCTGTGGGACAAAGAAGCTGAGGTGACTCGCTTAGCGGCCAGTACCCTTGAGGAAATCACCGAACGTATCAATGACGCAACTTCTCATTATACTTGCGAGGTTGAGGAGGATGTCTTCCCGGCGTTTACCACGTTTGAAAGTTTCCACTATCAGGCAGAAGTTCCAATCTCCGACATGGCTTTGTTTGCTGGTTTTCTAACTCTTTGGTTGAAGCGTTGTGTGGTCCCCACAAGGCCAGTGGATGCTATTACAGTAGAAGTTTTATACCCTGCTGTTCTACTGGCTTATGGACGACCTTTGAACCTTCTTTCAGCCATGGTGTGCTGTTTACAAAGTGGCTTGCGGGAACTATCTTCTGAGTTCATTGCCGTCAAGAAAGTGGATTCTGACGGGACGACCGTCATTCAAACCCCAACCCCTCGGGTGCCGATGCCGTATATTTACTTGGTATCTTGGTTTGTGCTGCACTGCCCTCCAATAATGACGACTCCTGAATCAAATGACACCTCAACCCCTCTTGTTCAGCAATTAGAAACTTCTGACTGGGCTGGTTGGTACCAAGTTAAATTCCGTGAAATTTTGAGACGGGATTATAATTACAAGATTGCTGTCAAGTTTCCCGCCTTCGAGGGTGGCGCGTATGGAGAACTTCATCAAGACTCTCCGGGGCCGAATTCTTTCACCATGCTTAGCAAGGGCGCTTTTTGGTGGCTCATAAACATTCGTCCGGGCTATCTTATTTTTCGACAAGGGCGGAAATGCTTTATTGAACCATATCAGCCTTATCGCTTTTCTCGGCAATTTGGCTATGATCAGCTCTATGTTGGGAACCCAAACCCTACTCTTGCATTCATAGGTAATGTGTATGAAGGAGCGAGAGCTTGGTTTTACTCAGTGGCTGGTTGCACTGGAGCGAAATTCCGACTTCCTCACAAGATGCCCAATGCTCGCACCTCTCTGAGCTTCTGTACCTGGTACCAAGCCGCTTCTCAGCTTTCAGCCTATAACATGAATACTTCTTGTTTGAAGGACATCCGCAAATGGTATGCTTCGAAGAGGAGCGCTAAAAAGTTTCGCGCCCGAGGAGCTAATGAATACTTGTCCTATGAGAAGTTAATTCCAGAGGATGAACGGCAGCAATCACCGGAGCGAGTTCCGGAAGAGATCAGGATGCCGGATACTCGCGAAGTGGAACCTTCAAGAGTCTTGACTCGAAGTCAGAGTGCCAGTGGAAAAAGAAAGCTGGGGTCAGTCGATGAAGCAGAGTATGACAAGAGAGCCCGTCGGAAGTTAACGCTCGGACCCCCGGCTTCCAAACTTATGTCGGATGCTCAGAAAGCCTGGCGTGCCGAAGAAGACCAAGAATCGACTGCTATGGAACTCTCGCCTCGGCCTAGTCTCCCTACTGTTGGTCCTGCTTTAGGAAGCCATGATCCTTCTGCTCATTCATTGCATGAAGAAGAGCGTGGAGATGAATCTTTTGCAGGGGGTGCAGAGTTTGTCCCCGAAGATACACTTCATGATACTGCCTCCACTACCCCTCATGTTGCCGAAGACGTAGCTCCTGTCCAAGAACCTCTAGAGGCTGCCCAACAAAGCTCAGCAACGGGCAAGTCTCCTTCAACTTCTGTGTTATTGCCAATTATAGGAGATTCACAGTCTAGCCCTACTACTGGAATCGTAGCAAAGCCTATTGTCGTCGAAGATGCGCCAGCACTACCTCCCGTGGGCGGAGAGGAACTCATGGATCATGGTGATGATGCGGACGCCGCAAATGATGATGGTGACCAAAGCGGGAATGAAGGGGATAATGACAACCTGGGTGATGACATTGATGAACTTTATGACTGGGGTGTTCCACCACCCTCCTTTTCTGACAAGGCGTCACCTTACATTCCTCTACCTCTTGCTGGTAAGTGTCGTTTGTTTCGACTCGACTGATCTTCAATCTGTATTTACATAATTTTTCCATACAGATCCCATGGTACATGAAGCGAGTACTGTCACTCCTCCCTCGTCGCAACAGCTTATGCTATTACCGGCTCAGGTGTCAGAGCCACCTCGCTTGGAGACCTCAATGACGATTCTCCCGCCGACAACTTTGTTGACAATTTCTTTAGCTTCTACAGAAGTTGTAGACGTGCCAAGGTCATCTCAAATGGGGGAACTGATGGCTATGCAATCGAGCCCCTCTCAGCTGGATATTGGCACTCCTTCTCAAGCTACTACACCGAAATCACCTGCCGGCCTTTTACTTGGCTTTGCATCTTCGGAAGTTTCTGTACCATCTCCTATTGCTGTTTCGAGCCCCGCAGACGTACCAGATTTTGTCAAGATTTCCCTTGACTACTTGAGAGGGCTTACCAAGAAAATAATTGAGGTTGTGCTAGCCGGACGAGATACTTTTGATACCTTCAAACCCATGCTCACGAATAGTTTGAACAACCTCAAGCTTGTAGGTGACGTCGACGTCGTTCAGCGCTGCTCTGAAGCTATCTCACGTCTAGAAGGACAACTCAGATTCTTGGAAGCTTTAGGTCGCGCTGATATCCAAGCGCAGATTGCATCTACTTTTGAGGATATTCGAGCCGAAGAACTCAATAAGTATGAAGCCGCTCAACGTCATATAGCTGAGGAAGAGGTTGAGGTTGAACAACTGCAACAGCTAATAGGCAATGAGGATTGCTCATGTTATTTGTTAATGCAGCCTATACTGTAATTGTATTGGTCTGGATAAGGCTTACCATGATGAGATTGTAATCTAGATTGCTAATGTGATTTTTAGGTGAGGCAACTATTATGCGTAGGCAATCCTCAATGCAATTATAATATGTAGGCGAGGCATCGTATACTGATATATAGCTATAATCTGAGCCTTGTATGCCATTTCTAGCTTAGATTTACTGACTTTTTAAGCTGTGCCTTAATTTTCAGCTTTGCTGTGTGTTCTTCTTGCTTCAGTTTCCAGCTGTGCATCTGAGCCTTGTATGCCATTGCTTCACTTATATTTTCTTCAGCTTTTTGTGCTGAGTTTTGCATGAGCTGTTTTTCCTTGTTTTTCCTTGCTTCAGTTCTCAGCCAGGCATGAACTTTTTGGTGCTGTGCCTCAATATTCAGCTTTGCTGGGTTTTATTCTTGCTTTAGTTTCTAGCTGTGCTTCACTTTGATTTGCTTCAGTTCCCAGCTGTGCATCACTTTGCTTAGCTTCAGTTCCCAACTGAGTTGTTGCAGTTGCTCCTGTCTTCAGCTTTACTGAGTTTTTCCTTTGCACTCAGTTTTCAGCTTTGCATCACTATTTATCTGGGTTTAGAGTATTTTTATGTACAAGTTATAACTATGTACATAAGTTAGTTTGGATGTAGTTTTTATTTGTTCCAGTATTACCTAGCTGAGTTTTGCTGAGTTGTTTTTCCCTGCTTCAGTTCTCAGAGTTGCTGTTTGTGCTGAGTTGTTTTTTCAATAGGCAATGAGGATTGCTCATGTTATTTGTTAATGCAGCCTATATTGTAATTGTATTGGTCTAGATAAGGCTTACCATGATGAGATTGCAAGCTAGATTGCTCATGAGATTTTTAGATGAGGCAACTATTATGTATAGGCAATCTTCAATGCAATTACAATATTTAGGCGAGGCATAGTATACTGATAATATAGCTATAATCTGAGACTTGTACTCCATTGCAGCCCCTACTAATCTCATTTAGCTGATATTTTTAGCAATGCTTGCTTTGTTTGCAGCCCTTACTATCAGTTTTAATATTGGTTTGCCGGGTAATTTTGGCTTCAGTTTTCAGGCTTGTTTTAAAATTTGGCATTAGTCTCAGCTTCACTTTAGTTATGTTTCCACATGTACCATGTTTATGATATATTATCTACTTCAGTTTCAGCTTTGTTTCAATGCCTATATTCAGGCGAGGCATCCTATACTGATCATATGGCATCGTATACTGATCAAACTTGATTTTGCTGAGTTTTTATCTTAGTTTTGCTGAGTTGTTAGCTTGGTTTTGCTGAGTTCTTAGGTTAGATTGCTGAGTCATATTCTCCATGGATTGCCTCCATAAATTTATTTCATTTCCACATTACACTTTGCAACTTCATGGCATATTTTCAAAGCTATAGATGAGTACACAGATTATAACTAAGAACAATACAATCATTTTCCAAATGATTAGTTGATGCTCTGCAGTTTTCAATTCCCTCTTCAGCTTTTTGATTTTCATTGCCCTTTTATCTTCATCAATGTCCTCACTTTGTGATACATGTTTTCTATTTCTGCTGCAATCGCCCGCTTTGTCGGCCCACTGAAAGAAGTTGCATTCCTTATTTGGGAACTTAGCGCAACCCCAATAATGTCTCCCTCTATTTTTTCCATTTGCGCATAGCTTCATGGGTATTGGAAGTTTGCATTTGCACCTAACTTCATATGGGGAACCCTCTACTTTGCTGTCCCATTACCGCTCCATCAACCTGCAGTGGCTTTGTTGCTACGAATCTGGAAAAATTAGAAGCCTGAAAAATTCTTACCTGGCTGAGATGTGCTATACTTTGATTGGGCTGTTGGTGGCTCATTATATAGGCCCCCAAGTGATATTGTTTGTTGAGCTGTTGCAGCCCCTACTAGCCGTTTTTTCTTGTGTTGGCTGACGGACACTGTGTGTAACTAGCCGTTGCTTTGCCAGCTTTGAGTGATGAAATGTTAAGAACTCTGCGGTAACTTCACCACAGGTATGTGTACACACTGATTTGGCCTCTTTCCTATTCTACGGCTTTGAACAAAACACAATAGCTTTCAGGAAAAGCTTTCTTTGATGGTGTTTTCCTTTTCTTTGGTGGTGAACCAATCATGGGTTTTGGATATGCTTTCTTAATATTCACTTTATAACTCCATAACAAACATATGTTATGGATTCCTAAATGATCCAAAAAAATTTTTGGAAATGGTTATTTGCCTTGGATTCCATTTCCATTATTTTATGGAAACGAACCAAACAGCCCCTTTGAAGACAATTGGGATAATTTTCAAACCTTTTTGTATTACTTAAACTAATACATGCTAATTATATTATAAATATATGACATGATATATAAAGTATAAAATAATAATATATTTAATATATTATATTATATTATCATGTAATAAAATAAAATATTATTATAGTTTAATTTATATGTATAATTTATTTTATGATATTTATTATATATTATTATGCAATATCACATACTATATTATATAATAGTACAACATATTTATTATAATATTATATAATATACTAATATAATTTAATATAATATAATAATTAATAATATTAATTAGTAAGTATAGTATAACATATTATATTTTTGTATAAATAAAATAATATATTATATTAAATATTTTATTATTAAAATATTATATTAAATATATTGATCTTATATTATATTAATTATTATATAGTATAGCATGCTAATATAATATAATAATTAATAATATTAATTAGTAACTACAGTACAACATATTATATTTTAATATAATGTAAAATAATATTTATATTATAATAATATACTAAATAATATACTAAACCAATTGTATAAGTTAATTTAGAAGTAATTAATAGATAAAATTATATTTTAATATGGTGCCACGTCATCAATTATCTCACATGAATTGTCAAATCAAAGGCTCAAATTGTCTCATTATCCCACTTTATCCCATTTTGCTACACTCAAAATATCTCAAATGGATAAAATTGCTTCATTAGAACAATTTTCTCATTTGGCCTCAATTGTTCCAACCAATAACTCCCCCCTAGCCTATGTTTATGAGGCCTACTAACACCTCGAACATTCCAAAAAGTTATATGCCTTCAGAGATTAGGGGTCCCTCCTTTGTCCAGCAAAGGAGAATGAGAAGAACCATAAAAATTAGCTTGCATGATAGTAGGGGGTGTATGATTTTTAGGAGCAAATGCCCTCTCATTCTGTATATTCAACCATTCCATCATAAGGGAAGGGGTTGTGATAAAATAAAAACGTTTTGTGTAATTAATGCAAGATTACCACCCAAAGTTTAGGGATGTTTTGTGAAAATAATTACTCTAGTAATTAACTCTATGAAATTTTCCAGTTTTTTTCCCGTACTCTTAAAGACAAAGATAGAAAAAGCCAAAACCTACCTTAAAGAAAGTTGTGTTTTGTAAACTTACAAACATTGAACACTCTCCCAACATCCTATTTATTGCTCATAAACTTCCATATCTTTTTTCCTTCCGTTCTCACTTGTACTCCACACCCAACCTTTATTAAAGAAAAAAAAAAAAGGAAATGCCGGACTGGCCCCTGTCTAATTAATATTTGTTGTTTATCGTCGTAGTCGGATCGTATTATTGTTGGATTGTTGCATTAACATACGAATGAATTTTAAATATTTTTGCAGTATATAACATTTGTTTGTTGTCTTGTCTTCCTGACGCAACGCGGAAGTTGTAGCCTCGGAATCCATCAAGGGTGTTCTCTGAATCCACAAAGAACGATATTCGAATCCATGAAGAGCTTCAAATCCACGAAGTAAATATTGAAGGAAAACAAAATTTTATTAATCAAAAGTTATGCTTCCAGGGCTTACAAGACTCTTCTTAAATAAAAAAAAAGAAATAAGACTCCTACAAAGACTCAAACTCTATCAAAAATAGTAAAAGAATTGCTAAAATATTAAAACTCCTAAAAAGACTCATTATTACTAGGAAAGTCCACCGGTCAAATCTGAGATCAAATCGGATTTGTTTCCTAAACAAAATGGACTCCTAAAATATTACTAAAAATAGTAAAAAAACGGACAAAAGTGCAAATATCTCTCAAACCGTAAGAAATTTGGCGAAACTGAGAACGCAAACCAAACCCAAAGGGGTAGGTTTGGATGGCTTCGTCTCGTCGAGATAGTCTATTTTCATATATAATTCGTCCAATTCCGACGTATGGTTTACGGCCGTTTCTTCGAAACTAGTTATTTTCTTCGACCAGGTCTGTATTTGGGTTTGCGACTGTCCCATTTTGACATAAATGTGTCTGCTGTGTGTTCTACATTACTTCCTCTCATAAATAAATGAATAAATAAATAAAATAGCACCGCAGGCCTTTACTCTAGTCTTAAAGAATCAAGAATCTAGCACTAGTAATCATTTTTCCCATCCTAAATTTGTAGCTACAATATTCTTAAAGTTAATGCGGCATAGTTGACCAAACGTACCACAAAATGCATAACTCTATTCTTGCTCCCAGTGTTTTGCAATTATCATTTATTTTCTTTTGATCTAGAACCTTAGCCTTAATTCGTGCATACTGAATCTAATATGTCCATTAAGCAAGCTACTAGGTCGATAGCTATTTATTCGCGGGCACAAATATAGATCCATGCGAACTTTGGCTTATGCGGATAGGATCAATTTCTAGTTTGACATGAACTTGTAACCCTACTAAGCTGCCACATCTCGTGGAAACCATGCTTGTCATAAAATTTTTGTTCTTCTTTTTTCCCTAAGACTTTGCATATATATCTTCTGCAAAGTAACATAATTCTCATGTCTTTTGCAAATTTTAATACATGATTTTATTTTATGAATCATTTGCATTATAATTCTTGAGTTACTTTATACTTATATTTCTTCTTTATTACAGCCGATGGAAATTTTCTGGTTAAAACGATCTAGATTCAATTTACGGTAGTACTTTCAGGGGGTAGGGGTATCCTTTTATACATCCACTTGATGCTAGTTTTTAGTGATAAATATGAAACTTTTCTTAAACATCATCAAATATCATAATTGTTATTTCTTAGATAGTTTTTACTTTTAAAATTACATATAACTTTAAATAGTAACTTAATTACTACCCTAGCAATTCCAATGTCATCATCAGTCCCGCCAGGTTTTTCTCATAAACAGAGCTCTTCTACATCTCTCCGTTCTGCTAAGAGATCCATGATCAGCCGCAAACACAGGAGCTTTATGCAACACATCTCCTCTTCTAAACCAGCCACAAAAATTGCTAAAAAAGGTACGAAACGTATTCATTCTTCATCTTCTTCTATCAAGATGCCTCTAAATGCTATGAGTAACAATGATTTTGAGGATATTGCGGTTAATTGTGGTGTCAATTTGAATGTTGATTCCATAGTAAAATTGAAAGAAAAGGAAGCTGACAGAATAGTTTCAGGGTGTTAAGTGTAAGTAGTGAAGTTTCGTATAGGAGGTATTCCTTTTTTCCTTTTACAATGAAATTTGTATCCTGGAATGTGCGGGGTCTTAATGCCTCGACCAAAAGATTTCTGTTAAAGGATTTCATTCACCGTTATTCTATTGACGTCATTGGTCTTCAAGAAACTAAACTCTATAAACCAAGTGCCAGAAAGCTTCATTCTATGGGAGGCAATAGCTTACCAAACTGGTCAATCTTAGATTCATCTGAGTCCAGAGGTGGCGTTATGGTTGGTTGGTCAAATTCTTTTTCTTGTGTCCTCTCCTATGTGGGTATCTTCTCTGTTTCAGTGTCCTTGATTCATGTGCCCTCCAATTGGCTATTTACCATCACTTCCGTATATGCTCCCGTTGATAGCGAGGACAAGGAGGTATGTTGGTGAGAACTTCATAGACTTCGTCAGATGTTTGATGGTCCATGGATTCTTTGTGGAGATTTTAACGCTACTTTAAATTCAGAAGAAAGGAATGGGAATGTGGGTTCTCTTCGAGATATCAATTCTTTTCGAAATTTTGTTTCATCAACTTCTCTTATTGATCTTCCCTTATCTGGTCGATCATTCACTTGGTCTAATAAGCGCCTCAATCCAGCATTGGCAAGATTGGATAGATTTCTAATTTGTTCAGAATGGGATAGGAAGTATCCTCTGAGTTTGCAATTCTCTCCTCCTTTTATCGGGTCAGATCATTGTCCTTTAATTCTAGATAGTGGGGGCATTATACCAAAACCCCCTCCTTTTAGATTTGAGAAGAGCTGGTTTCATAATAGTAGTTTCGTTCCTTTCATCGAAGCAGCCTGGCAATCTTTCCAATGTCAGGGAAATTCTGCTGATTCTTTCATTAAAAAACTTAAACTTCTAAAGAGGAGAATCAAGTGGTGGAGAAAAAACGTTTATGGATCATTATTTATAAGGAAAACAACCTTGCTTTCTAAAATCAACTCTCTTGATCTAATTGAAGAAGAGAGACCTTTATCTCCTGATGAATTGAATGAGAGAAAATCCTTACAGTCTTGTCATACTTCTATTATCCAAGAGGAAGAATCATATTGGCATCAAAGATCTCGCATACAATGGCTAAAGGAAGGGGATGCAAATGCTAGCTTTTTCCATAGAACAGCCTCTATTCACAAAAGATCTAATCATATTGCTTCTATTTCCCATTTGGGTTCTGTAATTATAGACAACGAAGATATTTCTAAAGCCTTCTATGACTACTATCTCCATCTTTTTGGTCAAGAAAACTCTAATAACTTGTCTGTTGATTGGGATTTTTTGTACCCAGATCAGAATACAAACCTTTCAGCTCTTGAGGCACATTTTTTAGAATCTGAAGTTAAACATGCTGTTTTTAGTATGAATCCAAACAAGGCGCCTGGTCCGGATGGTTTTTCCCTTATCTTCTATCAATCTTTCTGGGACTTAATAAAAAGTGATCTGGTTGATCTTATGAACTACTTTGGTCAAAACCCCTCATCCCTTCAAAGGGTTAATAGAGTTCTCATCACTCTCAATCCTAAAACAAAAGATATCCCCTCAGTCAAGGACTTTAGACCTATCAGTTTGATCAACTGCATTTTCAAAATATTTACAAAAATTTTAGCCAACAGATTATCACCCCTTATGCAAGATTTGGTTGCTCCCACTCAATCTGCTTTTCAAGAAGGAAGATCTTCCCTTGATTCTATCTTAATTGCCAACGAGATGATACACTTTTGTACTAAGAGGAAAAAGGAAGTGGCTATGGTTAAAATTGATTTTGCTAAGGCTTTTGATTCCATAAGTTGGAGCTTTCTTATAAATTTGCTTAAGGCTAGAGGTTTTGGGGATAAATGGTGCTCTTGGATCTACTACATTGTTTCTACCTCCAAATGTGCAGTGCTTGTTAATGGAGCTTCTTCAAGAACATTTACATGCAAAAGAGGTCTCAAACAAGGGGACCTGTTATCCCCTTTGTTATTTAACATATCAGTGGATGTTTTGAGCAAAATGATTAAATCTAATGTTGAAGAAGGGTTACTATCTAACCTTCACATCAAAGATCCTCTTAATCATATTAGGAGCCTCTAATTTCTAACGATACTTTACTCTTCATCAAAAGCACTTTCAAAGACATTTGCACTTTAAAGACAATTTTATATATTTTTGAAGACATTTCAGGTTTGGGCATTAATTATTCCAAGTCATCTCTCATTTACTTTGGTATAATTCAAAATAGAGGCCTCTCTTTATCATCAGCTCTCAATTGCAAATTTGGTAAACTTCCCATCAAATATCTTGGTTTACCTTTGAAAGGTGGAAAACTATCTAAATCAGAATGGCAACCTTTGTTGGACAATTTTCATTGTAAACTTGCTTCTTGGAAGTGTAACTGTTTATCTTTTGGAGGAAGAATGGTCTTGTTAAACTCAGTACTTACTTCGATTCCACTGTATTTTATGTCGTTTTACAAACTACCAAGATGGTTGATCAAAGAAGTGGACAAAATGAGAAAAAATTTCCTCTGGTCAGGAAAAGCTATTTCTAAACCTTCCAAATGTCTTGTCAATTGGAGTAGGGTATGCATGAGTAAATCAGAAGGTGGTCTGGGGGTGAAAGATCTTAAAATTTTCAATATCTCCCTTCTATCTAAGTGGTTATGAAAATGTTTTCACAGAGAATCATATATAGGAGCTTTCCTTAACCACCTATATGTCCGTAAAGGCTCTTCCCTGTAATCAGCTACTTCTAATGCATACAACTCTTTGGCTTGGAATGACATCATTTCAAGTAAAGAAGCTTTTTTGCACCTTCTTTTATGGACTCTTGGCTCTGGAGAAAAAAATCAGATTTTGGGAGGATAAATGGATTGGTAATAATACTCTATCAAGTTTATATCCATCCTTATATCTTTTAGCCTTGTCTACCAATGTTTCTATTCATAGTCAAGGTAACTTTCACAACAACATCTGGCATTGGCATCCACTTTTGAAGCGTATTATCTTACTTGTTTCCCATACTGCCAAACTGGATTTCATGAATCGTATTGGGTGTATACAATTGCAAACCAGGTAGATATCCCCAAATGGTCATTAACAGCAAGTGGTTTATTCTCTGTCAAATCTCTATATGATTTTTTAATTACTAGATGGATTAAATCTGTCGTATACAAAGTAGTTTGGAATCACATTTTACCAAGCAAGACCCAGTTCTTTATATGGTTATTATCTATGAATTGTCTTCATGCCAAAGATATTCTCTTGAAAAAAGGCTGGCAAGGTGACCCTTCTTGTATTTTTTGTGGAACTCATAATGAAACTAGAGAGCATATCTTCTTTTTGTGCAATACGGCTACAATTGTCTGGAAACATTTCAGGGCCTACTATCTTCCATTCATTTGGCCAAATTCTCTTGAAAATTTTATGCTATCTGTCGAATCCCTGAATAAAAAGGATGGTATCTTATGGCGTTGCATCTTTTCTGCTGTTTGCTGGTCTTTATGGTTGTCAAGGAATAAGTTTGTGTTTGAAAAAGTTTCATTCTCTGCTCAACATATCATTAATTCTTCGATCCATGCTTTATATGAATAGGCAGGAAATGATAGAAGAAATGATGCTTTGAAGTTAGCAGGAGCTTTAGACGATAGACCCATATCGAGGCGCAGCGATTAAATTTTGCAGTAGCCTTTGGCTTTTTATGTATATATATAATCTTTTGTAATCAGTTTCTTGGTTTTGGTTTTATAATTGGTTTATAGAAATTTTAAATTCTTTAGACCAAATGTATGGCCGGCTTTGGTTCTTCCATATATCCGTGTCAACGGTGAATGACGGCAAGGCCCTCTCTTCATCTTCATGGATGTTTGGTAGAAAAAGGTTATACATCACTAGCTATGAGAATTTAATTTTTCTATCTACCAATTTCACGGATACAGTTCGTATCCCTCTTTTGTAAGAACTTTATGTTTTTTCAATGAACAGGGTAAATCCCTTGTTTTTCTCTCAAAAAAAAATACCAATAGTCTTTATAAATAAAATATTATCTCTTACCTACGCAAATATATCGTAATACTTTCTCCTTCAACATATATTAGTCTGGTCTAGAATATCCTACTACTTTTTTAGTTCTAATGATATAGTCTAATTCAACTATCTTACTATCTGTGAGTGAAACCCCTTAATTTTGAAAAAAAAAGTTACTTCTAATGAAATAATGAGAGAGTCATAATACATTCATAACCAGCTGGGTTCAACAAATGATTTAAGTATATTTGCATACTTAGTAGAGGTCTAATTAAGATAAAATTAGGTTTAAAATAGATAATTAAATTATCATATAAGTTCATAGCTAATAGATCTTATAGTGGCAAGTTGTTATTCACAAAAGAGATGAGCTTAAGACAAATAAACTGAACCAGCCACTTGAACCAATTCCATTTTGCATCTCTCATAGGCTTCTTCGTTGATATGTACAAATTATGGTACCTATATGCAGAAAAATATGCAACTCTAAGGAGCAATATGAATAGAGAAGAGAATCTTAGAGAAATTAGAAGGAAATGAATATCGAAGGCCATATAATTTTAATAAAAATTTATAAAGATATAACTTTTACTATCTCATTATGTAGATCGAAGGTTAACAATTAAATCTTTACAAATATGTCACAGTCACTTCAGGGATTTTGTTTTATTAGATTGTATAGAAGATAATTGTATAAAACTTTTGAAGGAGCCAATTTGTTTTATACTAAGATATGTTCAACAAATTATTACTGAAAACACAATCATAACTTGCACATAAAAAACCAATCAAATTTAATGAATAAAAACAAAAAACTAATCTTGAGTAAGAAATTGAAATTCACATTCCATCTTTCTGAACCTCAACCTGCCTTTTCTTTTTTGTAAGCCTACAATCTCTTTTAAAACTTCTTGATCTATCCAAATCTGTATCACTTCAGTACTTCCTAAAGAAAAATATCAAATATTTTTATAAAATTTGAGATTACTAACTAAAACAAAGAACCTAAGCTTACCTCCTAACCAAAGCTTAGTGCCTTCTCCAAAGAATTTCCAAATTGTATAGTTAATATAGCACTTTTGAAATTGCTTAATTATCTAAAAATTACAATTTTAAAAAAAAAGTGAAGCAAAATAATTGTACTATTTATAACCATACGTTAATAGAAATTACATACATGAGCATACATGGGTTGCCTGTGTAATGTTAGAGGAGGATTCTTTTCTTGAGCAAATTTGAATTTTAAAATTTCTGGTATTTACTTTTAATGAAAATTTAGGGTTAAACATTTTGACAATATCATAAACTAGAATAGATATCACAAATCCATTTCTAACATGTTCAAAAATATTAAATATTTTATTAGTTTTAAGAATATTATTTTTTCATATTGTATAAAATAGAGAAGGGAGTCGAAAAGGAAACTATAATTAATTTTGTTTTCAAAGTAATATTATTTCTTAACGTTTCTAAGAAAAAAGTGAGGATTGAAGATATATTTTATAAATTTTAAAGAAATGAAATAAAAAAGAAAATATCTAAAAATTAAAGTGCAATGACAAAGCATCGAAGAAATAGTGCTTGATAATATATAAAGTAAGTTGTTGTTGATGTCAGATATCGAACATGAAGATTTAGTATGAATTATGGAGAGTTTTAGAGTCCCCTGATCTCCTTTGATGGTTGATCGTCTAATAGGAAAAGAATGATATGTACATGCAACGTGTTAGAGGATCGGAGTTGAGTTCTATGGTGGTTCCTGCAAGGATCAAGTTAGTTATGATCTGAAGGGAAAATTGAACTGATATAATTCACTAGTGTGTAGAAATTGCGTAACTTTGGGTAATAAATGATGTGCCTAGTTATACTGATCTAACAAGGGTATTCATGTAGTTGATACGGCATAATTATGTACCAAAATTGCAAGTGCACAATTGATCAAGTTATAGTATAAAAAGTTATCGATCTCACGAGGAAGGTGATTTTAAGAGATTATTAGAATAGGTTCTTATGTTGTGTGCGTGATAAAATAGGATTTAAAGAATAAGTGTGATTGTGATGAGTGATTGTTGTGAATATATGCAAGAGATAATAAATTAAATTTTAGAGGAGAGAAGAAAGAATAAACGAAATCACAAGGCAAGAAAGAAGAATGAATAAAATCAAGAATTAAAATAAAGAATGAAAAAAAAAATTCAAGAAAGTCAAGTTGGAGGTTTCAATTTAAGTTATGAGAAATCTAGAATTTAATCCACTAACTAATCTCAATTACAAAATACAAACTATTCTTTTTTTATCATATTTCAACTTAGATTTATTAAGCATAGACTATCAAACCATTTAAGGAAAGTATAACCTATTAAATTATTATCTAAGTTAAAATTACTATTCATGATAAGAACAACAACAAGATAGTAATCCTAGAATTCATAAGCATAACATATCAAACCATTTAAGATAAGTATAGATTATCAAATTCTTCATCTACCGATTAGTTTTCTAGTTGATTATCCTAAACATGAATATTTTAAGTGCAAGAGAATAATCCATACAAGATAAAGGAAATTAGATTAGTTTCATACAATTCTAAGACTCCTACACAAATTAATTTCATATCTTAAAAAATAAGAACAAGAAGAAAAAGAACTAATTACAAAAATAAAAAGAAAAGAAAAATCTAAACTATGAACAAGAATTAAATCTAACTACAAAGAATTAAAATCTAAACTACAAAATAAATTACAAAAATTAAATGCAAGAAAATAAATCTACTCTACAAATTAAAGTGCAAAAAGAAATAAAAAGACAAGAAAATAAATCTACACTACAAGCATGAATGTAAATCTAACTAATAAGCAATAATAATGAAATTACTAAAAAGAAATAAAAGAGAAAATTAAAAGAAATGCAAACCTTCAAATTGTTCTTCATCTCCATCCTCATCATTCAACAAAGAGGAGAAAAGACAAATTTAAAGTGGAGAAAAAATTATTATTATTAATTACAACAAAAGTTATAATTTTTGGAAGCCTTTCTCAATTAAGAGTAGCCCTCCTCTCCAAATAGAGTTACAAAATTTTTCACACCTCTAACCCCTCACTTTCTACCCCTATTTATAGTAAACATCAATGAATGAGAGCCATTGGATTGAAATCTTATCCAAAAACAACAAATTTTAGCCTTTAGATTGTAACTGCCTGGCCGATGGTATCGATGCCAGCATCAATAGGGGTATCGATGCTGGCATCGATACGGGCATCGATGCTGGCATTGATGCCCCATCGATGTTGGCAACGATGTGAGCCTTTCTCCAATTTTAGCCTTCAACTTCTCTTCTCTTTGGCTTTTAGGCTTCGGCTTTTGGTATTTTTTTTCTTCTTTTGGGCTTTGGCATTTTTTTCTTCATTTGAGCTTCAACACTTCATTGCATGTTGAAATAAATTGTTTGCTTTCATAGGCTTCATTTCTTCAATAAATCAAGGGGGTTTTGTTGAGAGATTGGAGTTTGAGATTTATTCTTCATTAACCTGCAATTAAAGATAAAAACAATTATTTCTTCATTAACCTGCAATTAAAGATAAAAACAATTATTAGTGGTATATTTATTCATATAAAATAAATAATGAGGGTATAAAATAAAAACAATTATTAGTGGTATATTTATTCATATAAAATAAATAATGAGGGTATAAAATTATAATAAAATGTGTTTATCAGTAGTCTTGACCGAGTCCAAACAGTCAGCTTATTCTGGTAATACTTTAGTATGAGTCACCCTTGTAATTAATGTGATAGTGATAGGGGAGTAAGGTGGTGACAAGGTCCGATGAGTCATTAAGACTTTTGTGGGATGTAATTATAACTTCATCTGTGCATTTAATATGATGGTGATTGGTAGTCGGTGAGGGGTTTGAGAATGATCGCCTTTAGTCTCAGCCTTGCAAAAAGGTTAGGAAAAGACGTCTTTTGTCTCAACCTTCGAGGAAGACGAGAAGGGACGTCTTTCGTCTTGGCCTTCGAGGGAGACAAGAAGTCAGAGTATCTGGGCCGAGATGGTGTGTAGACTACATAAGACACATGTCAGCTAGTTGAAAGTGATTAACACTTGCCTATTTCTATGGCACGATAGTTGTATATAACTATTAGCAAATCTTTAAATTACTTATTCAACTTTTAAAGTTTTCTTGTATTGGTATGTCTAGTTATCTAACGTAGCGTGGAAGTAATAAATCTCAGAATCCACCAAGGTGTGTGTAGGCAATAAAAATTACCTTAATTCCTAACAAAGAAGCTCAAAACTAACAAAAAACGCTAATATCTCTCAAACCATAAGGAATTTGGTGAAACAGACAGGAGCAAACTAAACCCTTTGTAGTTACTTTGGTTGGCTCCATCTCATGGAGATAGTCAATTTTCATATATAATTCGTCTATTCCAACTTACGGTTTGAAAGTTATGATCCGTTCTTCGCAGCATGTTCTGAAATCCGCCTTCAAGACTAGACTTCGCCTGAACATTAAAGTTCGCCTACAATGCTAAGTTCGTCTGATAACTTAGCTCACTTGAACTGATTGAAGCTCGCCTGACAGCTTCACCTACGAGGTTCGCCATACAGCGAGGCTCAACATCAAAAGACGAGGTTCTCCACGCGGCGAAACTCGACATTAAAAGACGAGGTTCGCCATGCAGCGAGGCTTAACATCAAAAGACGAGGTTCTCCATGCATTGAAGCTCGACATCAAAAGACGAGGTTCACTGCATCGCGAAGCTCATCATTAAAAATGAGACTTTACATCAAAGACGAAGCTTGTCATTGTAAACGAGGTTCGAAGCTCGTCATTAGATACGATGTTCAGAGTTCATCATTGGAGATGAAGTTCGTCAATGAAAAACAAAGCTCATCATCAGACTTAAAGCTCGTAAGTGAAGACGAGGCTCATCAAAAGGAAATTCACAAAACTTACTACGTAGTTGAACTCAACTATTAAAGACGACGAAGTTCATTAGTAAATACGAAGCTCGTCAGATGATGTCAGTGAATACAGAGTTCGCTATACTACAAAGTTAGCCTTAGAAGATGAACATTATTGCATATTGAGGCTCGTCCAATCAGATGAACCTCACCATACAGTGAGGCTCGTCGTTCGCGGGAGATCCAACTGTAACGGCTCCGAAGACCTAGTCAACCACGTGGGCTAAACTTCAGGAGTACGTTACGCCCCAGTAACAAATGTGGACTAAATTGAAGGAGGCAGTTGCGCCCTCTACCCACAATTTTAGCATGTCGGTTACGTGTTGAAGCCTTATAAATAGCCATGAGCGGCTATGAAGACCGGACTTTTTAGAAGATTCTTGGTTAGCACGTGAAGATAGATTAGTGTCTATATTCTCGTGATCTAAGTCATCATCAGAAGCTTTTGTGATCTTGTTCTGATTGTCAACAGGAAGCAATCTCGGCTTGAGCATCGAGAGAAGCATATTTTCTCCACCAAGAACCTACTTTTAAACAAAAGAGAAGTCGGATCAACCTTCTCTTCCTCTGTAATAGAGAGAGAGTGATTGTAAGGGATTTGTACTAAGTGATCAAACTCATTATTAAAACAAGATATTCAATCATACATTTTTTGACCCTACTTAAGATGGCGACCACAATGGGAGAAGTCATTCTTTCTGATGAACTGGTGGTAGCTCAATCAGATCAGATCGTGGTGGGAACCAAGGTCAAAACTCTCGTCATCGAGTTCGACCAATCCAAGTATGAGGAGTTCCTCTCCTCTGGAACTTCGAGTCCCACGAAGGCACCCAAGTGTTGTAGAGTCTCTTATGAGACTTCAGCCCACATGGCTTCTGATAATTCAACTCAAGTTAGTCTCGAGGAGAAACCTTTGCCTCTGAATAACTAGGCTTTGAAAACTAGCCATCAGGCTAAGAGGTGGGTTGTCAAGCAACCTCGGCAAACTTTGGTTGCTTCCATGGAACAGCCTAGCCAGAAATTGGTTATTGTAGAACATGTTGTTAATTCGCTCTCAAAACAAGCAAGATAGCATCAACGTCAGAACCAGGCTTGCCGCAAGGTTCAAGCATTGGTCTCGTCGGATGGTTTTCACTATCAGCCACGAGACAACATGTCTAAGGTCCACAATCCTACTAAGGGTCAATTAGTTGAGGAACGTCAAAATGACGAACTTCAACATTGTACCCAATTAGGTTCGAATGACGAGCTTCAATACGAGGTTCGTCCAACTCAACGAGTTTGCTCTGTTGGGAAAGATAGCCAAATTCAGGCTCATCAGGAGGACAAACCTCGCTCGAATGACGAACCTTGTCTTCAACATGAGGCTCATTTGAAATAACAGTTGCAAGCTCGCACTGCTATTCAAGCTAGTCAGATTCAGGCATGTTGAAACAACAAGCCTCACTAGTGTATTCAGATGCATTCGACTAACGAACCTCATCTTCAACACGAGGCTCATCCAAAAACAACCAGTGTAAATTTTCCCTGCTACTCAGAATAACAATACTCAGGCTCGACGAAGTAACGAACCTCGTCGAAAACACGAATCTTGCCTTCAACTTCAGACTAGCACTGTTACAAGGAAACATTCAAGGGTCCAAACGAGGTTCAACTCAGACGACAAATCCATCCTTGGAACCAAGTTCGTCCGATTGACTAACCTCACATGAAATACGAGGTTCGTTCCCCGAACCAGGTTCGTCCAAATATCAAAGCTCGCATGAATGACGAGGCTCTCCCAACCGAGGAACCTCGTATCACACATGAGCTTCGCCCAAGCATCCGAGTGCGCCCAGACGACAAACCTTGTCTTCAGCATGAGGTTCGTCCAGCCAACTAGTTTCGCTAATCTCTAACACTTGGAGATTCTCGCGCATGCATAAGCAAGCTACCTGAGTTAACAGGGGGTGGTCCTGTTACTGATCTTCATGATTACATGGTTCGTAAACGTAGTATGAGCCAGATGAAATCCAATTGCAGCTATGAGAAACTTACCTCCTCTGTGCTAGCTAAATGCCAGTGTGGCAGCCTAACACCAAGGTCCTTAGTCTTCGAGCGATGGTCTGAACTTTCAACAGTTTTGTCATCCAGAAGAAGATGCTTTCGCCCCAGAAATCAAAATGAACCTGTGAAGGTTACTGTTAACAAGATTAGCAGAGGGAAAGGGAAAGGGCCAGCTAGTCCTTCCTATTCTTCTGACCCTGAATTTTCTTCAGAGATGAAATATTTGGTCACTGAGCGAGAAGGTGTCTATCAGCACACTCGTGCCCGTACTGATTCGATGATTCCATTTGATTACTGATGTTTAGCAGATGAAACTGATGAAGAACCTGATAACTTGGCCATAGCAACTTCCCAACCATTAAGTACTGATCTAAGTGAGCAAGTGAGTTCTCATATTGTCGGGAATGAAGAAGAGATAGTAAGAAGGATGGAAGAATAGCAAGTTGTTCTCCTCCAACAATAACAAACCATTAGACGCTTGGAGGATATAGTGGACAAACTCCTCAAGGAGAAGAAGAATAAAGCTACCGCCGAATCCTCAGGATCAAGGCACCGCGACTTTCACCTAGTGCTCTAGAATCTAGCCGTCGAAATGAAGATAGCGATAATGAAGAAGATGAGGAAGAAAATATTTTTGATATTCACTCTGAATCATCTGAAGCTGAGTACAACCCGCATAAGAATGACCATGATCAGAAGTTGGATAATTTCTAGAAGCAGCTTGAAGCTTTGAAGCTTCAGAAAAACTTCAGAGAACTGGGGGTCGTCAAGCCATACCCTGCCGAATGGCACTCCGTCCCTTATCCTCCAAAGTTCAAGCCACTCAGCCTCCTATAGTTCAATAGTAAGGGTTCTCCAACCCAGCACATCTACTATTTCCAAGCGTAGACTGGACACATAGTAAGGAATGATCCCATTATGATCCGACGTTTCATTAGTACACTCAAGGGGTCGCTTTTGAATGGTTTCGCAGACTAGAGCCTGAATTCATCACTTGCTGGAAGAATATGGAAAGGTACTTTCAGGCTATATTCTTCGACGATGACACAGAAGTATCTATGGCCACCCTACTAGTTGAAAAGCAGAAGAAGACAGAGTATGTTAATAACTTTGTCAATAGATTTAGAAATCGATCGCTGCATTATCGTGATCAAGTCTCTGAAAGTACGTTGATCGAGATGTGTCGCAATAATCTCTCGATTAATATTTTATCCAAGATTAAAGCGGTGAAGACCCGAACTTGGAAAGAGCTTGTTCACCAAGGAGAATAGGTCGAAAGCATGCTCAAAAGACTAGATACTAAAGAGCCATGTGAATTTCAAGGAGGTGATGACCAAGACAACCTCACCCCCTTTGACTTATGTAAAAGGGAAAGATGTTTTGGCGGTGAAAACCACTTCTTCCCCTAAATCTTCATCAAAGCAAAAGGGTAAATCTTCGGATAGCCACTTTTAGCAGAAGTATGACTTCCAAGATGAGCAAGTCATCCCGGTACTCAAATCCTTGATCAAGGAAAAAAAGAACAAGCTCCCAGAATCGATGCGACCTGAGGAGATGTCGATAATGGATGATCCCAACTATTATGAGTACCATAGGATGGTTCATTATCCCACCTCTAAATGCTACACCCTAAAGGATAAGATCCAAGCCTTATTGAATGCAGGAGTCTTTACCCTTCAATTCTGATTTACAGGTATCACTGGAGTGGGGGTAGTCATGGTTTCTCTGTAAAACCATGTACTACCTCAAGCTTTCTCTCTGATGGAGTCATGACAACCCAAATCTCATCATAAATCAACTCCAATGTGAGTTTGAAGTCAGATGTGAGCATCTGGCCCCTTACCAAAATACCATCATGTTAATGACTACCTCTGATAGTCAGTTCCTCTAAATTCCCTCGCCAATCCTCTTTAATAGGATGGCGGGACCACAAAACTATCATGTTAATGATTACCTCTGATAGTCACTTCCTCCAAATTCTCTCGACAATCCTCTTCAATAGGATGGCGGAATCACAAAACTATCATGTTAATGATTACCTTTGATAGTCACTTCCTCTAAATCCCCCCACCAATCCTCTCTAATAGGATGACAGATCTACAAAACTATCACGTTAATGATTATCTCTGATAGTCAATTCTTAACCCCCATTAAAAATACTTCATAAAGTAGTGTTCTACCATACGATGAATACCTACTTGTCACTCGATCAAGATAGTGATCTACCATATGATGATTCACTATCTGGTCTTTTCCGAACACTTTATCTTCTTAGAATGATCGAAAATAGTGACCTACCACGCGATGTGTTAATATTCCAATCACAGTCGTTATACTCCCATGTCACTGAATGACTTGATTTTCCTTGCCAAGTAGTGTTCTAACATGCAATGAACACCTACTTATCACTCGATCAAGATAGTGATCTACCATACGATGATTTACTATTTGGTCTTTTTTGAACGTTCTATCTCCTTAGAATGATCGCAAATAGTAGCCTACCATGTGATGTGCAGCTATTTTAATCACAGTCGTTATACGTTCACGTCACTGAACAACTTAATTACCTCCACACCGTCATTCCTACAAATGACGTTGTTCATTGATAGTGGCCTACCAAGAGATGAGCCCTTATCTACCCCTTGTTCCTAAATAGTGACTTACCATACGATGAATCACTATTCATCAATGACACACCACACCCTAGCAGGCCTACCATGCGATGAGCCTCGTTTTCAAAACACCAGGCTGAGTTGTTATAACAAACGGCACAACCAAACTCGATTACAACTTAACTATTGTAATCATGCTCGAACACTTAACCCAACACTTTGAATGGCTAAGGATAAAGGATAAATCTTAGCATTAAGCCTAAGATAAACTCCTCAACAACTTACCATTCTAAGGGCAAAAGCATGGCTAGTCCAACTCAAACAACAGTTGGTAAAGACACGTCAAGTCCGTTGATAGTTGAGGGTTTGCTAAAAATCCTAGATGGCGATTATTAGCTGCGTCTGAAGAGTTCAACTTTACCAGAATGGACAAGTTTGCTGGAAGGCTCCTCATTTCATCTGAATAGCGTCTGAAGAGTTCAACTTTACCAGAATGGACAAGTTTGCTGGAAGGCTCCTCATTTCATCTGAATAGTGCTCATTTTGTAGGCCTTAAGATCAGAATGGACAAGTTTGCTGGAAGGCTCCTCATTTCATCTGAATAGTGCTCATTTTGTAGGCCTTAAGATCCAAAGTATTTCAAACTCCATGCACCTGATTTGGGTCTGAACACTTTGGAAGGGATTTTGTAGGCAATAAAAATTGCCTTAATTCCTAGCAAAGAAGCTCAAAACTGATAAAAACGCTAATATCTCTCAAACCATAAGAAATTTGGCTAAATGAATATGAGCAAACCGAACCCTTTGGGGTTGGTTTGGTCGGCTCCATCTCGTCAAGAGAGTTGATTTTTATATATAATTCGTCCAATTCTAACTTACAGTTTGAAAGTTATAACCCGTTCTTCACAGCATGTTCTGAAATCCACCTACAAAACTGGACTTCGTCAGAACATTAAAGTTCATCTGCAATACTAAGTTCACCTGACAACTTAGCTCTCCAGAACTGATTGAAGCTCGCCTGACAACTTTACCTACGAGGTTCGCCATGCAGCTGTATGCGTCAAAAATTACCTATAGGTCCCCGCACGTGGCTTGAGAAGAGAGAAGATGATGAACTTCACTATCTGAGTCACAAAAGCTCATTTGACATCAACAAGCACATGAAGTGAGTCGATGAACTATGTGAAGCAACGGAACTACAGAACAACGAGGAAACAAACTGATCGGGAACTCCGCGTCACTTACAAAAGACAAAATGCCTTCCATGTCCTATCCACTCCACAGATGGTTCAATCATGGTAGCTTGTAGGTATTCTCGATGGCTTTCTAATGCATCTTGAATCACATAATTCTGAGTTCGGACGATGAAGATACGGCGAAAACGGACGGAATGCGCAGGACTACGTCCCGGGCCTCGGCGAGACACCTAGAGGTGTCTCAGCAACCCGAGACACCCAAAGGTGTCTCAGCTTGTCCAAGACACTCTAAGGTGTCTCAGCCAAGCTGAGACACCCATTGGTGTCTCGGATTGGCCGAGACACCCATTGGTGTCTCGGCCAAGCCGAGACACCCAGAGGTGTCTCGAATCTTGTAGAGCGATTTTGGTCATGATTATCTTCGAATCTAAAGAAATTAAAAACATGAAAGTTGTAGATCTCCTTGTTAGCTTTCCAATACATGTTGGATCAGGTCATTTGGAGATCATATGAGAAAGATAAAGTCAATATACCAAAGATAGTACAAACTGCCTCATAATTCCGAGACAGTGTTGATGTCTTAAAGAAGAATAATGATTTTGGCCATA
Organism: Asparagus officinalis; assembly: GCF_001876935.1. NCBI lineage: Eukaryota > Viridiplantae > Streptophyta > Magnoliopsida > Asparagales > Asparagaceae > Asparagus > Asparagus officinalis. The sequence goes on from NC_033801.1 coordinate 49,653,590, forward strand.
ATCCAATTTGAATATGAAGAAACTCAAAACATTAAAGTTGTAGACCTCTTTGTCAGATTTCCAATGCATCTAGAATTAGGTCATTTGGAGGTAATATAAGAAAATTAAGGCTAATATACCCGAGACACTCACTGGTGTCTCGGCCAGGCCGAGACACTCAGAGGTGTCTCGGCCAAACCGAGACACTCACTGGTGTCTCGGCCAGGCCAAGCTCGGCCGGGCCGAGCCACCCATGAGTGTCTCGGCTAAGCCAAAACACCCACAGGTGTCCGCAACGCCCAGAATACTGTTTTGAGCCGTTTTTCAACGTTAACCACCTAGATTTGTTCCAACTGATCTGAATCTATCCAAGAATGTGGTTAAGTGGTAATAACTGAGGATAAGATGGAATCGGCCGTTCTTATCCAAAAACAGGGTCCCTAAGCCTATAAATACAGCCTCAGGACCTTCATTTTTTCAAATATGGAATTCTCGAGCGTCGGCGAAGGCCTGTCGAATTAAGGACTGAAGAGCCACGGATTTCAGAGGGGAGGAGGAGAGATCGGATCAAGTTCATCAGCATAAATAAGAGGAGCTCGTCAGATCTACACTTCCTGGTTCCTTCCTTGAGATCGTCCCGTTGCAGTGATCTCGAGAAGAGTGGTTATCTCGCCGTTGTCGAGATAACTACTTCGGTTTCTTGATTCCTTCGCGAATCAACGAAGCTCCGGATCTGATCTGATCGTTTAGTGGTCCACGGATATCAACGTCCCCATCACAGGCCAAGATCCCACGCAAGTAGCGAGCGATAATCACCCGTTGCACTGTTTGACGAGAGTTGTAATTTTTATTTTCATTGTGTAAAGGTCTTATAAAAAGACCAATCTTTTTGAACTTGTTGTAACTATCAAAGTTGTTATGAGTTATACAATAAAGAATACAATTTTCCACCCAAAAAACTGGCGATCACAGTGGGAGCCAACAGCCTCGTTACCGAGGCTATCGTGACGCAACCGACAATCAAGATCCCGATGTTCGAAGAGGTCGAATACGAATTCGACCAGCAGAAATTCAAGGAATATATTTCCTCCTCCTCCTCCAGATCTTCTTCTTGCAAACGCAGGAAAACCACTACCGTAAAAAATGTTCCTTCATATCCGAAGACCATGCCTGATGATCTGAACCCGAATGTAGTAAAAGACCCCTCTCCGGCCTCCAAAGAAACCAGATCCAACATTCGTGACAACTCCTCAAAAGTCAAGGAGTTGCCCGTTGAAAGTGCACCAGTGCTGACGAAGAGGGCTCGTCAAAGGCGCCGTCAACATCTCGCGCGCTAATTTGCCAAGGCTTTGGAGTCTGTTAACGGGATCTACTGTAATGCGGATCTAAAACTCAGAAGGAGCCAAGTGTTCCAGCAACAAGAAAACACCTCCTCCTCCAAACCAGCAACCAATGAATGGGTTCGTGTCAAAAAGACCCGTTCAACTCTTGAGGAGCATATCTATAAGCGCCGCGCACTTCTAGCACAGACAATGATGCTTGTACGGAAGGCATAGGAGTTACAGAAGGAAAAGGTGGTCAAAAAGCCACCAAGATCTAAGCAAGTTTGGATGCCAAAGGCCAAATCAGCACCTAAGGCAAAAGCATCCGAGGCTGCTCTCCGGCCTTCGTCAACTCCAGATCCCGCTCCTATTGCTCCCGCACCTCCGGTAAAGCCCTATGACAGCGTGGATCTCTCTAAATCTAGAATTCCATTGAAGGATCGCATCGTTCTCTACCCGAGGATCGAGGCAATGCGCCTGTTAAGGAACGCTTGGGACCGTTGAAGGAGCCTCGGGCAAACATCCAAACTGGGGGTCATACACGACCTCCTAACAAGTTGATTCCTATAATCGCCCACTTAGGGGTGCGTACAGAAGGCCAGGAGCCCATTAAGGTTTCATTCTCAGAAAAGTGTGATTCTACACATATGACTCCTACAGACGCTAACAAGGTGTTGTTTACTCAGAAAAAAACGTGTCAGACAGACGAACGCGTTATACCTGAGAATTCATGTAAACAGCCGATAGGTTGCTCTGGGCATAATGCCGATGAGTTGTACTATCGGGCTGGGGGTATGAATAAATCTTAAAAGAAAAGTACCCAGGAAGCGGACTCTCACTGTCCGTGTACCAAACTTATCAGGGCAGTATTATCAGTGTGTAGCTACCCCAAGACCGCTCCACAGTGGATCTCGGTGTTCCAAAGGCTTTCCTCTGAAGCGTCGAAACCCAAATCAAGGCGTTTTAACAAAAGAAGATCGGTCGTTCGAGATGACGAGTTCCCGGAAGTTATCATTAACATGGTCAACAAGGAAAAGTCTCCGATGGTTTCAAGCGGGTCTAGCCCTAACTTTTCTCCAGGAAGAAGAGTCAATTCGGAATAGCTCAATTAATGTCTCAGCTCCAGCTAGAAGCTGTAGGACCTAAACAATCTGTGGTCACCATCAACATGGCTGATAAGGGAAAGCTGGTTCGATCTTCTAATTCTGATCCCCTCATATCGTATCGTTTGACCCGTTTGCGATCGGGAACCACTAGATGCATGGATTATCAAAGGATGAATAGAGGATTATCCTCAGATGACGAAGCGTCAGACACTTGCTCCGTAATTGCTTCAAATGCTACTATATCCAGCCCAGGGTAATCCCGTGAAGTGCTCACCATCACTCCTGACCAAATAACTCAGATGATCGAAAATGCTCTCGCTAAGCAGAAAGAAGAGTTTAAGGTTGAAATAGAACTGAACATACAACGGATGAGGGAGTTACATAACCTGCAACTTTAAGCTTTATCAAGACAAATTGGCGAATCCAGTCATCACAACGTTGTAGTAGAACAAGTCAATACAATAGATAGTGATCCAGAACCAGATGAGACTATCAACATTGATATCCCTCCCGACAACAATAATGCTTGGGGTGGTCCAACCGAAGATAACAACGCTAGAGGTGGTCCCGTTGTTTCTCTCAGAAATCGTCTGAAGAATGATACAGATGAGGATAAAAAGATGAAGGATCTCGAGAGCAAAATCAACGCTCTGATGTCTACTCGAGAGGTAAAGAAGACCGGCATTCCGTGTCCTTACCCGAGAGAGTGGGAGTTGATCCCGTATTCGGCCAAATTCAACCTGATCAACTTCATGCCGTTCGACGGGAAGGGCTCGTCCACTCAACATTTGATCTACTTTAAGTCCCACTTGGGCATAATATCCGGCAATGAACCATTGATGGTTCGGTCATTCGTTGGCACCCTTCGCGGGCCTGCCTTCGATTGGTACCGCCGTCTCAAGCCTAGAAGCATCAACAGCTGGGACGATATATAGAGCTCATTCCTCGGCAACTTCTTTGATAACGACGTTGATGTATCCATCAGGACACTCTTCGATGAGAAGCAAAAAGACGGAGAAATTCGCCGACTTTGTTAAACGCTTCCGGAACAAGGCGATAAATTGTCGAGATCCGATCACGAGGGAATTTATCCTACAAACTTGCCACAACAACCTTTCTTTGGACGTGTTGGGAGTTATGGGATTAAACCCGTCCAAGACTTGGAAAGATTTAAAGATGCATGGTGAACAAGCCGAATGCTTCCTCAGAAGGAAGAAGATCGAAAGAAGCCAATAGTCATTGCCTACGGTTGCTAGTGATAATAATCAGATATCACAACAACAACCTCAAAAGCAGCAAAGGGCTTCAGATCCCGGACTCCAAAAATAGTACTCTTTCAAGGATGAGGAAGTTCCAGATATTTTCGAATATCTCCTGAATAACGGTGAGATTGAGCTACCACCTATTAAAGATCGGGAGGGAGCTATGAGGATTACAGACCCAAACTACTGTGCGTATCACAGGAGGGTTCTCCATCCTACTGAGATTTGTTTCGGTCTAAAGAACAAGATTCAAGCTCTAATCGACTCCGGCTCCATAAAGCTAGAATAAGCTGAATGACGGTGCACCACTCCGAAGAGTATACGAGTATAAATCGTTTCTCAATCCTCCAACCGGTATAAGAGGTTAAACTGCTCCCTAACACTCCAATAGGTATATGAGTCTAAATAATTTCCTTTCTTTCACGGGAAGTTTCTAGAGAGTGCCATGCCTGGTATTCTTAAGGATAACACTGCCATGCAACTGAGTACAATATTCGACCCAGTTTTGTGAAGAAAGCTGGGGGTGGATAATTTATGTAACGGGAAGTTCCCGAGAGAATTCTATATAGTGTATTCTTAGGGATAACCCGGTCACTACAAGAAGGTGATGAATAAGAAACTCTCACTCAAACTCTTGCTATGTCTGTGCACTCAACATTTTCATTGTTAGAGTCCGGACATAGTATTCAGAATTTTAATCTCCTGATTATTGGCGATTATCAAATCCCTCCGTGTTAAGTATTTGTCACTTAATACCAAGAACCCCCTCTGAGCGACTTGTGCAAGTCAACACTCCTACTGTGATTTGTACTCCCACTGTCTACTTGGTCAAACCTTTAGACAGTTAAGACCATACCCAAAATCCCCTCTCGATTCCTTCCATGCGAGAGGTCCACAAATTGAACGATCAAACCTTTAAACAGTTAGGGCCATCTCAAATTCCCATCTTAGTCAAACCTTTAAACAGTTAGGACCACAACCAAAATCCCCTCTCGATTCCTTCCATGAACGAGAGGTCCAACCTTTAAACAGTTAGGGTCATCTCAAATTCCCATCTTAGTCAAACCTTTAAATAGTTAGGACCACAACAAAAATCCCCTCTCGATTCCTTTCATGAATGAGAGGTCCACAAATTGAACGATCAAACCTTTAAACAATTAGGGTCGTCTCAAATTCCCATCTTGGTCAAACCTTTAAACAGTTAGGACCACAACCAAAATTCCCTCTCGATTCTTTCCATGAACGAGAGGTCCACAAATTGAACGATCAAACCTTTAAATAGTTAGGGTCGTCTCTAATTCCCATCTTGATCAAACCTTTAAACAGTTAGGACCACAACCAAAATCCCCTCTCGATTCCTTCCATAAACGAGAGGTCCACTTTCAATTTGAGCAATCAAATCTATGAAAGTTAGGATTGCCTCCAACCTCAAACCTACAGATAGTTAGGATTAAGACCGGAATGCCCCTTTCGATAAACGAAAGACTTCCACCTTTTCCTATTCGGCCAAACCTATAAAAGTTAGGGCCGAAATCGAAATTTTACCTCAATAAATGAGGAATTATTTTCTTGGATTAAGCAACCAATCCTATAAAAGTTAGGGTTGCTTGAATCTTTCTGATTCTCGGAGTGGAGATCCCACTCCTAGTTTTACTTTTTCGGATTCTTAGAGTGGAGATCCCACTTCGAGTTTCCTTGGCAACTGGAGATAGAATATAAAATTCTTCCTCTTCAGTTTTGGGAGATAGAATATAAAATTCTTCCTCTCCTATTTTTCGACACCATCCTCCAACTCCGTAATCAGTGCTTTATATGCGTGGGGAATTTTATCCCGAATCCTAAGTAGGGATAAGTCAATGCCTAATACGCGTTGCCGGTTTAGTCTTTCACCGATTGAAGAAGATACCAGAATCTAAGTCTGAGGACTTTTATCCTAAATCCTAAGAAGGGATAAGTCAACGCCTAACACGTGTTGTCGGGTAGTCTATTCCCGTAAGAAAGACGAAGTCTACGTATTCAATATCGTAGCACTAAAAGAGTTAACTCTTTTAGCACAGCGTCACATGCGGAACGGACTTAAAGAATTCGCATGCTAGCCCGACTCAAACGGTAGTCGGTAAAGGCTAATCAAACCCGTTGATGGCTGAGAATTTGCTAAAAAATCTATAAATGTGAGTCATTGACGCATCAGCTTCATTAGTTGGTCTTGTGACTTGAGCATCCAATGACTTCGGGATAAGATCTATATCTGCAGACAAATCAGCTTTAACAGTTGGTCCTACAGCCCTAACTGTTAGGACCGCCATACTCCAATACCTTAAGAGCTTAAACTGTGTATACTCCAGCAAACGTACGAGTATAAACTATGTCAATGTCGGGTGATCCAAAACCCAAGGTCAATGCTAGTCAACGCGTAATCCTAGGTCAACGCTAGTCAACACGTTACAATGAAAAACTCAACATCAGGCGATCTGAAACCCTAGGTCAACACTGGTCAATGCATAACCCTAGGTCAACGCCAGTCAACACGTTGCAATGAAAGTCAACGCAAGTCAATATATCATGAGGAAGATGGTTAGTTCAAAGTCAACTCGACGATACAAGACAAAATCAACTCACCAGTATTGATTCAAGATTTCGACGACGACGGCCAGAGGATAAACGCAACGCTGGGAGAACTTCAGCTATTCGTCAAAATACCAAACAGACTGAAAATCGAAGGAGTTAAGAATCAAAGCTATAGGTCCTTTTATACCGACTGAAGGTTGGACCGATCATATCCAAAGTATTTCAGACTCATCTATAAAAGAAATGAGACTAAAATACTTTGGAGGGGGTATATGTAGGTATCAAAATTTTGTTGGACCCTAGAGGGGGGGTGATTAGGGTCAAGAGGCTCTAATATGCAATAAAATTAAACACAAGCAAACCACAAAACAGTAATGCGATTAAAGTAAAAGAGATAGGGTTAGGAATTGTTATCCTTTGACGCGCGATGTGTTAACGAGGTTTGGTCCGCTGACCTACGTCCCCGCTCCCCACTCTCGAGGAGAAATCCACTACACACCCGGTTTGGAAGCCGGAACTTCGTCTACACAGCGATTGCCTCTCAATCTCTCACTACACAGTTGATCTCAACAGATCCCACACCCTCAAAGTTGATCTACACAAGATCACACTCACACAGCAGTAGAAATGATGCAAGACTCTCTCTTTACAAGACCCTATGGCAAAGAGAAAGAGTACTGAAGCTAGGAAGTGAACTCACACAAGAAACACAGTGAAAAACCAAAGAAAACAGAGTTTGAAAATTTTTCTCAGAAGACAGCGTCTCTCTGATTTTTCAGCAGAAGTTAGGGCAACTGGAAGAAGAAGAAGTCTGGGTTTAAATAGAAGAGATTAAACATTTTAAAATCACAACTCAATCTTCCCAATTAAGAAAATAATCTCTTCTTCAGCCTATTGCCACAGACTGTGCCAAACATAGTTAAGTGAAAGCACAGTAAACAAGGCAAACGACCATTTGAGAAAAAGTCACGGTTGACTGAATAAACCATCGGTCGACCGCCAGAACGTTCGGTCAACCGAAAAGATAAATTCGGTCGACCGACCGAAAATCCGGTCGACCGCAAGCAGCTTTGAAAACTTAGAAAACAAGCAGAGCCATCATCGGTCGACCGGTGCGGTCAACCGATATAAAAATTGAGATTTCGGTCGACCGCACCGGTCGACCGACGACCTCTCTGGAGTCCAGTAACGAATGACCTTAAGTGCGGTCGACCGCATTCTGATATGCTCCAGAAGACTGTTTTAACTCAAACTAAAATATTTGGAAAATATTTATATGACCTCTGAAAATTATGAAACTTTGTAAAATGTTTTTAATACTGAAAACAAACTGTTTAGAAAAGGAATTTTGCAGATAGGTCCTCATACTTGTGAAAAATAGTATTTTGCGAAAAACGCTTAAAAGCTTAAGTATGAAAATGTGTGTGTGAGTCCCAATAGCTTCAAGTGAATTCAATAACTCTTTGCCTACATTCTAATACTAGAGAGAGAATAAAAACTAGCTAATATCCTCACATAAAATACGATCTTTGAGTCTTGATATAGCTTGATTTTGGATGAAGCTTTTATATGAATTTGTTGTTCTTGAAATAACATTGCTTCATCATTATGCCTCCTCCTCCTTTGGATATCATCGTTGTAGCGTATGTTCCATCCAATCCTCCATAAATGGCACTAACAAGCTTGATAAATGAATTTACTATATTTGCACTCAATAAGCCATTAGTACCAGCAATTAGTATCGTTAATGGTGGTTGTAAAACATCATCAAAACATAAGGGCTAACAACCTCCCCCTTTTTGATGATGACAACCAACCATTATAAGAGTAAAAATAAAATAACTTATAGATAGGTGCTCCCTCTATCTATGAGCTCCCCCTAAGTATATGCAACAAATGAGGAGATTTCTCTCCCCCTTTGTCACCATCAAAAATGGGGTAAAGAGAAATACTAAATGCAAAATACAACTAAACAAGCAAACAATGTAGAACTTTCACATAGTGCATAAGCCCAAACCATTTCTTATACGACAAAAATCATCCTCTCCAAGAGGCTTAGTAAATATATCCGCTAATTGAGATTTTGTGTCAACAAATACTAGGGATACATATTGTCTCTCTACATGATCGCGTAAGAAATGATGGCGCACATCAATATGCTTGGTTCTAGAATATAAAACCGAATTTTTGGAAATATTTATAGCACTTGTGTTATCACAAAAAATTTTAATATTTTGAAAACTCAAATCATAGTCAACTAAGCTTTGTTTCATCCATAAGACTTGAGCACAACATAAGCCGGCAGCAATGTATTCCGCTTCTATAGTGGACAATGCAACATAATTTTGTTTCTTGGAAGCCCAAGAAACAAGTGAATTTCCTAAGAATTGGCATGTTCCACTAGTACTCTTGCGATCTACCTTACATCCGGCAAAGTCGGCATCACAAAAACCATATAAATCAAAGGAGGTGCTTGTGCTTTTTGGATAAAATAAGCCAAGGTTAAAAGTTCCATTAACATACTTAATGATTCTTTTAACCGCAATTAAATGAGATGCTTTTGGAGAAGCTTGAAAACGTGCACATGCACATACACTAAACATGATGTCGGGTCTACTAGCGGTGAGATAAAGAAGACTACCTATCATACCTCGGTATAGTTTTTGGTTCACATCTTCACCACTCTCATCCGCATCAAGCTTAACACTAGTACTCATGGGAGTAGGCGCATGCTTAGAATTCTCCAACTTGAATTTCTTCACCAATTCCTTCGCATACTTGCTTTGTGAAATGAAGATCCCATCCTTAGTTTGCTTGACTTGTAGCCCGAGAAAGAATGTAAGCTCTCCCATCATACTCATCTCAAAGTGATCTTGCATAACTTTAGAAAATTCCTTGCACAAGGATTCATTAGTAGCACCGAAAATAATGTCATCCACATATATTTGAGCTAAAATGAAGTCATTTTTCCTTTTTTGCACAAAAAGAGTGTTATCGATTGTTCCTTTAGAAAAACTATTTTCAACAAGAAAACTAGAGAGGTGAGCATACCAAGCTCTAGGAGCTTGTTTCAACCCATATAAAGCTTTTTGAACCCGGTAAACATAATTAGGGAAAGCATGATCTATAAAACCGGGGGGTTGATCAACATACACTTCCTCTTCTATAAAACCATTTAAGAAA
>NC_033801.1:49664009-49742545 GCF_001876935.1 Asparagus officinalis
AAAGGTCTACCAACAAAGCTATATGTTCTCATTCCATGCGCATAGAATGCTAATAAAATATACAACATTTTTTGGCAATATGTTATGGATTCAGAGGTGATAAAACCTGCGACTTAAAATGGAAACAAACACATGAAAGCAAAAAATAAGTTTTGATGAATTCCAACCTTTTACCTGGGTCCCGATAAGAGCCATGCTGATGGTGGAGCTGAAATAGCCCAAGTTCTCCATCGGCATTTTCTTGCTCCTGCAAAAGTAAAGCAGCAAAATTGTACTCTATATTAGTCTCAACGTTTACTGAACCTTCCAAAACCTTTTAGCACTGTTGACGTTTTGGACCTTGCAGGTACTGTTAGTTTGCGAACACCACATTGCCAGTCTCATCATCTCGACGACTTTCTTCACAGTTTTGGTCCTAACTGTTTAAAGGTTTGACAAAATGGGAGTTTGAGACGATCCTAACTATTTAAAGGTTTGATCGTTCAATTTGAGTGGACCTCTCATTCATGGAATGAATCGAGAGAGGATGTTGGCTTTGGCCCTAACTATTTAAAGGTTTGACCAAATGGTGGGTTTGAGACGATCCTAACTATTTAAAGCTTTGATCGTTCAATTTAAAAGTGAACCTCTCGTTCATGGAAGGAATATTAAAACGACCCTAACTATTTAAAGGTTTGATCAAATATTCCTACAGTTATGGTCATTTCAAAATTCTCGTTTGGTCAAACATTTAAACAATTAGGGCCGAAGTTGGAATTTCATATCGATAAACGAGAAATTCAGCTTCAGATTGGGTAATAAAACCTTCAGATAGTTAAGGTTATCTAAATTTTTCAGATTCTCGGAGTGAAGATCTCACACTTAGTTTCGCCTTTCAGATTCTCAGAGTGGAGATCTCACTTTGAGTTTCTTCTGACGTAGCAGATAGAATATAAAATTCTTCATCTCCGACACCGGGTTCGTCTTTACCCCTGGAGAAGATAAAAATTTCAAAAGTCTACACGTGTAGCCAGTCCACACATGTAGCCAGTTGTTATTATTAACTTAACAACAACTGAATCTATGCCTCTACGACATAGGATACTATATCTCGATCCCTAATTAAAGATAAGTCTACGCCTAACACGCGTTACCGGGTAGTCTATTCCCGTGAGAAATGACGAAGACTGTGTATTCAGTATCATAACACCGAGTCTAAGAGAATTTATTCTTTTAGTACAACGTTACATTAGGAATGGATTTAGACAATTCACATGCTAGCCCGATTCAAACGGTAGTCAGTAAAGATTCGTCAAACTCATTGATGGCTGAGGGTTTACTAAAAATCCTATGAGTATTATGCTTATCAATTCTAAATAGAATGGGTACTCATAATAAGGTACAAAAGTCACTGACACATCAGCTTCACCAGTTGGCCTCGTGACTTGAACAGCTGAGCTAACCTCAACTCCAGCCGAAGCTTCTATAATCATTGGAGCCTTGAACATATTTTTGAGGATGATAACTTCAGATGTCGGCAGCTTTAAAGATAGTAGCTGTATCAGCACCAACGGCTGGTCCTACAATCAAATCTTGCACAAAGAGCTCAACTTGGCGAGCGTCTAATGCATTCTCAGCTTGCTCTTCCCAAGACTTCGACGAGTATAAGAGTATAAACTGTTTCATCCCTTATACTCCGATGAGTATACGAGTACAAACTGCACCTCCTTGAACCTCCAACGAGTATACGAGATTAAACTGGTTACCAAAAACTCCGAGGAGTACATGAGTATAAACTGATTCTCCCCGCTCCAATACCTTAAGAGCTTAAATTGTGTAGACTCCAGTTACGTATGAGTATAAACTGTTTTCACGCCGCAATGAAGATCGACGCTAGTCAATGTGTCGATAACTTTGCCGAAATAAGGCGCAGATCAATTCCAAGACCAAGGATAATTCCTGGGAGTTCAATCATAATTCAGATATGAATTCCCGACCAAGATGATCAGTTCATTGTCTACTCAACGACATGAACTAAATTCAGAAATCAACACACCAACTTCAGTTCAAGATTTCGACAATGGTCAGATAATAAACACAGCACCGGAAGAATTTCGGCTATTTGAAAAAATACTAAATAGACCGAAAGTTGAAGAAGTCAAAGAATTGAAGGCTAGACGTATCATATTCAAAGTATTCTAGCCTCCTCTATGAAAGAATAAAGTTAAAACACTTTGGAGGGGGTATCTATAGGCGTCAAAAATTTCCTATAGGGTATCACACATAACTCAAGATGAAGAGAATGCGATAAACGTTATTATCTAAGTTATAAAGGATCATCCAAAGCCAAAGATCAACTAAGGAATGTACAAGAAGCACATCACACAAGTTTCGAGGCACAAAACGTGTCTCAGAAACTATGAGAAGACTCAAGTTTCTGAGATAGTTGCGGTTGTCTCGGAAGCTATGAAGGCAAATCATAGTTTCCGAAACACTTTCGGCTGTCTCGGAAGCTATGAAGGCAAATCACGGTTTTCGAAACACTTGCGACCGTCTTGAAAATTAGAGTTGACTTGGTGACGGTTTTCTCGAGTTTTGGGCGATCCACGTGGCTTCATAACTGCTGGGGACCATCCATAATCGTGAAGGACAGGTTACGAGTGAAAATCACGCCAATAACTGCTGAAATAATGACATTAAAGCGTAGTGGGAACGGTTACAAAATGGACAGGAATGAACCCTGTTTCCGAGACAGCTGCGACTGTTTCGGAAATAGGGATTTTGTCGACTTGTTTTGTTTCAACTCCAGACTTCAGTTACGATTTTTATGGGGTTATAAATACCTTCATATGACTATTACTGAGGAGGACGAAGGCAGAAAAGGCAGGGACTTAAGCAAATTGGTGATTTTTGAGCAAAAGAGAGAATCTTCATTGTTTTTAAGCACTTCCAAGAGCCTTCGGTGTTTTCTCGAGAATATAATTTAGTATTAGATAATGCTAACTCCATTAAGCACAGTGAAAACGCAACTAACTCTGTGAAAACGCAACAAACTCTAGCATCAGCCTCGAAGTTTTATAGGACATATCAAATGATTCTGCGCGATATAGATTTGTTTCTTGAGCTCAGTGGCAGAGTAGGGTATGCTGATCTGTCAAGCAGTTGAAAGAACAATATTGTTGTCAATTTTCACTTGTAATTCGTCTCTTTCTTCTGATTAAGGTTCACCAAATCATGTATAAGCACTTTGCAAGAAGGATCCTTTTCTTTTTTCTTTTCTTTTTTTTTGTATGTATAAACTTTAAATCCAAAACGGATGGGTATCAGGGGCTGTTGACTGAGTAAAGTTAACTTGCTTTATTTGCCTAACACAAAAAATATCACGCCCTGAAATAAAATGAGTTAATCCGTCTTGACTTGTTAGATATAAGAACGATAAATAGTTTCGGTAAAGCTTTCTTGACAGTTGAAACAAAGTTAATGAATCAAAGTTAATCCCTCTCGTTAGACAAATTAAGAAATAACCCCCTGCGTTTGCAAAGCAAATAGCAATATTCCTCACTTTCTCGTGCGTTTTGTCAGACAAAGTGATTAAGCGGCGGGTTCCCATGGATCCGGTCAAACCGGGTCGGGTTAGCCAGAGATCCTCTAAGGGCCCGTTTGGTTGGTTTCCTAAAAACCAAGAAAAGGAAATCGGTACAAGGAAACCAATAAAATAATATTTTTATCCATTTCCATTCCTAAAACTCACCCACAACATCCAATAAAATATTATTTTTATCTTCCAACTCATCTCATTTCATCTCATTTCTTACCTTTAAAAATAAATCAAACATAAGAAATGTGTCACATCATCCAACTTATCACATCTCATCTTATCCCATTTTTAAAAATCACACACATCATCCAATAATATTGTGACAACTCATCTTATCTCATTAAACCTTCCTTTCCATCCATTTTGAGGCCGTTCTTTTCGCAAAAAATTTTGGGAAATCAAAGAATAGGAAACCTATTTCCTATAATAATTGTTTTGAGGTTGTTTGGTTGGTTTAAAAAAGAAGGAAATTATAGAATAGGAAATAAGATGAGATGAGTTGTCACCTTATTATTGGATGATGTGAGTGATTTTTTAAAAAATTGTTTTGAGGTTGTTTGGTTGGTTAAAAAAATAAGGAAATGAATTGAAGGTATATTATTGGATGATGTTTTGAGGTTGTTTGCGTTTGGTTCATTTTTAAAAATAAGAAAATAGATGAGATGGGATGATGTGACACATACTTAAGGAAATCAATTTCTTGTTTTTTTTTTAGGAAGATGGAAAGGAAGGTTTAATGAGATGAGATGAGTTGTCACAATATTATTGGATGATGTGTGTGATTTTTAAAAATGGGATAAGATGAGATGTGATGAGTTGGATGATGTGACACATTTCTTGTGTTTGCACTACAAGAAATCTGATATTTAACGACCAAACTTAGTGAAGGGAACAGTTGACCGTCATTAATGTGTGTAAAATAACGACGGTTTTAAAGCCCTTCATCTAGTTATCACAATTATTAGAGTAATGATGTGAGATGGGATAACGGTTTTCTAATCCCTTCGTTGGATTCCTCGGGGGCTGCAATTCATGTATCGCCTTCACCTTATCAGGATCGATATGTATACCCTTAGTGGTGACGACGAACCCAAGAAATTTTCCGCTGGACATTCCAAGGAATGATTTAGTGGGGTTCATCTTCAATTGATGACTCCTCATGAGATCGAACATCGTCTTCAAATCCTTGATGTGATCTTCCTTGTTGCGGCTTTTCACAACCAAATCATCAACGTAGCATTCGACTGTTTTCCTGAGATGTTCTTGGAAAATCTTAGTCATCGCTCGCTGGTATGTGGCACCGGCATTCTTCAGACCGAAAGGCATCACCGTATAGCAGAAGACGCCGAGGGGTGTTCTAAACGCCGTATGCTTCTCATCCTCTGGATGCATCTTGATCTGGTTATATCCCGAAAATCCATCCATGAAGGACATCCTCTCAAATCCACATGTATTGTCGATAATGACATCCGTGATCGGGAGAGGGAAATCGTCTTTCGGACATGCTTCATTCAGGTTCCTGAAGTCGATGCAAATCCTGATTTTGCCATTCTTCTTCATGACGGGAACGATGTTGGCTAACCAGTCTGGATGTTGTTCCTCTCGGATAAATCCTGATTCGATCAACTTCTTAACCTCTGCCTCAATGGCTTCCATAATCTGCGGACGAAACCGTCTTTGCTGTTGCTTGACAGGTTTGGCATCCGGCTTGATATCGAGGCGGTGCATTGCGACATTGGGGTCGAGCCCTGGCATGTCTTCATAATTCCATGCGAAGACGTCGATATATTCCCTGATGAGAGCAATCAATTCCTCCTTCTCATCTGGGGGAAGACTGTCGCTGATGAATATAGGCTTTGGGTTGGCCTCATCACCCATGTTAATCTGGACTATTTTATCTTCAGTGGGTGGTTCTCTTTGCTCGAACCTATCACCATACTGCATATTCAGATGGTGAACCCACGGGTCTTCCCATGTTGGCATTTGATCGTCGTCTTCCATCGTGGATGGATCAGCTGTAGCCATGTTTACCATTAGGGCTTTGAAAACTTCTCCCAGACTTGTATCGGAGTCCCACTCTGAAGCATCAGGAAAGTATCCATTCTTGGCTTTGTTAGCAATTTAATCGATAATTTGCCAACCACATTCGTCATCTGATGAAACATAACCTAAGCCTCGCCCGTATTTATAATAATCGTCGGGTCTTCCTTTTGGCACATATACCGCTTTAGCTAGATTACGAGGACCTCGATCGAAGTAGAGACCTTCTCCGAGTGTGAAATCGTATCCCTGCTTTTCCATGAGCTTGCGCGCTTCTGGACTATACTTAGATAGATGTCGACCAGGTTTGTCATCATCTTCATCTTCACTTAGGAAATGATCTGGTAACGTTTTCCTTTACCGTAAATCACTTCTTTAGCACCTCTTACTTTGTTCGGGATGACCATGGTTGTTCCGAAAGAATGCTGGAGGTGTTCCTTCGTTACATAGGATGATCGGATCGGCATATACAACTCAGGATTGTCGTACAGCTCTTTTATCACATCATCAAGAGACAAGGAGTACTCTAAATCATCTTTTATTGCAATATCGGCAAGTTGCCAGTTACAACCTCCATCTGACGATTGTTCATCGTCAAGATTGATTACAAAGGGTACAATGTCATTTAAAACAAAACCGCCATTGTAATCGAATCCGGCTTCAGAATCAGCTTCTTCTCCGCTGTCTGTGCCCTGGGCCGATGGTTCAGTATCGGATTCGTTACCATAAAGGAGAGAATCGGTGAAATAATTCTCATACCCCTTGAATGGTTGTTTATCCGCGACCACCGTCTTAACCTCATTGTCAGTGTCGACATACTTCAAACACTGATGGAGAGTAGAGGGGATTATCACATTACTATGGATCCAAGGCCGACCCAATAGTAAGTTGTACGAAGTCTCCGCGTCGATCACATAACACGTGACTTCTGTCTTCAGATCTCCCATCTGGCACTTCACCCGGATCTTACCCAAGGGTCTTGACCCACTAGTGTTGAATCCATAAATAACAGTGCCTGTGGACGCCAACTTGCTTACCGGGATGCCGAGAAAATGCATCAAGCGAAGCGGCATAATACTCACAGCAGAACCCGGATCCACTTGGATTCGGTTGACTTGGCTGGAGCCAATGTATCCGACGAAATATAACGGCCGATCGTGGTTCGAATTCTTCGTCTGCATATCTTCTTTGGTGAAAGTAATGCAGGGAAGGTTCTTAGTCGCTATGTTGCACTGTTGACTCAGCGGTTCTGGCTGTTCAGGCACCGGCTTGACTTGAGTCAGAAATACCTCTGCATTGGCCAAAGCTTCTTGTAGGGCCTCCCTGGTTTCTTTGGATAATCGCAGCAACTCATACAGCGTTATCCGTGCAGGAATGTTGGCTAATTGCGCCATAATGTCGAAGCTATGCGGAGTCTTCGAGCTTTCCGGTTTGTCTCTTCCAATTGGACGACTGAAACGAGACTGCTTCGGATTCTGTACCTCTTGGGGATTCTTTTCTTTTAGTTTATTCACCGGCTGTCGTAGAGCTTCTTTACCCGGTGTGGGGCTTGTAATCACTCCCATCTCCGTGAGGGTTTTGGCTGGTCCCCGCTTGTTCACCCCCTGCTCACTAGGTGGCGGATAATTGTAGTGGTATTCATTTCCGCTCCGTGTCGCAAAAGCTTCTTGTTCTTCTTCAGAGAGCAGGAAAGTGGAGATTCTTTCGTCATCTTCCCCTGGGATAGCAGAGACTCCATAACAAGACTTCCCTTTTCCTTTAGACTTCCTCCCGGATGACGAACCGGCCCATTGTTCATCTCCAATCAGATCTGGATGAACCCAAAGGATTTCGCCATTTGGGGTTGTGTGCGGCACAAGTCCCTTTTGGCGCTGTCCGTGCGGATCGTCATTCACCGTCTTCATCCCGACTTTGGTGACGCGTTTTGGCTCGAACCAAGTTGTAGGCACCGACCCAAAACTGATTGACACTGCGTTGGCCCCCACATTCTTGGCTGGTTTCGGGGTTATGACTCCTACGTCGATTAACGCCTGGATCTTGTCCTTGAGGTGGTAGCACGGTCGACCGATTTCTGACATATTCTGAAATCAGGTTATTTGACCAAGTTGAAATATTTCCAAAATATTCATTTGACCTCTGAAAATTCTGAAACTTTGTAAAATGTTTTTAATACTAAAAACAAACTGTTTGGAAAAAGAATTTTGCAGATAGGTACTCATACTTGTGAAAAATAGTATTTTGTGAAAAACGCTTAAAAGCACAAGTCTAAAAACGTGTGTGTGATTCCCAATAGCTTCAAGTAAACTCAGTAACTCTTTGCCTACATTCTAGCACTAGAGAGAAAAACAAAAGAAAGCTAATATCCTCATATAGAGAGCAATATACTTGAGCTTTGATATAGCTTGAATCGGATGAAGCTTTTGATCGAATTTGTCGTTCTTGAAATAACGTTGCTTCATCTCTTGGCCTCCTCCTCCTTTGGATATCTTCGTTGTAGCATATATTCCATCCATCCTCCATTAATGGCACTAACGAGCTTGACAAATGAATTTACTACATTTATACTCAATAAGCCATTAGTACCGATAATGGTGGTTGTAAGAACATCATCAAAACATAAGGGCTAACAATCTCCCCCTTTTTGATGATGACAACCAACCATTATATAAGAGCAAAAATAAAATAGCTTATAGATAGGTGCTCCCCCTATCTATGAGCTCCCCCTAAATATATGCAACAAATGAGGAGATTTCTCTCCCCCTTTGTCACCATCAAAAATGGGGTAAAGAGAAATGCCAAATGCAAAATGCAACTAATCAAGCAAGCAATGTAGAACTTTCACATAGTGCATAAGCCCAAACCATTTCTTATGCGACAAAAATCATCCTCTCCAAGAGGCTTAGTAAATATATCCGCTAGTTGAGATTTGGTGTCAACAAATACTAGGGATACATCTTGTCGCTCTACATGATCGCGTAAGAAATGATGGCGTACATCAATATGTTTAGTTCTAGAATGCAAAACCGAATTTTTGGAAATATTTATAGCACTTGTGTTATCACAAAAGATTTTAATATTTTGAAAATTCAAATCATAGTCAACTAAACTTTGTTTCATCCATAAAACTTGAGCACAACATAAGCCGGCGGCAATGTATTCCGCTTCCGTAGTGGACAATGCAACACAATTTTGTTTCTTGGAAGCCCAAGAAACAAGGGAATTTCCTAAGAATTGGCATGTTCCACTAGTACTCTTGCGATCTACCTTACATCCGGCAAAGTCGGCATCACAAAAACCATATAAATCAAAAGAGGTGCTTCTTGGATAAAATAAGCCAAGGTTAAAAGTTCCATTAACATACTTAATGATTCTTTTAACCGCAATTAAATGAGACGCTTTGGGAGAGGCTTGAAAACGTGCACATGCACATACACTAAACATGATGTCGGGTCTACTAGCGGTGAGATAAAGAAGACTACCTATCATACCTCGGTATAGTTTTTGGTCCACATCTTCACCACTCTCATCCGCATCAAGCTTAACACTAGTACTCATGGGAGTAGGCGCATGCTTAGAATTCTCCAACTTGAATTTCTTCACCAATTCCTTCGCATACTTGCTTTGTGAAATGAAGATCCCATCCTTAGTTTGCTTGACTTGGAGCCCGAGAAAGAATGTAAGCTCTCCCATCATACTCATCTCAAAGTGATCCTGCATTACTTTAGAAAATTCCTTGCACAAGGATTCATTAGTAGCACCGAAAATGATGTCATCCACATATATTTGAACTAAAATGAAATCATTTTTCCTTTTTCTCACAAAAAGTGTGTTATCAATTGTTCCTTTTGAAAAACCATTTTCAATAAGAAAACTAGAGAGGCGAGCATACCAAGCCCTAGGAGCTTGTTTCAACCCATATAAAGCTTTTTGTACCCGGTAAACATGATTAGGAAAAGCATGATCTATAAAACCGGGGGGTTGCTCAACATACACTTCCTCTTCTATAAAGCCATTTAAGAAGGCACTTTTAACATCCATTTGAAAAAGTTTGAAATTTTTAAAGCTAGCAAATGCCAAAAACATCCTAATAGATTCCAACCTTGCAACCGGTGCAAAGGTTTCATCATAGTCTATGCCCTCCTCTTGATTGTATCCTTGGGCAACCAAACGAGCTTTATTTCTAGTTACAATGCCATGTTCATCAAGTTTGTTTCTAAAAACCCATTTTGTACCAATAACACTAGCATTGTTAGGTCTAGGAACTAACTTCCAAACTTCATTTCTTTGAAAATTGTTTAATTCTTCATGCATAGCCAAAACCCAAAACTCATCATTTAAAGCATCATTAACCTTTTTAGGTTCTAGTTGAGATAGAAATGCAACATTACCACATTCACTCAAGGCTTTTGAGCGAGTTATAACTCCTTTTGAAGGGCTCCCAATGATTTGTTCCTTTGGATGGTTTGATGTGAATTTCCAAGCTTTAGGTGGTTCAACTTGTTCTTGAGCATTGGTGCTATCTACATCCTTTTGAACTTCTATAGAGGGAGTGTCATTGATTTGCAACAAGTCCAATCCTCCCTCAATATCATCATCATCATCTTTCCTAGGCAACACAACTTGAGAGCCAACATTAGTCTCATCAAAAGTAACGTTTATAGACTCTTCAACAACGAGGCTTCGTTTATTGAAGACCCTATAAGCCTTACTTCGAGGTGCATAACCCAAGAAAATACCAACATCAATTTTGGAATCAAATTTATCATGGTGATCTTTTGTATTTAAAATAAAGCATTTGCAACCAAAGACACGAAAATAACCAATGAAAGGAGTTTTTCCATAATAAAGTTCATAAGGAGTTTTCTTAAGCTTTGGTCTAATCAAAACACGATTTAAAACATGGCAAGCCGTATTGACAGCTTCCGCCCAAAAGTATTTTGGTAAATCAAATGAGTTTAACATAGTGCGTGCCATCTCTTGTATGGTACGATTTTTCCGTTCAACAACACCATTTTGTTGTGGTGTTCTAGGAGCGGAAAACATATGAGTTATACCATGATGAGCACAAAAATCATAGAAAAATTCATTTTGAAATTCACCACCATGATCACTTCTTATTTTAACAACTTTCAAATCCTTTTCATTTTCAATTCTTTTAACATGATTAGCAAATTCTTCAAAACAATCATTTTTCTTTGCAAGAAATATTGTCCATGTAAAACGAGAAAAATCATCAATAATCACAAAAACATAGTGTTTGCCTCCAAGAGAGGTAACACGCATAGGACCAAATAAATCAAGATGAAGTAATTGCAAGGGTTTAGAAGTCGATACCTCATGGATGGATTTGAAAGAAGATTTTGTTTGTTTACCTTTGGCACAATCCTCACAAATTGTATCTTTTATGAAGTGCAAGCTAGGTAGCCCTTTCACAAGATTCTTCTTAGACAATTTTGATATTAACTCCATATTTGCATGTCCAAGTCTCTTGTGCCAAATCCAAGGATTTTCATCAATTGCCGCAAGACACTTCACATCTTGATTCACTAACTCATTCATCTCAAAAATGTAAACATTAGACTTGCGATTTGCAATAAAAACAATTTTTCCATCCATACTAATGATGCATTTATCCGGTTTAAAAGAAATATCAAAACCTTTATCACTTAATTGGCTAATGCTAAGAAGATTATGATTCAAACCACTTACTAAATAGACATCTTCAATAATGGGTGAGGGTTTCTTACCAATAGAACCGATACCAATGATTTTACCTTTCTCACCACCACCGAAGGAGACATTGCCTCCTTCAATCCTTGATAGGGTTGCAAATAACTCTTTGTTGCCCGTCATATGATGTGAGCAACCACTATCAAGGTACCACATCTCCTTACGTCGTTGCCGTGACGTTCCCTACAAAAGAAGAAGATGAAGGTGTAGTAGCTTTAGGTACCCATGTCTTGGGTCCTTGGTGGTTAGTAGTTTTGGTACCTTTGGGTACCCATATCAAACCATAAAAATCTTCATTGTCTTTAATTCTACAATGAGTAGAAATGTGTCCATGTCTCATACAATAGGTGCATACAAAATTTCCTTTGTATGTACGGATGTTAGAATCATGAAACCTATTTCTACCATAGTGATTATAGTTAGCATGAGCATGAGTGGGTCTAGTCCTACAACCCTCAATTTCTAGTCTTTCAATCTTTGATCTTAATTGCTTGTTCTCGAAATCGAGATCTCCTAGCAATTCATCTTTTAGAGCAAGAGAGGTTGTTAGTTGTTCTAGCTTAATATCACAAGAGGCATGCAATTTTTTAAAAGAAGAGTATTCTTTAGACATTCTTTTAAATTCAAAGTTCAACTCTTCTAAAGCCATAGCTATGTCACATTGCATATAGAAAGATTCACTTTCGGCCTCGGATATTACCTCATGTTCATTTGCCATGAAACAAACATTTGGGTCATGAAGAGCAAGTTTGGCTCCTTCTTCATCACTATCCGAGTCACTTGGTTCGGATTCTTCCCATCCGGCATACATAGCCTTCTTCTTCTTGTACTTCATGTACTTTTCCTTGAGCTTAGGGCAATCGTTAGCGATGTGACCCGGTTCATTGCACTCAAAACATTTACCTACACGAGAGGAAAACTTGTTGTTAGATCGAGGGTTAAATTTCTTGTTTATTTTTATGAGTCTAGAGATTCTTCTAGAGAGATGAGCCACTTCTCTAGAAAAATAGACTTCACTATCCGATGATGAAGATGAGTTGTCACTAGCTCCTTTGAGAGCTATGGTCTTCAACTTTGGTGACGGCTCCTCAACTTCACATGATGACACTTCTTCCTTCTCCTTCCCCTTAAGCTTCTTCTCATGCACTTTGAGCTTTCCGATGAGGCTATCAAGAGCTAAGGTGGTGAGGTCATGAGCTTCCTCAATGGTCGTAGCTTTGGGCTCCCATGCCAGAGTCAAGGAGCGAAGTATCTTATAGTTCATCTCTTGAATGGACAATTGCTTATCAAGACCATGTAATTCATTAATGATATTAGTAAAACAGGAAGACATAGCATCAATGGATTCATTAGGAAGCATTTTAAATAGCTCATAATCATGCATAAGCCCACTAATCTTAGATTCCTTAACTTGGGGGGTTCCTTCATATGTGATACATAATTTTACCCAAATTTCGTATGCGGTTGCACATGTGGAAACTCTATTGTATTCATTGGGAGAAAGACCACAAATTAAGGCGTTCATGGCCTTAGCATTGAGATTGGCTTTGTGCCTTTCTTCTTCGGTCATGTTCCCGACTTTGGACTTCTCTACATCTTTCTTTTCTATGAGCTCTAGGATGTCAAGGTCAATGCAACGAAGGTAAATTTTCATCCTAGCCTTTCAATAAGCAAAATTGCTCCCGGTGAAGAGTGGTGGTCTAGTGGTGGATTGTCCTTCTAACATATGCATATTCAAAGAGGCCTCCATTAGATCTTTTCTCTAAGATGGTTAAACCAAAAAATAATATAGAGATCAAGCTCTGATACTAATTGTTGGACCCTAGAGGGGGGGGTGATTAGGGTCAAGAGGCTCTAATATGCAATAAAATTAAACACAAGCAAACCACAATACAGTAATGCGATTAAAGTAAAAGAGATAGGGTTAGGAATTGTTATCCTTTGATGCGCGATGTGTTAACGAGGTTCGGTCCGCTGACCTACGTCCCCGCTCCCCACTCTCGAGGAGAAATCCACTACACACCCGGTTTGGAAGCCGGAACTTCGTCTACACAGCGATTGCCTCTCAATCTCTCACTACATAGTTGATCTCAACAGATCCCACACCCTCACAGTTGATCTACACAAGATCACACTCACACAGCAGTAGAAATGATGCAAGACTCTCTCTTTACAAGACCCTATGGCAAAGAGAAAGAGTACTGAAGCTGGGAAGTGAACTCACACAAGAAACACAGTGAAAAACCAAAGAAAACAGAGTTTGAAAAATTTTCTCAGAAGACAGCGTCTCTCTGGTTTTTCAGCAGAAGTTAGGGCAACTGGAAGACGAAGAAGTCTGGGTTTAAATAGAAGAGATTAAACATTTTAAAATCACAACTCAATCTTCCCAATTAAGAAAATAATCTCTTCTTCAGACTATTGCCACAGACTGTGCCAAACACAGTTAAGTGAAAGCACAGTAAACAAGGCAAACGACCGTTTGAGAAAAAGTCACGGTTGACCGAATAAACCATCGGTCGACCGCCAGAACGTTTGGTCGACCGAAAAGATGAATTCGGTCGACCGACCGAAAATCCGGTCGACCGACCGAAAATCCGGTCAACCGCAAGCAGCTTTGAAAACATAGAAAACAAGCAGAGCCATCATCGGTCGACCGGTGCGGTCGACCGATATAAAAATCAAGATTTCGGTCAACCGCACTGGTCGACCGACGACCTCTCTGGAGTCTAGTAACGAATGACCTTAAGTGCGGTCGACTGGTGCGGTCGACCGCATTCTGATATGCTCCAGAAGACTGTTTTGACTCAAACTAAAATATTTAGAAAATATTTATATGACCTCTGAAAATTATGAAACTTTGTAAAATGCTTTTAATACTAAAAACAAACTGTTTAGAAAAGGAATTTTGCAGATAGGTCCTCATACTTGTGAAAAATAGTATTTTGCAAAAAACGCCTAAAAGCTTAAGTATGAAAATGTGTGTGTGAGTCCCAATAGCTTCAAGTGAATTCAATAACTCTTTGCCTACATTCTAATACTAGAAAGAGAATAAAAACTAGCTAATATCCTCACATAGAATACGATCTTTGAGTCTTGATATAGCTTGATTTTGGATGAAGCTTTTATATGAATTTGTTGTTCTTGAAATAACATTGCTTCATCATTATGCCTCCTCCTCCTTTGGATATCATCGTTGTAGCGTATGTTCCATCCAATCCTCCATAAATGGCACTAACAAGCTTGATAAATGAATTTACTACATTTGCACTCAATAAGCCATTAGTACCGTTAATGGTGCTTGTAAAACATCATCAAAACATAAGGGCTAACAAATTTGCCTATAGATC
This sequence comes from Asparagus officinalis, assembly GCF_001876935.1. NCBI lineage: Eukaryota > Viridiplantae > Streptophyta > Magnoliopsida > Asparagales > Asparagaceae > Asparagus > Asparagus officinalis. Next base: position 49,678,704 of record NC_033801.1, read on the forward strand.
CCCACAAGTAGCTTAAGACAGAAAGAAGATGATGAACATTGCTATCTGAGTCACAGAAGCTCATTTGATGTCGACAAGCGTATAAAGTAAGTTGATAAACTATGTGAAGCAACGGAACTGCAAAACAACGAGGAAACAAACTGATCAAGAGCTTCGCGTCACTTACAAAAGACGAAATGCCTTCCATGTCCCATCTACTCTACAGATGATTCAATCATGAGAGATTGTAGGTCTTCTCGATGGATTTTCGATGCATCTTGAATCGCATGATTCCGAGTTTGAATGACGAAGATACGACGAAAACGGACGGAACGCGCAGGACTACGTCCTGGACCTCGGCGAGACACCTAGTGGTGTCTCGGCCAACCCGAGACACCCAAAGGTGTCTCGTCTTGGCCAAGACACTTTAAGGTGTCTCGGCCAAGCTAAGACACCCAGAGGTGTCTCGGATTGGCCGAGACACCCAAAGGTGTCTCGGATATTGTAGAGTGATTTTGGTCATGATTACATTCGAATTTGAAGAAAACAAAACATGAAAGTTGTAGATCTCCCCGTTAGCTTTCCAATACATCTTTGATTAGGTCATTTGGAGATCATATGAGAAAGATAAAGTCAAAATACCAAAGATAGTACAAACTGCCTCAGAATTCCGAGACAATGTTGGTGTCTCGGAGAAGAATGATGATTTTGGCCGTAATCCGATTCGAATCTGAAGAAACTCAAAACATAAAGGTTATAGATCTCTTTGTCAGATTTTCAATGCATCTAGAATCAGGTTATTTGGAGGTTATATGAGAAAGTTATAGCCAATATACCCAAGACACTCACTGGTGTCTCGGCCAGGCCGAGACACCCACGAGTGTCTCGGCCAAGCCAAAACACCCACGGGTGTCCGCAACCCCCTGAATGTTGTTTTAAGCCATTTTTCAACATTAATCACCTGGATTTGTTCTAACTAATCTGAATCTATCCAAGAACGTGGTTAAGTGGTTACAACTGAGGATAAGAGAGAATCGGTCGTTTTTATCCGAAAACAAGGGCCCCTAAGCCTATAAATATAGCCTTAAGACCTTCATTTTTTCAGATCTAAAATTCTCGATCGTCGACAAAGCCCTGCCGAATTAAGGACTGAAGAGCCACGAATTTTAGATAGGAGGAGGAGAGATCGGATCGAGTTCATCAGCATAAATAAGAGGAGCTCATCAAATCTACACTTCTCGGTTCCTTCCTTGAGATCATCTCGTTGCGGTGATCTCGAGAAGAGTGGTTATCTCGCCATTGCTGAGATAACTACTTTGGTTTCTTGATTCCTTCGTGAATCAACAAAGCTCCGGATCTGATCTGATCGTTTGGTGGTCCACGGATATCAACGTCCACGTCACAGGCCAAGATCCCACGCAAATAGCGGGCGATAAACACCAATTATGATGTTTGACGAGAGTTGTAATTTTTATTTTTATTGTGTAAAGGTCTTATAAAAAGACCGATCTTTTTGAACTTGTTGTAACGATCAAAGTTGTAATAAGTTATATAATAAAGAATACAACTTTCACCGCAAACAGCAACGAGACTTGACATCAAAAGACAAGGTTTTCCATGCAGCGAGGCTCAACATCAAAAGACAAGGTTCGCCATGCAGTGAAGCTCGACATCAAAAGACGAGGTTCGCCATGCAGTGAGGCTCAACATCAAAAGAAGAGGTTCTTCATGCATTGAAGCTCGACATCAAAAGACGAGGTTCACTGCATCGCGAAGCTCATCATTAGAAATGAGACTTTACATCAAAGACGAAGCTCGTCATTGTAAACGAGGTTTGAAGCTCGTCATTATATACGATGTTTGGAGTTCATCATTAGAGATGAAGTTCATCGATGAAAAACAAAGCTTATCATCAGACTTAAAGCTTGTCAGTGAAGACGAGGCTCGTCAAAAGAAAATTCATAAAACTTACTACATAGTTGAACTTAGCTATTGAAGACGACGAAGTTTGTTAGTAAATATGAAGCTCGTCAGACAACGTCAGTGAAGACAGAGTTCACTATACTACAAAGTTATCCTTAGAAGACAAACTTTGCTACATATTAAGGCTCATCCAATCAGATGAACTTCGCCATGAAACGAGGCTCGTCGTCCGCGGGAGATCCAGCTGTAACGGCTCCGAATACCTAGTCAGCCACGTGGGCTAAACTTCAAGAGCATGTTACGCCCCAGTAACCAACATGGGCTAAATTGAAGGAGACAGTTGCGCCCTCTACCCATAATTTTAGCACGTCGGTTACATGTTGAAGCCTTATAAATAGCCATGTGCGGCTATGAAGACCGGACTTTTCAGAAGATTCTTGGCTAGTGCATGAAGAGAGATTAGTGTCTGTATTCTCGTGATCTAAGCCACCATCAAAAGATTTTGTGATCTTGTTCTGATCGTCAACGGGAAGCAATCTCGGCTTGAGCATCGAGAGAAGCAATCTTTCGCCACCAAGAATCCACTTTTAAACAAAAGAGATGTCGGATCAACCTTCTCTTCCTCTGTAATCGAGAGAGAGAGAGAGACAGAGAGAGAGAGAGAGAGAGTGATTGTAAGGGATTCGTACTAAGCAATCGAACTCATTCATAAAATAAGAAATTCAATCATACATTTTTCGACCCTACAGAGTGTTCTCTAAATCCACAAAGATTAATCTTCGAATCTACAAAGAGATAACCTCAAATCCACAAAATAATATAAAAGAGAAAGTTTATTGATAAAAAAATATGCTTTTTTGGGGTTACGTGACTCTTCATAAATAGAAAAGCAAACTAGACTCTTAATAAGACTAGAATTACAAAAAATAGAAAGTATCAAATCTTACCTTAAAAGACTCTCTATAATAGAGGAAACAAATAATGAATCAAAATTGAATCTAATTTGACTCCAACATTTGTTTTGGGTTCTTTTGGATTGTAATTAATATAGATTACAATAAAAAAATATAATGAAACAAAGGAGAAAAAAATTCCTGGGGTTCTTTCCCGTGTGCCGGTGGAGCGTCGATCTTGTACTCCGTTAACTCGCCAACTAAGACAATGGGTCTTTTTGCTATTGATGAGGATTGGATTACTTGAATGCTAGCTCAATCTTCTCTTAGCAATACTTCTTAACAAAATAGCAAATGTACGCTTCTACACGTATATATCTCTACGTCCACATCTGTGAGTATATCTCTATGTGTCTGTAAAGTGGATGATCTCCTCTCCTTTTATAGGCTAAAAGAGAGAGTTAATGGTCCCCTTAAATGTGGATTTAGTGATCATTAAAGTAGGAGTTAGTGGTGAGCGGCTATCCCTTGAAAATAGCTCTGAATCGACTATTTGCGTGAATTTCGCGGGCTGGACGAAGTTCGCTGAAGACGTAGGCGAAGGTCACTTCGGTCGTGGACGAAGGTCGCTTCGAACATGGGAGACTTAGTCTATGTGGGCGAAGTTCGTTAGTTGGCGAACTTCACCTACGAGTTTGAATTTAGCTCAGAATTCGACTCTAGGCTTGGCCGACTGATGACGCCTTTCGGCTTGATGTGAGGCGCGTTGCGGAGGGTCGACTCATGTTTGATTTGGTTAGGTCGATATGAGTTGCTTGGTGAGGTTCGCTTCAATCATTAGGTGATCTTTGTTGTAACTTGTTGTGGGCTTAACCTTGGGCCCATACAAAGTGTTTAGCCCATGCACATTCACTTCTTAGATCCTCAGTGAAAATATGTTTTGATCATCTACAATATTGAATTTATTTTCTAATCTAAATTGACTCTGACTTTATCACTAATAATAAACTAAAGGCTAATTATTTCTAAAATCTTGTGAAAAATGGGTGTTACTGATGAGATTGTGGGATTCTGCCAAGATGATTGACTCCGTCTCGTGGAGAAAGATAATTTTCATATATAATATGTTAGAGTCCGCCTTCCGGATTGGAAGATATTGTGGTTTCTCTGTAGTCAGTTAACAATTCATCTGTATCCGTATTTGGCTTATGAAGATCCCACTTCTTCATGAATTTGATCGTTATGCATTCTACATCAGTCTCCCCTTATTGAAAGAAGCTCGACCCCGAGCTTATATTTATTTGAATAGAGGCTTCTTTTATAACAATTTTTCTTATTTTGCATCGATCAGCGTCCGCCATTTACGTAGCATTAATTTTATCCATATGTTCTTTCACCTCCTTAGGTAGAGCTTCTTCTGAATCAAATTTTTGAATGAATCTTTTCCATATTTTTTTAAAATAACTGATGGCATGTGGATCAATAGATTACTTGGAAAACTCCTCAAAATATGTTCCATATTGCTTTTCTTCATCGATTTTAACATCAATATTCTTTATTTTCACAAGAATAATGTTAAGTTCATCTAAGTGGTCTTTAATTCACATATCTTCCTTCATGCGAAAGGTGAAGAGGCGTTGCTTCAAGTATAGCTTGTTCGTTAGAGATTTCGTCATGTACAAGCTCTCCAACTTGAGCCATAAGCCGACGACGGTATCTTCATTTGCAACCCCCCGCAGGATATCATCGGCCAAACAGAGCTATATGGCACTATGCGCCTTTATCTCCAACTCTTCTTTCTCATCATCGGGCATAGATTCCGACAACTTATTCTTTTCGGACAAGACCTTGAATAGTCCTTGTTGTACTAGAAGAGCCATCATTTTTACTCTTTACAAACTGAAGTTGTTTCTCCCATCGAATTTCTTCACTTTGTATTTCGCAGAAGACATCTTGAAGCCTACTAGAACAGTAACTGTATTTATGAACAGTAACCATACTTGTGAACAATAACCGTACTTGTGAATAGTAACTGTGCGTATGAATAGTGACATTACTTTTGAATAGTACAGTGCTCGTGATAGTACCAAATACCTTTAAATAGTAAATGATAATCTAACTTATTTTCTGATGTGGAGGATCCACTTTTAGTGGAAGCCACAAAACATACAGTAAGCAGATACACGAACTCTAAACAGACTCTAATACCAGTTTGTTGCAGCGGAGGGGCTTCACAGACACAGAAGATGTCTATACAAGAATGGACAAAGAGAATAATACACAATGATTTAACGTGGTTCGGTCAGTATGACCTACATCCACAGGCGAGAACAGCAGAGAATTTCACCAATCACAAAAGAGAATATTACAAAAGAGGAGATCACTCTTTATCCAGAGACTCTCACTCTCTTCTCTCTCTCTCTCTCTCTATTTTCTATTTTTCTCTCTGCGTCTGATGCTCTTAAACCCTCCCACACCCCCTTTATATAGCCCCTTTATATAGCCATAACATAATAATAATAAAATGCTAAAGGGTTTGGTGAGGTTTGACAAATGTGCTGCGAAGTTTGAAAAGCTATCACAAATTAGGCAGATGAAGTCATTTTCAGAAGACATGTGACACTAAGTGCATCAAGCAGTGAGTACAAGCCTGTACGTTCTGGTTGATGATAATGTCTGGGGAATACAGGCAAAAGAAACTGATGTTAAATTTTACGTGAATTAACAAAATTTCAGGGATAGCCGGTCACAATTTTCTGACAAAACTAATATCAGAAATATAATTTAAGCTATACCTTCAAGCAAGATATGCCTAGTTCGGTTATTATTTCAAGCTACTACATACAATAAAACGGCAGGTCACTCAAAATGTTAAAAAACTTCCAACTAAAACAAGTTCTCTAGAATGGTGCTGACTCCTGAGTAAAAAAAATTAGCCTCACTGAATTTGTATTAAGGTATATGTTAATCATGAGCTAAGTAGAGCTCAAATCCGGATACGAATCTGACAAAACCAACGTTATAAAAAATTCAAGAAATTCTTACTCTTTATTAGCACCTCCTAATAGTCGGAATCGGAGTCATCTCCCACGCTATCCTCATCGTCGTCGTCGTCATTGTCATGATAGGATGAAGTGTCATGATGACTGTGTGAAGTCATCAGATCTGGCTGCGAGAAGGAGGTAGAAGCAACAGGTTGGCTATGACGCCTAAGCAAAGATTGTTGATAATGAGTGGAAGTAGGCTCCAATGAGTTATGAGGAAATGCTTGATGGTAATAAGGGAATAGAGTTGGATCAATGAGAAGAGCAGTAAATGTTTGATGGTAGGGAGTATGAGTTAGCTGATTATGAGCTGGCGGAATATTAGGGGCATCAGATGGTTGTAAAGGAGAGGTAACAACATCAGGATTGTGATGAATATAAGGCATTTGGGTTTCGGAAAGAATAGTTTTTTTGACCGGAACATCATTACCTATCAAAAAATATTGATGTTAAGGTTTCTTTAGTATCAGGGGAAATAAAAATATAGGAAAAGTATCAGGTGCAACAAACGGCTAGCTTCTATAATAGAAAGGTGTGTCTTCATGCAACTGGTAAATTTTTTTTCTCCAAGTGTTGTAAAATAGAAATCTAGGTTAACTATTGCAAGTATACATGCTAATAAAAAATATCAGGTGCAATAAATGGCCAACTTCTATAGTACAAAGGCTATAAAGGAGGGGTAACAACATGTCGTAGAAGGCAAGACTGGCTCAAAACAAAGAAACACTAAGGTAGAGACACTGCTTCTTTAACAGATTCATGAAGTTAAGGTTGAAAATTATAGTTAACTGTAAACTACAATAGGAAACTAGAATAAAAGCCAACTATATTTTCGTTATATAATAGTCCTTAACGAATGTCAAATAAAATAAGAAATCTAACATGTACTTTTTTTCATTTTAGTTTTCAGTTTGCAAATTAGTGGTTCTTGAAACAATATAACATAACATTATTCCTTCACATCTGAAAGACTGAAAGTCCAAATGAGCTAATTTAATCTATAGAAATGTCATGAATAATCAAGGAATAAAACAAGTGAGAACCAGATTTAAATCCATAATCAATTGGAACAAAATCAGTCTAGTAAAGCAAGTGAAGTTCCATTAGCCACCACAAAAAGCCACCAAGTTACAAGTTTGCAAATTTCATCAATAATACTAGGTAAAAACAACTATTCATCATGCCCAACAATGCAGAACAGCTAAAATTCAAGCAATTGAAGTGTAAGTTAGCTAATGTTTGGGTTAGAAATTGATGTATTCATTGTCATCGAATCTATTACAACTTTAGCCGTTACAATAAACTCAAATAAATAAAAAGTCAATCTTTTTATAAGATCTTCTAACACAATGAAAATATAATATTACAATTGCTTCAAACAACACACAACATATGTTTATCGCCTGTTGTGGATCTTTGCCTGTGTCGGGGACGTTGATATCCATGGACCATCGTGAATCAGATCTGGTTGACAGATTAAAAATCAAAGCTCCTACTTCACGAAGGAAGTATTCGCAGAAGTAGTAACCCTGACCAAGCGAGATTACGACTCTTCTCGGGATTTCAGACCAAGCTTAAATCCGGAGGAATATGGGGGAAAGGGGTTTCAGATCTCTCGAACTCTCTTTTTGTTTATGAAGAAACATCGCCAAGATCTGCTAACCCTCTGAAATTCGTGGCTCCACTCTCAATTTTAACAACACCTCGCCCTCTTCATCTCCTCTGAAATGTGCCCCTAGGCCTATATTTATAGGCTTCGGTTGGTGGGTTTTCTGATAACAACGATGGATTTAGCCTTATCCTCAATTGACAACCACCTAACCATATGTAGAGATGATACCAAGGCAGTTGGGAACCTCTGGAACAGAAGAAATCTCGTGAAAACCCGTTGAAAACCGTTAAAACGTGTTTTCGCACAAAATCTGGTGAACCGGGTTCAAACGAACCGAATCGGGTGCGAACCGGCATGAACCACCACTTGGTGGCTCGGTCTTGGCCAAGCCAGTTCGTACCAAATCGTGTATTTTGGGTATAACTCTTTCATCTGATCTCGTCATGAGGTGATTCAAGATGGGTTAGAAAACTGGCGAAGAGACCTACAACTTTTATCTTTTGAGTTTCTCCAGAATCAAACCACATCATGGCTAAAATGTTAGTTCTTTATCGATCTCGGAATGAGGTAATTCAAGATGCGTTGGAAAGCTAGAGAAGATACCTGCAACTTCCAATACCGAGGCACTCATGGTCTAAATGTCACCTCTTTGTGCGAGCCACAAAATGGTAGCTTGCAGCCTTGCGAGCCAGTTCGTACCATCTCGGGTATTTTTGCTCTAACTCTCTCGTCCGATCTCAGAATAAGGTGATTCAAGATGCGTTGAAAAGCTGATAAAGAGACCTACAACTTTTAATGACTGAGACACTCATGGTCTAAATGTCACCTCTTTGTGCGAGCCACCAAATGGTGGCTCGCAGCCTTACGAGCTAGTTCGTACCATCTCGGGGATTTTGGCTCTAACTCTCTCATCCGATCTCGGAATGAGATGATTCAAGATGTGTTGGAAAGCTGGTGAAGAGACCTAAAACTTCCAATGGATAAGCCACCCATGCTGTGGGAAAGACACAACTCCATGGTGTTTCGCCCCTTTTGGGCGAAACACAACTCCTGGCTAAGTCGTTTTGTCGTTTCGCGTGTCACGTTGACTCGTACGCTTCACTGATTAACTTCATACATTTTGTTAACTCAGAGGTGGATGATGAGTATGCGGGCCACTTGGATGTGGTCGGTGATCATGTTGACCACTTGGAGCTGGCCGGTGAGCACGCGGGCCACTTGGCGATGGCCGGTAAGCACGTGGGCCACTTGGCGCTGGTTAACGAGTGTGCGGGCTACTTGGAGATGGCCGGTGAGCGCACTGGCCACTTGGTTCGCTGATTCGCTTCATGTGCTTGTCGGTGTCAAATGATCCTCTTTAACTCGGATAATCCCCTTCGACTTGGATAATGGCGTTCATCGCCTTCTCTTTGTCTCGAGCTATGTGCGGACACCTATAGGCATTTTTTGACACCTACGGTACCCTCTCTAAAGTATTTCAGCCTCATTCCTTTATAGAGGAGTCTGAAATACTGTAGATATGATAGGTCCCACCTTTAGTCGGTGTCAAAGGACATGTAGCTGGCTTCAATTCTTAACTTCTTCAGCCTTCCTTCTATTCAGTGTTTTGTTGAATAGATAAAGTTCTTTCGGCGTTGCGTTTATCGTCTGATCGTTGTCGAAATCTTAAACTGAAGTTGGTGCATAAGTTTCTGAATCTAGCTCTTATCATTGAGTTGGTGTTAAACTGATCATCTTCATTGGTAATTCATATCTGAATGTGATTGAACTCCCTAGAATCATCCTTTGCCTTATTTTGGTGAGATTACTGATGCGTTGACTGGCATCGACCTTTACTGTAACGTGTTGATCGGCATTAACACAGTTTATACTCGTACGTTTGCTAGAGTCTACATAGTTTAAGATATTAAGGTATTAGAGTGTGACGGTCCCAAATGTTAGGATTGTAGGACCAACTGTTAAAGCTGATTTATCTGCATGTATGGCTCTTATTCTGAAGTTGTTGGATGTTCAAGTCACGAGACCAACTAATAGGGCTGGTGCATCAATGACTCTCATATTTATAGGATTTTTAGCAAACTCTCCGCCATCAACAGGTTTGATGATCCTTTACCGACTACTATCTGAGTCGGGCTAGCATGCGGATTATTTAAGTCCGTTCCGCATGTAACGCTGTGCTAAGAGAGTTAACTCCCATAGAGCTATAATATTAAATATGTAGACTTCGTCTTTCTCACGGGAATAGACTACCCAATGACGTGTGTTGGACATAGACTTAGGATTTTTGGTAAACCCTCAGTCTTCAACGGATTTGACTTGCTTTTACCGACTACTGTTCGAGTCAGACTAGCATGCAAATTGTTTAAGTCCGTTCTGCATGTAACGTTTATTAGACCCTAGAGGGGGTGATTAGAGTCTTATGCCAATCTAATTCGATTTTATGCCAAATTAAAAAACTTTATTAATTATTTAAATCTTGCAAGAGATATATATGCCTGAATATAAAATACAAGCACAAGATAGAAGTACACAAGGCAAACTCAAACACAAGATATGATCACGGAGTTCGGTCCCCACGACCTACGTCTCCGCTCCTCACCTTGAGGAGATCTCCACTATCACGACACACCCGGTTTGGAAGCCGAAACTTCTCTACACACTCGGTTATCAAGTCAACCGATAACTCTCACAAAATCTCACAATGTACATACACAAGCTACAACCTCAAGTGTTGATTCTCACGTATTGACTCCCTCAAGTGGTCGGAATTATCACCTCTCACTAGGCCACCGACGCCACTCCTCTCGGTATCGACTCCGTCCTCACCACACACTCCTCTCGGTGTACAAGTGTATTACAAGTGATCTCACGATGAGCACAATATAATAACGGATGTTCTCTACACTTGACGAGAACTCAATTAAGCTCACTCTCACTAAATCACACACCACTACACAATAATATATTATATGAGATATAACAAGCTCAATAAGGGTGCGTGATAAATGAGTTTAAATAAATTCTAACTCAATAAGAACTAGCAATAAGATTAATAAAAAATAAATGCTAGAAAGTTGAGTTAGGAAAACTTCTCTACAAAGAGAGGATGATTTGGATATTGAGGATGAACTCCTCAACAATTGATGCAAGCTTCTCTTTGTAAAGCAAACTCTTTTTCAAACCAAACTTGAAACAAGGCTTAAACACCTCTTTAAACACAAACTAAACTCTTTTAAAACTTGATTAAGGAATCTTCTTTTTTGAGTGAAGAATTCAGAGCATATGGGTATATAGAGCATCTCAATACATCAGCTAAAACCCAAAGAAAAAGACCAAAAAACTACAAACACACAAAACAGAAAACTAGCCGTTACTGTGCAACGGCTCTCTGATAAGTCAACTTATGAGTCGACTCATGAGTCGACTTATGAGTCGACTAATGAGTCGGCTTATATGAGTCGACACAACAGATGAAAAATCACAACTCTGCTGCACTTCGTGAGTCGACATAGCAGATGAAAAATCACAACTCTGCTGCACTTCGTGAGTCGATTTATGAGTCGACTAAACATGCACAGACTAGATTTGCACAGGAAAACTAAACTTTAAACCATGTTTAAAAATATCAAATAAATTCCAAAAATTGTAAAATATGGAGAATAGTTTATAAACATATAAATGAGCATGTTTCAAAAGAAATTTTCCAAATATGATTCTCCGTTTGTAAAATCTCTTAGTTTTGCAAAAGCATGTAAAACGAGTGTATAATATTCTTAGTTTTGGACAAATGAGATAAACAAGGATATGAAACATTTACAAATGAATTTATAGACTAAATAATAGTTGTATAAAGTAAATTTTAAGTCTATACACTAATATTTCATTATATTGTTAAAATCACATTAAAACCAAAAGTGTGTGTTATGTGGATATTGAGCTTGAGATATATCCAAAAGTGTGTGTTATGTGGATATTGAGCTTGAGATATATTCACACAATATAAAGTCCTATTCTAGTTGCACCAAGTTGATATGCATGAGAAGCTTGAGATATATTCACACAATATAAAGTCCTATTCTAGTTGCACCAAGTTGATATGCATGAGAAGCTAAAACTTGGATCTGACTTGAATTGAATAAGCTTCGTTATAAATGTGGCTCTTGAGTTACTCAACGTGGAACAAAACAAATACTAAAAAACATATTATAAATTGTTTGCAAAATCATCAAAACAATATTCAAAAGTAGGCTCATATACATGAGTCCTAACAATCTCCCCCTTTTTGATGATGACAAACAATTTTCCAATTTGATATATCAATACAGTTCAATGAAGATACAAAGCAATACTCACATATTCTCCCCCTTTGTCACCATCGAAAAGGGGATAAAAAAAGGAGAGTGAAAACTCCCCCTACCTATAAGCACGAGTGAGAAAAAGAAAATAGGGATTGCTCCCCCTATTTAAAAGCCACATGGATATATAAAAGATAAGATTATGAGGGTAATATAATCATCCTATATAGGCATGCATTTGCTACAACTATAAAAGATAAGATTATGAGGGTAATATAATCATCCTATATAGGCATGCATTTGCTACAACTAGAAAAAAATCATGAGGTATAAGATGAGGGTAATATAATCATCCTATATAGGCATGCATTTGCTACAACTAGAAAAAAATCATGAGGTATAAGATAGCAAATGTAAACATCCAAATATACTATATTGCAATATACATAAGACATCATTTAGCACTGAAACATACTACATTTGCAAGCCAGAAGAGTCAAAGCACATAGTTGAAGAAAAACAACATCCCAACATAGAGTTTTACTACATCATAAAAAATAAAAAACATCGTCCAACAAAACATAAACCAAAAGAACATACCACGAGCCAAAGGATAACAGTCCTCATGGAGCAGATTGCCCTGGACCCGGTGGAGGATAAGGATGCTGAACAGCCCTGAAAAGATCATCAAATATACCAGTAAGGATCTCCAAATCAGTATACTGATGAGTCCTAACCCACCAAGCTCCTTCCTAATAGCATCCTGAGACTCCCTAATATCTGTCTGAGTGGACTCAATCTCAGCAAATCTCATCCTAAGATCCGTATGAGAATCATCTAACACATCAAGTCTAGACTTGAGATCCCTATGAGACTCCTCTAACATATCAAATCTCACTTGATCCTGATGATGCCAAAACTCAACCTCAGCATGATAAGACTCCATCCGAGCAAAGAGATCCTCAATATAACTAGGGGTATGAGAGGGGGGGGGTGCTCAGCTCTAGGGCTATGACATGGAGGAGGAAACTCTCTATCAGAATCAAGAGGATCAGGAGAATGAGCCCGAGCTGAAGGATTATGAAGCTCATGGAAAGAGACGGGTAACTCCATCCTACGAAGGAGTGATCTATCAAAAAGAGGACGGACTAGAAGGTGGATTTCATCAGTCAAATCAACCCCGAAATGGAGGAATACTTTGGTGAGAAGAGCACCAAATGGGATAAAGGTAGAGGGATTGGATGCCAGGATATCAAAAAGAACTTTTCCCCAATGAACATTAACATTCCCTATAATAGCATAGATGGCACGAGTAAGATCATGAGAATAATGACTGTATGCCCCTGTCTTAGGAATGATGTTGTAACATACGATCCGACCAACAAGTTTAGCTAGATTGGAGGCATTTTTACCAAACAATGGGAGACATTCACCAGGAAGAACTAAAAGGGCCTCAACGGCAGGATTATCATAGGTGACATCCATCAACAATTTGTCTCCACGAGGCAAACCAAGGATATCAGACAATTGTTGGACCCTAGGGGGTGATTAGGGTCTTAAGGCTATAATTGTGCAATAAAAATAAGGCAAGCAATACACCACAATAATGAACAACAAATATAAAGGAGATAGAGTGAGAAATCGTTATCCAAGTGACACGCGATGTGTTAACGAGGTTCGGCCCGCTGACCTACATCCCTGCTCCCCACACTCGAGGAGAATCCACTACATAACCCGGTTTGGAAGCTGGAAATTCTTCTACACAACAATCTCCATGAGATCTCACAACTACACAGTTGATCACCACAAGATCACACTCCCACTTCTTCTACACAACAATCTCCATGAGATCTCACAACTACACAGTTGATCACCACAAGATCACACTCCCACACAGTTGATCTTCACAAGATCAAGCTCTCAACAGTAGTAATGGTGTAAGAACTCTCTCTTTACAATGTCCCCATGGCAAAGAGAAAGATTACACTGAAGCTGGGATGTGAACACAGGAAAACACAGAAAAACACAGAAAAACAGGTTTGAAAATTTTGGCTCTCAGGAAAAAAAGATCTCTGGTTTTTTAATAGCTTGGGACACTTGAGGAAGAATGAGTATAGGGGGTTTAAATAGGAGAAAATATAGCTGTTTAAACCTATAACCTAATCCCCTAAATCCAGGAAAAATCGGCGTTGAAATCTATACCCAAAAAGACCATTTGAATAAGCGGCGGTCGACCGTACAATTTTCACGGTCGACCGCTTTCCAGAGAGTTCTACGGTCGACCGTGGCGGTCGACCGTAGGAAATTTTAAGCTCACGGTCTACCATGGCGGTCGACCATGAAAGTTTCTGCTGCCCACTGACGAAAAGAACTCAGACGCGGTCGACCATGGCGGTCGACCGCAAACTGATACACATAAAAAACTAATTTTGACTCTCTTAAAAATTCTGTAAAATATTTAATTGACTTCCAAAAATTGTGAAACTTTGTAAAAAGTTTTTAACACTAAAAACAAATTGTTTGGAAAATGAATTTTGTGAATAGATCATCATACTTGTGAAAAATAATATTTTGTGAAAACACTCAAAACTATAAGTATGAAAACGTGTGTGTGATATCCCAATAGCTTAAAATGAAATCTAAACTACTTGCCTACATTTCAGCACTAGAGAGAAAATGAAAACTAGCTAATATCCTCACATAGAATATAATTCTTTGAGTCTAGATATAGCTTGAGTTTGATGAAGCTTCTTATTGCATTTGGTGTTCTTGAATAAACGTTGCTTCATCACTATGTCTCCTCCTCCTTTGGATATCATCGTTGTAGCGCATATTCCATCCAATCCTCCATGTATGGCACTAACATGCTTGATATATATTGATACGGGTGTATCTTCTCTTCGGGAGCTTAGCGATCCTCATGGGAGCTTGAGGATAGATGATTCTCATGGTATCTTGAGAATAGAGTAGAGGAGTCATGGAAGAGGTCATTGGAGGCGACGAAGTCGAAGGATTCATCAAAACTGTAGGAATTACAGTTGGAGCGGTCGACCGCTTAGTGCACAGGCCCAGACTATGTCTCGGGACTGAGAGCGGTCGACCGATGATGGCGCTGCGGTCGACCGGAAACACTGTAATGGATTTTTCCAGTTTTCGACGTTCTGACCGGTCGACCGCCTTGGTCACTGCAGTCGACCGCATAGCTGTTCCGGACCTGGGTCTGTTTCCTACTCCAGTTGGGATTTCTGTTTAGTATAAATAGAAACACGACTTTTCTAGGGGGGGAACTCAGATTGTAATCAGAAAAGAGATCAGGGAGGTTGTTCTTTGATCTAGAGAGATTATGAGAGAGAGATTTTGTAAATCCAATTGATTCTCATAATCTAGATAAGGTATTTTCCTTCGCCCTAATTATAACTCTTGTGTTCTTTAGCCGTTTTCTTCTTTACCCACTCTTGATAATTCCGCAATCAAGAGTGCTCGCACGGCGACTCGTATCAAGTTGGTATCAAAGCACTAGATCCGGTGAAGGGGCATCATGTGTATGGTCCTTACTCGTTCCTCATACAAGAAGCTTGGCGAGATCCTTATTTCATTGGAAGGAGTCTAGGATTTAAGGAAGGGGAAGATGGCTGAAGGAGATAATTCAGCGAGGATTGATGCATTAGAGAAGCAGATCGAGACGATAGGGTCGACACTCACAAAACTCGTCGGTCTCATCCAAGGAGGGAACGAAAAGGGGGAATCTTCTTCTAGGTCTAAGAAGAAACCTATAGAGTCCGGTGGAGAGAGCGAGCTTTCAGGCTCCGACGAGGAGGACGAGACCGTCAAGACTGCACCGCATCAAGGGGGTAAGAATTCTTACTAGAATCTGAAGATTGATTTCAGAGTGGAGATTCCTATTTATGATGGGAGTGTTGACGTCGAGAGGCTTGATGACTGGATCGAGCGGATGGAGACGTATTTTACTCTTTATGGCTATTCGTCAAAAGAGAAGATTGTGTTTGCGACTTTGAAGCGTTCAGGACATGCGTTGACGTGGTGGAAATCCTATTGCAAGCAGGAGAAGAAGGCGGTGTTGTGGAACAAGTTTAAGGAGCTACTTAGGAAACAGTTCTATCTGGTGGGATTCCTTGAGGAGCGTTGGTACAAGTGGTATGGCTTGCGCCAAAGGGTCAATCAAACCGTTCAAGAATACACTACGGAGTTCCAGCAGTAGGCGATGGTCCTCAACATTGCGACAGAGGAATATTCCGTGTTTATGAAGTATATGGCGGGATTGAGCGATTACATCCGAAAGGAGATGAGGTTATTCACGGTCGAGACTATTGCAGATGCGAGCGTGAAGGCCATTGCCATTGAGGGCAAGCAAAAGAAGAGCAACGAAGCAAAGGGGGATGCAAAGCAAGTTGGAGGCGAGTCTAGTGGTTCTCAGTTTAAGGAGGAGAAGAAGAAGGGTGATCCAGGGAAAACAGGGCTGATTTGTAGTCACTGCGAGAAGATAGGACACGAAGCTGATCGGTGCTGGGAGAAGTATCCTCATCTCAAACCAAGAGGGTTGAAGAAGAAGGAGGAGAAAAAGGCATACATGATAGCTCAAGGTCCGAAAGAAGTCCCGGGGATGACAGAGCCTAATAGCAGTCCAATCTTATGATGGGGAAACAGGCCACGAAAGAGGACGACGACCCGAGAGAGCAGCTCTTTGCTCTTAAGTTGCAAGTGAAGACCAGTTTGGTTGATGCCATAGTTGATCCGGGCTGCGAGAAGAATTTGATATCTAAAGCCTTGGTTCAGAAGATGGGTCTGAAGACGGTCAAGCATCCGAAGCCCTATCCATTGGGGTGGATTCAGAAGGAGGAGAAGCTAAGTGTAGTTGATCAATGCACTGTAAGATTTGCGCTCCATGAGTCGTATATTGACGAGGTCACATGCGACGTAGTTCCATTGGATGTTTGTCAGATTATATTGGGCAATCCGTATTTATGGGATAGATATGCGATCTACGAGAGACGGGCTCAGAAGTATACATTCACCAAGGGTGGTGAAAAGTTCATATTTCATTCAGCATCTATTCCGAGGGAGACAAGCTTGGGAACGGTGACGCGAGCGAAGAGGTTAGTGAATGCAAGCAAGAAGTTTGTCTCGCTGTGCATTAGACTTCCAGAAAAGCCATCGATTAAGGATTGCAACTTGGAGCAAGAAGTGACTACGACGAGACGCGGGATGAATGAGTTATTTCCGATCGGACGTCGAGATCAGATTCCTAGCAAGGCCAAGTGGTTCAACAGAGAAGGAGGGGCTCGCGAGTTCCCTCAGCTGAAGTTCTAACTTGAATGGGACTTCAAGTTCCTAAAAGGGGGACCCATGATACGGGTGTATCTTCTCTTCGGGAGCTTAGCGATCCTCATGGGAGCTTGAGGATAGATGATTCTCATGATATCTTGAGAATAGAGTAGAGGAGTCGTGGACGAGGTCATTGGAGGCGACGAAGTCGAAGGATTCATCAAAACTGCAGGAATTACAGTTAGACTCTGGCCGGTCAACCGGCTTGGTCACGACGGTCGACCGCTTAGTGCACAGACCTAGACTATGTCTTAGGACTAAGAGCGGTCGACCGATGATGGCGCTGCGGTCGACCGGAAACACTGTAATGGATTTTTTTTAGTTTTTGACGTTCTAACCGGTCGACCGCCTTGGGAACTGCGGTCGACCGCGTAGCGGTTCCGGGCCTGGGTCTGTTTCCTGCTCCAGTTGGGATTTCTGTTTAGTATAAATAAAAACACGACTTTTCTAGGGGGGAGAACTCAGTAATGAGAAAAGAGATCAGGGAGGTTGTTCTTTGATCTAGAGAGATTGTGAGAGAGAAATTTTGTAAATCCAATTGATTCTCATAATCTAAATAAGGTATTTTCCTTCGCCCTAATTATAACTCTTGTGTTCTTCAGTCGTTTTCTTCTTTACCCACTCTTGATAATTCCGCGATCAAGAGTGCTCGCACGACAACTCGTATCATATATATTAACTACATTATCACTCAATAAGCAATTAGTACCGATAATGGTGGTTGTAAAACATCATCAAAACATAAGGGCTAACAATCTCCCCTTTTTGATGATGACAACCAACCATTATATATGATGACAAGCAACCATTATATGAGAGCAAAATAAATATAGCTTATAGATAGTAGCTCCCCCTATCTATGAGCTCCCCCTTACTATGTGCACAAATGAGGAGAGTTCTCTCCCCCTTTGTCACCATCAAAATGGGGTAAAAAATAAAAAAATTGCATGTGAAATGCAACTAATCAAGCAAGCAAATAGAACTTTCACATAGTGCATAAGCCCAAACCATTACTTATGCGACAAAAATCATCTTCACCAAGAGGCTTGGTAAAGATATCTGCTAATTGAGAATTTGTGTCAACAAACACAAGGGATACATCTTGTCTCTCTACATGATCGCGTAAGAAATGATGGCGCACATCAATATGCTTGGTTCTAGAATGCAAAACCGAATTTTTTAAAATATTGATAGCACTAGTGTTATCACAAAAGATTTTTATATTTTAAAAAATCAAATCATAGTCAACTAAGCTTTGTTTCATCCACAAAACTTGAGCACAACATAAGTCGGCAGCAATGTATTCCGCTTTCGTAGTGGACAATGCAACACAATTTTGTTTCTTGGAAGCCCAAGAAACAAGAGAATTTCCCAAGAATTAGCATGTTCCACTCGTACTCTTGCGATCTACCTTACATTCGGCAAAGTAGGCAAAGTAGGCATCACAAAAACTATATAAATCAAAAGAGGTGCTCTTTGGATAAAACAAACCAAGATCAATTGTTCCATGAACATATTTAATAATTCTCTTAACGGCAATCAAATAAGATGCTTTAGGAGAAGCTTGAAAACGTGCACATGCACACATACTAAACATGATATCGGGTCTACTAGTGGTAAGATAAAGAAGACTACCTATCATACCTCGGTATAGTTTTTGATCAACATCCTCACCACTATCATCCGCATCAAGCTTGACACTTGTACTCATGGGAGGTGGTGCATGCTTAGAGTTCTCCAAATTGAATTTCTTCACCAATTCTCTAGCATATTTGCTTTGAGAAATGAATATCCCATTCTTAGTTTGCTTGACTTGGAGTCCGAGAAAGAATGTGAGCTCTCCCATCATGCTCATATCAAAGTGATCTTGCATAACTTTAAAAAAATTCTCGCAAAGAGATTTATTAGTAGCACCGAAAATGATATCATCAACATATATTTGCACTAAAATGAAATCATTTTTTCTTTTTCTCACAAAAAGAGTATTATCAATTTTTCCTTTAGAGAAACCATTTCCAAGAAGAAAACTAGAGAGGCGAGCATACCAAGCTCAAAGAGCTTGTTTCAACCCATATAAAGCTTTTTGAACCCGGTAAACATGATTAGGAAAAGCATGATCTATAAAACCGGGGGGTTGCTCAACATATACTTCCTCTTCTATAAAACCATTTAAAAAGACACTTTTAACATCCATTTGAAATAATTTGAAATCTTTAAAGCTAGCAAATGCCAAAAACATCCTAATAGATTCTAACCTTGCAACCGATGCAAATGTTTCATCATAGTCTATGCCCTCCTCTTGATTGTATCCTTGGGCAACCAAACGAGCTTTAATTCTAGTAACAATGCCATGTTCATCAAATTTGTTTCTAAAAACCCATTTTGTTCCAATTACACTAGCATTATTAGGTCTAGGAACTAGTTTCCAAACATCATTTCTTCAAAAAATTGTTTAGTTCACCATGCATAGCTAACCCAAAATTCATCATTTAAAGCATCATTAATCTTCTTAGGTTCTAATTGAGATAGAAAGGAAATATTACCACACTCACTCAAAGCCTTTGAGCGAGTAACAACCCCTTGTGAAGGACTCCCAATAATTTGCTCCTTTGGATGATTTGATACGAATTTCCCTGCTTTGGGTAGTTCTTCTTATACATGAGTGTTTGTGCTTTCCCCATCTTTTTGTGCTTCCATTGAGGGTGTATTTTTAGGTTGCTGTAGGCTGTCTAAAAATCACAATGGATAGCTGATCCCTATCAAGCTCCTACGATGGAAGTCACAATCAGATGGCTGTCTAATCACTGTATTCGCAATCCTACAATCGCTACAAACACGGCCTCATTTCTGAGATGATTGATCTTGATGGTTGCGACAACAACCTGACTAATATTATATTAGCAACTGTTAGAGATGCTGATGAACAGTGCAACGATTTTAGAAATAAAAGGTTGGACGTAGTTGGTGAGTTGCTTGGTAGAGAGCTGTGGGCAAATTTTCATCTAAAAACACTATGGATGTTGATTCCCGTCAATTTCCTACAGCGAAAGCTACAATCAAATAGCTTTCGCGCCGACAATCGAAAGTTAGTGAGTTGCTTGGTAGAGAGTTGTGGGCAAATATTCATCTTCAAAACACTATGGATGTTGATTCCCGTCAAGCTCCCACAACGAAAGCTACAATCAAATAGCTTTCGGGTCGACAATCGAAAGCGGCAAATAGAGGACTTTTCACATAGATCGAGAAGAGTTACAATTCAACAACACTTCTGACAACTGATAAAAACTCTATTCAGCAGTCTTCACATTCTACAGTGAAAGTTACAATCTGACAACTTTCACACCCCACAACAGCTAAAGCTAGGATTACTGAACAACGGTCCTCGCAACGCTTCACAGAAGAAGTTACAAGTCAAAAAGCTCTTTCTGAAATGCGGATGTCATCCCCACTTACAATTCTGGAAATGCAGGCGACCCCCGCGTTTCCAAGACACAGACCAAACGTGAGCGACCCTCGTGTTCGTAGGGGTCCGGCCAACACCGATCCCCGCGTTTCTAAGCTACAACAAACCAAAACGCGAGCGACCCTCGCGTTCATCAATGTTCAGCCAACACCCAACTTCGCGTCTCAATTCTAAGACACGAAGTCGGGTTCTGAACGCCAGATTGGGCGTTTTGACTTGTTCAAACACAAGCCGAACGGCCTCAAAACCGTTATCCCACGTTCTGAGGGATTTTCGCCCACTTAGGAGCGGATTTAGAGGGCAGTTACAACCTCTTATCCCCCTATAAAAACTCAACAAACTCAACTGCGTAGAGGGCTGGCTTTTTAGAATGAAAGAGTTAGCAGCAGGGGCGAATTCTGGAGGATCTCAACCACTCGGTTCGGTGATTCAATAGCAGCAGCATTAAAATCCCTGGAGATAGGATTTTTGAATCAAGTCAGAAGATCAAATCTGAGAAGATTCTTCAACAACAGAATATCAGCTTGGTCATTAACCGAATTTTCGGTTCTAACAACTCTATTAACAGAGTTCTAACTCGTTCAGAGTTCTTAAACTCATTGAAGAGTTACTTATAAAACTTTCTACAGAAGTTCATCGTTCCCACGAGAAAAGAAGACGGTCGGATCGTAAACGGAGAGCAAATTCGACGCGAGCAATCGAAGGAGGCATTCCATCGCTACCGAGAAGAACCCAGTTTTAAACAAAGGAGAGAATCAAATTCGTTCTCTTCTCTTTTGTAATCAAATTGTAATCAGAATCAAAGGAATACAAATCAATTTTCTTTGTTCTTTTCTTTGCAATTTCCCTCCATACAAAAGATGGCGACTCTGCTGGGGACTAGCTTTTTCGATGAAGAAGTGGTGGCGCAGTCTGACGTCCACCTCATGGGAACTACTGTAGAAACTCTCATCGTGGAGTTTGATCAGGCTAAGTATGATGAAGCATTATCCTCTGGATCGCTTAGCCCCAAGGCTAAGCACGATGTCTGCAAGACCTCCAAGAAGGTCAATTATGTTGTTGAAAAGCCGAAGAAAGCCCTCTCCTTCGGCCAGGAACTCAAACTGGCTTTGCTGGCGGAAGATCCCACATCCGCGTCAGCAAGACATGCTTCGGGCCACAAACGGCCTCTGGAGGAGACGAGTCCTGTAAGCGTCAACGACGCTACTGCTAAGGCTTTGAAACAAGCCAAGAAGAACGTCGCTCGCCGACGGAGAAGATCCATACGACGAGCACATCTACGTGAAAGCCGATTGTTGGCCCAACACGAAGATCGCGTTTTTGAAAATCCCACCGAGCTTAGCGTTCCCAAAGAAGAACGCTCACTTCGCGGCAACGAGCCCAACTATGAGCCTCGGCTTATACAGCTAAAACGCGACCCTGAATGGCGCGTTGTTTCCTCAAAACGTAGCCCTCAGAGAGAAGATGCCAAAACCAAACGCGACCCTCAGGTGCGCGTTCCAATAGAACATGACTCTCAGGAGTCTGTTTCACCAATTAAACGCGACCCTCAGGGGCGCGTTCAACCTAAACGCGACCCTCAGGGGCACGTTCAACCTAAACGCGACCCTCAGGGGCGCGTTCAACCAAAACATGACCCTCAGAGGTCAGTTTCATCATTTAAACGTAGGCCTCGGCCTAATGTTTATAAATCTCAACGCGACCCTTGCGTTATTCTCCAAGAACGCGACCCTCGCGTTATTTCTCAGGAACGCGATCTTCAAGAGGTCCGTCAGGTTCAGAAAAGTCAGCGTGGCTTCAAAATCCACGTTCGACAAGAACCAATCTCACCCACCCAAGGGCAGGGGGTTCCATCTCTGCCTCCAAGCCTGGGGAAAGTTTCCTCCCCAGTTCCTGATTTGCGGGAATTACTGTCGAGAGGAAAACCAACAGTACAAGCAGCTCACTCATGTCAATGTGAGAGGCTTATTTCGGCAGTCCTGTCAGAAAGCCATTGTTGTGCATCCACACCTCGGCAGTCCGTATTCGACAGGTTGACGAACGTCGTCAGGCCTGCCAAACGACAACGCCGCTACAGAAAGAAGACAGCTGAAGCGGAATACCCTCAGGTCATTATTAATATGATCGGCCGAGGGAAAGCCTCGCATACTGATTTCGATGAGTCACAGAAAAGTCACTCCCCAACTGTTAGGGAAATTTGTGACCAGTTCGAAGGAGTATACCAGAATACTCGGACGCGGACAGGAGCTATTCGCGTGGTTAACTATCAAAAGTTAGCCAAAGGCATTACAACAAGTGAAGAACATTCGGCAATAGCCGAATCTCAATCTTCAAGCTCTGTCGGAGCACAGGAGGTTTCTGCTTACATGACAGGAAACCCCGAGGACATAGCCAAAAGAGTGGACGAACATCATGCTATGCTCCAGGCGCAGCAGGAGACACTTCTCCAATTAAAGGATATGTTGGCCCAACTTCTCGCTGAAAAAGGCCACAAACCTGAATCTTCCCGGCGGACTACTTCAAAGGGAAAGCAAAAAGCAACCGAACATTCGGATCGTGAGACTCACCATCTGGAATCCTCTTCCGAAGGTGAGAGGGAGATAGAAAAAGAAATGCACCCTCAATCCACCAAGGTGGATGAACTGGAGGCTCGCCTCAACGCAATCGCCAACCGAAGCGAGCTCCGCGAAGAGGGAGTAGTGCGGCCTTACTCTGCCGAGTGGGATACAGCTTCATACCTACCGAAATTTAAGGCCCCTACCTTACAACCGTTCGATGGTACAGGATCGCCGAATCAGCACATTTACTACTTCAAATCCCAAACTGGAGATGTGGTAGCGAACGATGCCATCCTGACCCGCTTGTTCATCGGCACCCTTAAAGGAGTCGCTTTCGAATGGTTCATGAAGCTGCCTGGAGTAGCAGAATGTCGCTCCTGGAGACAACTAGTTTCACAAGGAGAACAAGCTGAAGAGATAGTGGTGCGAGTCAAAGGTAAAAAAGTGCCACAACCCAAGCCGCAGCAGCAACGCAATCAGCAAAATGCCCAGCGGTCTAAGGGAAAAGAGAGGAGACCTTGGCGGCCGACTACACGCGAGTACCACCGCCGAATAAGCAAGGCAAGGCGCCAAATCAGCAAAGAGCGCCCAAGCAGTATTCGTTCAAAGAGGAGCATGTGGATACCTTATTCCAATTGCTTCGAAAGAACAACAAGCTGCAATTGCCTGAGATCAGGAAGCCGGATGAAGCAGGGAAAGTGGATGACCCTAATTATTGTCGTTATCACAGATTCCTTGGACATCCTACCAAAAAGTGCTATATCTTCAAAGACATCTTGCAGAATTTGGTGAATGCTAATGTGCTCACCTTAAAGCCAGAACAGAAGACCGTATCCACTAATATGATAGCGGTCCAATTCGGTAACTTTCCCCCAGTGGTAACTGCAAATGGTGTTGTGCCCATTCGCAAGGGAGAAATGCACCTGAAGAATGTTGACTTGCATAGTCAAAAAGACAGGGGGTTGGTACCCCTCACTACCCCAAAAGGGGAAATCATGTGGGTCCATCCTGATCTGCTAAGAGATCAACAATGGACAAGCACCTCGTCCAAAAAGAAGGGAGGCAAGGCTAAGTCTTCCAACATGATTAGCCCCTCCATTACTGAGAATGATGACCACCTCAAACCTCTTACTGATTCAGAAGAGGAGAGGATCGCCCTGGCAGCATACCCAGGAGATAACCCTGGCACTCGGTCAGGAAAAACTTACTTGAGGGATTACGGCCAGAATGCTCCAGAAGTTGAAGAGAATCCCCAAGATGCTGGGGGTTCTGTCCCGAAAAAGCCGGTTGATAAAGGAAAGCAGAAGGAGCTCCGATTCAACAAAAATCTCTACCAGGAATCCGGAGAGTCGAGCGCTCCCTTCCAATTCAACGTCATGGCGCAGTTGGCCAACATACCGGCCAGGATTACCTTATATGAGCTCTTGAGGCTATCCAAAACTACAAAGGAAGCTCTGATCGAAGCTTTAAAGAATACGGAGAGCTTCATCACCCAAGTCACTCCAATTTCTGAAGTTTCTGACAATCAACCTTGTCTTCAATGCCTGCAAGCGGCGAGAAGTCTACCCTGCATATCATTCACTCAGGAAGATATGCAAGTCAAGCACGAGCATGACCGACCACTGTACTATACAGGGTATATTGGATCCTCCGAAATCAGTCGTGTTCAAGTTGACCCAGGCTCAGCTCTGAGCATCATGCCTTACAGGGTCATGCAGGTCTTAGGAATTCTTATGCACCGATTGCACACCACCCAGACTACTATCTTCGGGTTCAATGCAAACAGCACTCGACCCCTGGGAAAGATCAAGCTCAGATGCCAGATCGGAGATCTTAAGTCTGAAGTAGCATGCTACATCATAGATTCGGACACGTCCTACAATCTTTTGCTGGGACGACCATGGATATATGCAAACCGCATTGTCCCATCTACTTTGCATCAGGTCATGAAGTATGCCAATGACGAGGGTGAAGTCCGAACCTTGATTGCAGAAAAATACCCCTTCCGAGGGGTGGAAAACTTCCACACCGACTCCGTCTTCTATTTGGAATCCCAAGAGAAAGAAGATGTGGACAGCGGTAACGAAGCTGACATCGAACCAGATCCTGATGAAGATTGTCCTTGGGAGTTAAACTTTGATGTAATGGGTCAGGGTGAGAGTAATAATGATATACCGAGTGAGGGCGAGTGGTGCATTAATAAAGATTTCATTTTAGCGTACTTGTCTGATGTCTCTCCTAAAAATGAACAAATAGAGAATGATTCTAGTGCAGGTACCAACCCATGGCACATACTATGCACAGAGGCGTCGCTCACCTTGCCAATCCAGTCATCCTTTGCTTCAAATGAAGAAGTGGAGGACGCACGGAAGGCTTTCTTCAAAGTCCCATCCAAAAGGAAAGGGCAGAAGCCGATCTGTTTTGGTAAAGTCAAACCCGAACAACTCAAACGAGCAAGTTCAGAGGAAGACGACGGAGTTCCCCAATTCCATTACCACGAACCCAACTCTCTATACACTATGAAACGAATGTGGTATAATTTTAATGAGAAACAGGGCTTAAACTTTGGGAAAGGAAGACGAACCCCGATCCGGATGTCTCTCACTCCTGAAGGAAAACCTCCGGACTATTATCAAAAAACCGGAAGAGGCGTGGGTTACATTACGCCTCCCACCACCTCTGAAAACGAAATCAGTAATTACCTGCGTCACGATCATTCATCCGGAACATCTTCATACGAGTCCGACGTTAGTGTTGGACCTTTCTTTAAAAGCCTGACTGTGAACATGGTTTCAACCAGTCATCCAGATGAAGACACAGGGGGTGACGAGGAGTTAATGGAATCGACCGACGATCCTTGGATCAAGCGTCTCAATATCCTGTAGGATATGCGTTTCGAACAACGCAAATCGCCCATTGAAGATAAAGTGATCCAGGTCAACATGGGAGATGAACATGATCCTAAGCCCATCTTTATAGCCGAAGACTTATCGTCATCCGAAAAAGAAGACCTTATATCTCTCATCCGAGAATATATAGATGTCTTCGCTTGGAACTATGAAGATATGCCGGGTCTTGACCCGAAGGTTGCCATGCACCGTCTCAACATCGATCCGGATGCAAAACCCGTTAAACAGCAACAACGCAGGTTTCGTCCAGAGATCATGGAATCAATTGAGTCAGAAGTTAGAAAGCTTATAGACTCAGGTTTTGTTAGGGAAGAACAACACCCAGACTGGGTAGCCAACATTTTTCCAGTTCCCAAAAAGAACGGTAAGGTTCGGATATGCATCGATTTCCACGATCTCAATGCCGCTTGTCCGAAAGACGAATTCCCTCTTCCTATCACGGATGTTATGATTGACAACACCTGCGGATATGAAAGGATGTCTTTCATGGACGGATTCTCCGAGTACAATCAGATCAAGATGCACCCGGACGACGAGAAACACACTGCTTTTAGAACACCACTGGGGGTATATTGCTACACAGTGATGCCCTTCGGCCTGAAAAACACAGGTGCAACGTATCAACGTGCAATGAACACGATCTTTCACGAACACCTTCGAAAGAAGATCGAGTGCTACGTCGATGATATAGCAGTAAAGAGCCAATGTAAAGATGATCATCTTACAGATCTGAAGACAATGTTCAAGATCATGTGAGCACATCAGCTGAAGATGAATCCGACGAAATCATTTCTCGGAGTTTCAAGCGGAAAATTCCAAGGATTTATCGTTACTTCCAAGGGAATCTCCCTTGATCCAGAGAAAGTGCGTGCCATCCAAGACATGCCACCTCCGAAGAATCTCAAAGAGCTCAGAGGTTTGCAAGGCAGACTGGCCTACATTCGAAGATTCATATCAAATCTTTCAGGGCGCTGCCAACCTTTCTCTAAGCTCATGAAGAAAGGAATATCCTTTGTTTGGGATGCTGAGTGTCAAAGAGCATTCGAGGAGATTAAAAAATATCTCACTCAACCGCCAGTTCTCGTGGCCCCGATATCAGGAAAACCATTCCTGTTATATGTGAGGGCCATGGATCATTCTCTTGGTGCAGAACAATGATCAAGGTCAAGAACAAGCCATCTATTACCTGAGCAGGACTATGATGGGAGCCGAACACCGGTACAATCCGGTCGAAAAAGAATATTTTGCCTTGGTATTCGCAATTCAAAAGATGCGACATTACCTAGTTGGACAGACAATTCACATCATCTCTAAGGTGAATCCCTTGAGAGTGCTGATGACGAAACCATCATCTCTGAATTGCCGGCTCGCAAAGTGAGCCATTCTCTTGTCGCAATACGACATGCAGTTCATGCCTCAAAAGGCGGTCAAAGGTCAAGCACTGGCAGACTTCTTAGCCGATCATCCAGTATCAGGAACGTCTAAGTTATATGAAGAATTACCCGACGAAGTCGCCGAAGCTTGCGTTATACAAGAAGATACGCAAGTGTGGAAGTTATTCTTCGACGGTGCATCCAGAGCAAACCCTCATGGAGCAATTACCGCGGGAGTGGGAGTAGTGCTAATCTCTCCGAACGGCCATATAATCCTAAGAGGATTTTCCTTAATCGAACCCTGCACCAACAATGTAGCCGAGTATAATGCTCTGCTATTAGGAATGTAGTTAGCTGAAGAACTTAATATTCAGCACCTCGAGGCTTACGGTGACTCTCAGCTCATCATTAACCAAGTCCGAGGAGAATACAAAGTACGTCATGAAGATCTAATCCCGTACTACTTCGCAGTGCTAAAGCAAGCTCAAAACTTCGAAGGTTTCTTTATCGAATATGTACCACGAGCTCAGAATGCGTACGCAGATGCTTTAGCCTCCTTGGCAACCTCATTAGCATTGCCACCAAAGACTGAAACAAAGAATGCGTACGCAGATGCTTTAGCCTCCTTGGCAACCTCATTAGCATTGCCACCAAAGACTGAAACAACGATTCCAGTCACGGGACGGAAACTATACTTTTCCAAAATTCCTATGGAAGAAAACTCAGACGCGACACCGACAGGAGAAGTCTGTACAACCTCCATGGAATTTGAGTCTAGAGATTGGAGATTCCCGTACATCGACTATGTCCTATACGGGATCCTGCCCGATGACCCTAAGGAAGCGGCCTCTATCAAAAGAAAGTCCCTCCGATTCTATTACGATGCAGTTTCTCAAGTCTTGTATCGCAAATCGTATGATGGAGTTTTACTTCGATGCCTTTCTCGGAAGGAAGCGAAAGAGGCCCTCAAGGAAGCTCACGGCGGAATGTGCGGAGCTCATCAGCCTGGAGCTAAATTAGGAGATCGCCTCCGACGAATCGGCTATTATTGGCCGAAGATGTTTTCAGACGCGGTTGATTACGCTAAACGTTGTCACGCGTGCCAAATTTATGGAGATTTCATCCACCAAGCACCAGGGAACTTACACCCCACATCATCAACTTGGCCATTCGAAATGTGGGGTATGGATATCGTCGGACCGATTTTCCCTCCAACATCCAAGGGACACCAGTTCATTCTAGCCGTAACCGACTATTTCTCCAAATGGGCGGAGGCTATCCCGCTGAAAGAAGTCAAGACTTCGAATATGATCAAGTTCATCAAACATCATGTCATCTACCGTTTTGGAGTCCCGAGACAAATAGTTCATGACAACGGGACACAATTCGTCAGCTTTGGATTCCAGAGGTTTTGTGACAAATTCAGAATCCAAAGTGTTGCATCCACAGCATATTATCCGCCAGCAAATGGTCTTGCAGAAGCTTTTAACAAAACCATAGTGAAGCTTCTCAAAAAGTTTATTTCCAAAAGCCGGCGCGATTGGGATGAAAGACTTGGCGAATGTCTATGGGCTTACCGCACGACAGTAAGGACTTCTACAAGAGCTACACCGTTCTCTCTAGTATACGGATGCGAGGCTGTATTACCATTGGAAATCCAGATCCCTTCTCTGAGAGTTGCTATCACAACTAGACTAACAGAAGAAGAAAAGCATCAACGACGTCTGCAAGAACTTGAAGCCTTAGACGACAGACGACTTCAAGCTCAGCAACATATCGAATTGTATCAAGCCCGTATTTCCAAAGCCTACAACAAAAAGGTTAAGGAACGGATTTTCAAGAAAGGCGATTTAGTTTTAGCCAACAGACGACCTATGGTGATGACACACAAAACCAAAGGGAAGTTCAATCCTAAATGGGAAGGGCCCTTCGTAATAGAATCTGTCTATTTGAACGGAGCATACCGCCTTATCAACCAAGAAGGAGATAGGCTCATGATGCCAATTAATGGGAAGTTCCTCAAGAGATACTTCCCGTAAATCATGTAGCCCCCTAAACCCCAGCTAAATCAGGTTGGAGGTTGCCTATTTTTAGTGTAATTCTGTCTTATATTTCGTCATGTTAACACCACACCTCTGACAAAATCAACTTATCGATTCTCGTCAATAGAACGATAAGTCCTCAAAATTGCCCTGATCGCAATATTTCTCCTGTCACGTTAAAATCACACCTCTGACAAAATCAACTTATCGATTCTCGTCAATAGAACGATAAGTCCTCAAAATTGCCCTGATCGCAATATTTCTTCTGTCACGTTAAAATCACACCTCTGACAAAATCAACTTATCGATTCTCGTCAATAGAACGATAAGTCCTCAAAATTGCCCTGATCGCAATATTTCTTCTGTCACGTTAAAATCACACCTCTGACAAAATCAACTTATCGATTCTCGTCAATAGAACGATAAGTCCTCAAAATTGCCCTGATCGCAATATTTCTTCTGTCACGTTAAAATCACACCTCTGACAAAATCAACTTATCGATTCTCGTCAATAGAACGATAAGTCCTCAAAATTGCCCTGATCGCAATATTTCTTCTGTCACGTTAAAATCACACCTCTGACAAAATCAACTTATCGATTCTCGTCAATAGAACGATAAGTCCTCAAAATTGCCCTGATCGCAATATTTCTTCTGTCACGTTAAAATCACACCTCTGACAAAATCAACTTATCGATTCTCGTCAATAGAACGATAAGTCCTCAAAATTGCCCTGATCGCAATATTTCTTCTGTCACGTTAAAATCACACCTCTGACAAAATCAACTTATCGATTCTCGTCAATAGAACGATAAGTCCTCAAAATTGCCCTGATCGCAATATTTCTTCTGTCACGTTAAAATCACACCGCCTCCTTCTTCGCTCTTTCAAGAGCCTGAGCTTCCGTACGGTAATTCAAAAGAGTGTCTGCATTTTTGGCCCCAAGTATATTAACGACGGCTTCTTCGCGAGAAAGCTGGGCCTTCAATCTCAGCACTTCCGCCTCAGCCTCGACAAGTTTTGTGCGAATGAGGTCCAAAGAAGCAGTAGAGAGCTCCAGTTCTTTTTGTCGCAGATCACTCTGTTCTCGCAAATGCGTAACTTGAAGCTCTTTTTCAGCCAGACCTCGCTCAATTGCCTCACGGCGAGTCACTTCTTCAACCTGGAGGTCAGCAAAAGTAGATACGATCTGTGTCTGAATGTCTTCATGGCTGAGCGCTTCCAAATGTTTGAGCCGGGCTTCTAAATGGGAAATGGCTTCCGAACAACGTTCAAAGCAATGAGCATTGCCCACACTTTTGACCCCATTTAAGCCTGCTTCTAAGAGAGACTTAAAGGAGTCAAAGCGGCCTCGACCAGCTGTGACAACCTCAATCACCTTCCTCACGAGACTGTTTAAGTAGCTCAAGGAAATATGGAGGAAGTCAGGAGTGTCCGTTGGACTAGAAAAAGCAATGGAAGACGACTCTACGACCCTAGAAGTTGACATGCCAAAATATGTATTGGCAAGTGATTTGGGTGTAGAAGTCGTGGAGGCAACTAAAACATTCAATTGCGAAGGGCTTGAAGTCAAAGACATCATTGCCCTCGCCGGAGACTCGCTTGGTCCGGCCTCTGTGGGCGCAAGCGAGATCTTCATCAAGGCTGTAGATGAAGCAGCTACGGTGGATGAGGCAGGCAGGGGCTGCTCTTGCATAGAATCTGACGCCTTCACGAGCTGTTGTTCCGGTGGAGGAGTTGCGGTAGTAGTTTCAGGCAATGCTGCAGGTGAAACAGTTGCCGTAGGAGAGCCAGGTAAATGTTGCTCTACTAAAGGAGCCGATATCTGCGCAGGTTCTGGCTCTGAAGTAGTAGCAGCAGTAGTCCCTGGAGAAGGTGAACCTACATGAAAAAAGGGTCGGAACGCGGAAAGAACATGCGGAAGAAGTCGAAGAAAACTAGGCTTACCGGAGATGTGAAAAGGAGTATAACCAGATACTTTATCGGATGGGACCTTGGGAGCGTCGTCAAAAGTGGTGATGTCATCTATGGAATCATGCTCTTCATCATCTTCACCACCACCTGACATGTTGCCAACGTCAGCATCCTCATCGTCTCTATCTTCGTCAGCCGCACCACCAATCGAGGAGCCTTCATAATCAACTCGCTCCTCATCATCCTGAGCCGCTGAAGGTTCCGGAAGATCTGTTCTAGCAGCTGGTTTATTCATAAGTCCCGTTGTAGGACTAGGAATTAAATCACCAGCTTGTGACATTAATGCTGAAGGAGAAGGAGATGGATTCTCTTCAAGACCCCCTGGTTCTAAGGCCGGAGACTTGGGAAGGTCCATCGCCGGATCAGACTCTGCATCTGCAGCCATTAATTCATCCTCTTCGCCCTCAGGAGGATGGAAAGAAGAAGCTTCGCTCGATAAAGCTGGGCCATGAGAACGAAGTCCAGCTCTATGTGGCAGGCCTGCAACAGACGATTCCTATTGTTCTTCATTTACAGCAGCTTTGATGGCCTCAGCCATCAACTTGGATTTTTGTTAGCCTTTGGGGGGAGAATCCACCAGCAGTTTCCGACGGATTTGCTTGTCATACTTGCCGGCTTCATCTGCAGAAAGTTTTCTTTTCCCCGCTGCTCTCGTTGTGGGAGGATCAACCACTCGTTGCTCTCCCCCTGGAGCAGGCTCAGCTATTTGTTCCTCTTCCTGCCCAGCAGGCTGATTCTCAATGGATAGGAACTCGTCGATCCCTCTCAAGCGGGAGGTTTTAGACCCCTTCCTTAAATTATACATATGCCTAATGTCTTTCAGGCAAGATGTATTCAAGTTGTAATTGGGAGTCTGAGAAGCGGCGTTATACCAATTACAGAAGCTTATAGAGGTATAGGAGTTAGCAGTTTTGTGGGGAAGCTTGAAGACGGCCTTGGTACAACCTGCTACAGAATAATACCAGGCCCTGGCTCCTTCATATAAGTTGGCTATAACTGAGAGTTGAGGACGAGGGTTCCCGACATACAACTGATCATACCCAAATTGGTGAGCGAACCTATAGGGTTGGTAAGGCTCGATGAAACAGTGGACGCCTTGTCGGAAGATCAGGTAGCCTGGCCTGATAGAAAGAAGCCAATGGAAAACACCCCCGCTCAGCTGAGTGAATCCATTAGGACCTGTCGTATCCTGATATTCTGCTCCATAGATGCCGCCCTCAAAATCAGGGAAACAGCGGTAGATGTGGAAACTGGTGTCTCGCGCTAAGATTTGGCGAATTTTAACCATGTACCCCCCTTCCCACTTCACAGACTCTAGTCGTTGCACAAATGGGATGAATGAGTCTCCCGGGGGAGAGGCTGCACTCATCAAAGGAGGACAGTGAAGCACATACCAAGCCATCAAATAGGTATATGGCATTGGCACCCTAGGATTGGGAGTTTTGAAAGTCTTGTGACCCTCAGACTCCACCTCTGTAACACCAACGAAGTCAGAGGCCAACTCCCGCAGTCCATACTGCAAACAACCCACCATAGCGCTGAGGAGGCTCACAGGTCTCCCATGTGCCAAAAGGACAGCCGGGTAGACCACCTCAATAGTAAGGGCATTAACCGGCCTGGTAGGAATGACGCAACGCTTGAGCCACAGCATCAAGAATCCAGCCAGCAACACCACGTCGGAAATTTGAATCAGAGCTTGATAATGGAAACTCTCAAACTCCGTATGAGCCGGGAAAATATCTTCCTTGGCCTCATTGGTGTAGTGGGAGGTAGCGTCGTCAATTCGAGCCTGAACTTCCTCCAAAGTACTGACAGGCAATCGGATCACAGAGCCTCCCTTAGTGGTCAAGTTCTGGAATAAATATTCTGCCCAAGACACTTGTTTAATACCGGTTCCTCGGACCCCCGTCAGCTGCATGCAGATATGGAAGTGACACATGACTTCCCAAAGAGTTGCATAAATTTCGGGGCTGGCCTTCTTTAAAATTTTAAGTTCCGCTGATCCCGGAACAAATTCTTCATACGGCAAGTCCCCAAGAATAAGACCCGAGACTTCGTGCATCTCGTGAAGAGAGAAGCCTAACTCCCCCACAGGGGTGAAGAAAGTGCAAGTCTCAGGATTATACTTCTCCAGTATGGAAAAGAAGTGAAAGTGGCTCTGGATAATCCCGAACTGAGTAGCCCGTACAGGAACCTGCAATCCAGCGCGAGCAAGAGGGACTTCCAACTCTTTCAAGACAAACTTGGTCATCTGGGTCCACCATCCCGTCACCGGAGAATGGACCCAGCCAGGAGTTCTGAATCCTTGAGCGGGGAATTCTCCTTTCTTTTCCACAAACCTCTTGACGAAGGTATTTGCCGGACTGGGCACTTCGCCGAGTGGATATTCCTTAGCAAATAGACTCGGCCGTAAAGCAGTCACCTGTCGGTTATAACCAACTGTGTGGACCCCGTGAAAAGTCAGAGTTCCAAGGGCGACCCCATCCTGATCCTTAACCAGGGGCTAATCCATACGCCTTGGGACAGAAGCACACTGGAAATAAGATATGGGGAACATCCTCTCCATATTGGGCAAGAAAAGGTTACGGTCCCCAACTTTTCACAACCACTTATAGTCCTCATCGTAAGCAGTGCTTGCTTCGAAGTCAACGAAGTCCCCGAAGAGGTATCCAGGTTTGACTATTGGCTTACGGCTTGGGCTTTCAAGACGAGCGTCTGTAACCAATGTCCTAAGAAATTAATTCTATGCGACTCTTCTCCCTAATTCGAAAAACTGGGAGTTCTTGGCGCGAGCTGAAGGTCATGTTCATGTCCGCACCACCTTCATGTCCAAAATGGTGGCGAAAAGGAAGAGGTTCATTGGTATGGCGCACTGCAAAAGGACAAAAAAAGTTAGACAACTCCAAATCAAAGCTCAGACGCGAAGGGCGAACCCCGCGTCAGATAAGCTCAGACGCGAAGGTCAAACCCCACGTCAGATAAGCTCAGACGCGAAGGTCGAACCCTGCGTCAGATAAGCTCAGACGCGAAGGTCGAACCCCGCGTCAGATAAGCTCAGAAGCGAAGGTCGAACCCCGCGTCAGATAAGCTTGGACGCGAAGGTTGAACCTAGCATCAAAAATCTCAGACGCGCAGGTCGACCCCCGCGTCAAGAATCCGAGACGTGGAGATTGAACCCCTCGTCAAAAAAGATTAAACGACGGAGTCCAGCCCCGCATTATTGAAACGAGTTTCCTTGTTGATTTCAAGATTAGAACTCGCCGAAGCAAGTTTAATGACCACGGAGGTCGTACTCACCACCAATCAAAGGGAGCTGGGGCGGCACATTCGCCTGAGCAGTAGCGCCGCCGGCCGGCACTGACGATGTCGGTCCTCGAGCCGCAGTGGCATCAGACTTGGAAGCGACGTCGGGCTTGGAAGATTTCTTGGGGGCCATGAGATCTGGTCGGAGGAAATGAATAGTTTTCGCCGGAGAGAACGAGAATTTTTGTTGGAATTTCAAGAAGAGTCGAATGACTCTTGATTTGACCTTTAGCGGTCTATTTATAGACAGCTGTGAGCTGTCAAATCATAACGGACGGGATTCGAGGTCAGAATCCCGCCTAAACTCGACCCTCGCGTTCGAGTTGGTTGAGCTTCCAAACACGAGGTTCAGCCACGCGTTTAAATTCTCCAACGTAGGGCTCACCCACGCATTCTAATCCTCAAATGCAGAAAGTATCTCCGCGTTTGGACCGCTATGATAGCAGCTTTTTGACTACCAAGGCTACGACACAACCTCCAGATGAGTAAAAGAAGAGCTAACAATAATCACCAAGGCGATCAAAGCCGGGAAGAAGCAGACGACTCCACTAGCGAGTCTATTAAAAAAGTACAGATAGATTACAATTAACAACATTGAAGTCATCTGGCTCGATCAGACGGAGTGAGCAATCGATCTACTAAATTTTGGGATCCAAAGTATTCCGAAAATTCGTCCCAGTCAACCGCGAACCCCTATCAAGCTCCGACAATGGAAGTCACAATCAGACGACTTTCTAATCACTGTATTCGCAATTCTACAATCGCTACAAACACGGCCTCATTTCTGAGATGATTGATCTTGATGGTTGCGACAACAACCTAACTAATATTATATTAGCAACTGTTAGAGATGCTGATGAACAGTGCAATGATTTCAGAAATAAAAGGTTAGACGTAGTTGGTGAGTTGCTTGGTAGAGAGCTGTGGGCAAATTTTCATCTAAAAACACTATGGATGTTGATTCCCGTCAAGTTCCTACAGCGAAAGCTACAATCAAATAGCTTTCGCGCCGACAATCGAAAGTTAGTGAGTTGCTTGGTAGAGAGTTGTGGGCAAATATTTATCTTCAAAATACTATGGATGTTGATTCCCGTCAAGCTCCCACAACGAAAGCTACAATCAAATAGCTTTCGGGTCGACAATCGAAAGCGGCAAATAGAGGACTTTTCACATAGATCGAGAAGAGTTACAATTCAACGACACTTCCGACAACTGATAAAAACTCTATTCAGCAGTCTTCACATTCTACAGTGAAAGTTACAATCTGACAACTTTCACACCCCACAACAGCTAAAGCTAGGATTACTGAACAACGGTCCTCGCAACGCTTCACAGAAGAAGTTACAAGTCAAAAAGCTCTTTCTGAAACACGGATGTCATCCCCGCGTTACAATTCTGGAAATGCAGGCGACC
This sequence comes from Asparagus officinalis, assembly GCF_001876935.1. NCBI lineage: Eukaryota > Viridiplantae > Streptophyta > Magnoliopsida > Asparagales > Asparagaceae > Asparagus > Asparagus officinalis. Next base: position 49,714,827 of record NC_033801.1, read on the forward strand.
CCCGTGTTTCCAAGCCACAGACCAAACGTGAGCGACCCTCGCGTTCGTATTGGTCCAGCCAACACCGATCCCCGTGTTTCTAAGCTACAACAAACCAAAACGCGAGCGACCCTCGCGTTCATCAATGTTCAGCCAACACCAAACTTCGCGTCTCAATTCTAAGAGGCGAAGTTGGGTTCTGAACGTCAGATTGGGCGTTTTGACTTGTTCAAACACAAGCCGAACGGCCTCAAAACCGTTATCCCACTTTCTGAGGGATTTTCGCCCACTTAGGAGCGGATTTAGAGGGCAGTTACAACCTCTTATCCCCCTATAAAAACTCAACAAACTCAACTGAGTAGAGGGCTGGTTTTTGGAACGGAAGAGTTAGCAGCAGGGGCGAATTATGGAGGATCTTAACCACTCGGTTCGGTGATTCAACAGCAGCAGCATTAAAATCCCTAGAGATAGGATTTTTGAATCAAGTCAGAAGATCAAATCTGAGAAGATTCTTCAACAACAGAATATCAGCTTGGTCATTAACCGAATTTTCGGTTCTAACAACTCTATTAACAGAGTTCTAACTCATTCAGAGTTCTTAAACTCGTTGAAGAGTTACTTATAAAACTTTCTACAGAAGTTCATCGTTCCCGCGAGAAAAGAAGACGGTCGGATCGTCAACGGAGAGCAAATTCGACGTGAGCAATCGAAGGAGGCATTCCATCGCTACCTAGAAGAACCCAGTTTTAAACAAATGAGAGAATCAAATTCGTTCTCTTCTCTTTTGTAATCAAATTGTAATCAGAATCAAAGGAATACAAATCAATTTTCTTTGTTCTTTTCTTTGTAATTTTTCCTACATACAGTTACAAAAGTTCCAATCCTCCCTCAATGTCATCATCATCTTTCCTAGGAAAAATAACTTGTGAACCAATATTTGTCTCATCAAAAGTAACATTTATAGATTCTTCAATAACAAGAGTTTGTTTATTGAAGACCCTATAAGCCTTACTTCGAGGTGCATACCCTAAGAAAATGTCAACATCAATTTTGGAATCAAATTTATCATGGTGATCTTTTGTATTTAAAATAAAACGTTTACAACCAAAGATACGAAAATAACCAATAAATGGAGTTTTTCCATAAAATAGTTCATAAGGAGTTTTCTTAAGCTTTGGTCTAATCAAAACACGATTTAAAATATGGCAAGCCGTATTGACGGCTTCCGCTCAAAAATATTTATGCAAATCAAAGGAGTTTAACATAATTCGTGCCATCTCTTGTATGGTTCGATTTTTCTATTCAACGACACCATTTTGTTGTAGTGTTCTTGGAGCGGAAAACACATGAGTTATACCACGATCCGCACAAAAATCATAAAAAAAGATATTTTGAAATTCACCACCATGATCACTTCTTATTTTAACAACTTTCAAATCTTTTTCATTTTTAATTCTCTTAACATGATTTGAAAACTCATCAAAACATTCATCTTTACTAGCAAGAAAGATTGTCCATGTAAAACGAGAAAAATCATCAATGATAACAAAAACATATTGTTTGCCTCCAAAAGAGGTAACACGCATAGGATCAAATAAATCAAGATGAAGTAATTGCAAAGGTTTAGAAGTTGATACCTCATTGATGGATTTGAAGGTAGACTTAGTTTATTTACCTTTAGTACAATCTTCGCATATGGTATCTTTGACGAAATGCAAGTTTGGTAACCCTTTAACAAGATTCCTCTTGGACAATTTGGATATCAATTCCATGTTTGCATGTCCAAACCTTTTATGCCAAATCCAAGGGTTTTCATCAATTGCCGCAAGGCACTTCACATCTTGATTCACTAATTCATTCATCTCAAAGATGTACACGTTAGATTTTCGATTAGCAACAAAAACAATTTTTCCATTCATACTTATAATGCATTTGTCCGGTTTAAAGGAAATATCAAAACCTTTATCGCTCAATTGACTAATGCTAAGAAGATTATGATTCAAGCCATTAACCAAATAAACATCTTCTATAACGGGAGAGGGTGTCTTACCAATACATCAAATACCAATGATTTTACCTTTCTCTCCACCACCGAAGGAGATACTACCTCTTTTAATCCTTGATAGGGTTACAAATAGCTCTTTGTTACCCGTCATATGATGAGAGCAACCACTATCAAGGTACAACATCTCTCTACGTCGTTGCCGTTATGTTCCCTACAAGAGATGAAGGTGTAGTAACTTTAGGTACCAAAATCTTGGGTCCTTGGTGGTTAGTAATCTTGGTACCTTTGGGTACCCATGTCATGCCATAAAAATCATGATTATCTTTGATCCTACAATGAGTAAAAATATGACAACGTTTCATGCAATATGTGCACACAAAATTTCTCTTGTGTGTAGGAGCATAAGATCTATGAAATCTATTTTTACCATGGTGATGATGATTAGCATAAGCATGAGTGGGTCTAATCCTACCACTCTCAATTTCTAGTCTTTCAATCTTAGATCTTAATTGTTTATTTTCAAAATCAAGATCCCCTAGCAATTCATCTTTTAATGCAAGAGAGGTTTGTAGTTGTTCTAGTTGGGCATCATAAGAAGCATGCAACTTTTTAAAGGAAGAAAATTATTTTGACATCTTTTTAAACTCAACATTCAATTCTTCAAAAACCATAGCTAGATCACATTGCATATAAAAGGATTCACTTTTGGTGTCGGAAACTACATCCTTTTCATAGGCCATGAAGCAAATGTTGGGATCATGAAGAGCAAGTTTAGCTCCTTCTTCATTGCTATCCGAATCACTTGGTTCGGATTCTTCTCATTCGGCATACATGGCTTTCGTTTTCTTATACTTCATGTATTTCTCCTTGAGTTTGGGGCAATCCTTGGCGATATGACCCGGTTTAGTGCATTTAAAACATTTTCCTACACGTGAAGAAAATTTGTTGTTAGATCGGGGATTAAACTTCTTGTTCATTTTAATGAGTCTAGAAATTCTTCTAGAGAGGTGAGCCACTTCTCTAGAAAAATCAACTTCACTCTCCGACGATGATGATGAGGAGTTGTCACTAACTCCTTTGAGAGCTATGGTCTTCATCTTTGGTGATGGCTCCTCAACTTCCCGTAGGGTACTTCCTCCTTCTCCTTTCCCTTGAGCTTTTTCTCATTAACCTTAAGCTTGCCGATGAGGCCATCGAGAGCTAGAGTGGTGAGATCATGAGCCTCCTCTATGGTCGTAGCTTTGGGTTCCTATATTAGTGTCAATGAACGAAGGATCTTGTAGTTCGTCTCTTGGATAGTTAATTTCTTGTCAAGACCATGCAATTCATTGATTATGTTAGTGAAGTGAGAAAACATAGCATCAATGGGTTCATTAGGAAGCATCTTAAATAACTCATATTCATGCATAAGCCCACTAATTTTGGATTCCTTGACTTGGGGGGTTCCTTCATGTGTAATACACAATTTCACCCATATTTTGTATGCGGTTGCACACGTGGAAATCCTATTATACTCATTAGGGGAAAGACCGTAAATTAAGGCGTTCATGGCCTTTGCATTGAGATTGGCTTGGTGCCTTTCTCTATCGGTCATAGTCCCAACTTTGGGCTTTTCTACATATTTCTTCTCTATGAGTTCTACGATGTTAAGATCAATGCAACGAAGGTAAATCCTCATTCTAGCCTTCCAATAAGTAAAATTACTACCGGTGAAAAGTGGTGGTCTAGTGGTGGATTGTCCCTCTAGCATATACACATTCATTGAAGCCTCTATAAGATCTTTTCTCTAATATGGTTAGACCAAAAACTAATATAAAGACCAAGCTCTGATACCAATTGTTAGACCTAGAGAGGGGGTGATTAGGGTCTTAAGGCTATAATTGTGCAATAAAATAAGGTAAGCAATACACCACAATAATGAACAACAAATGTAAAGGAGATAGAGTGAAAAATCATTATCCAAGTGACGCGCGATGTGTTAACGAGGTTCGGCCCACTGACCTACGTCCCCGCTCCCCACTCTCGAGGAGAATCTACTACACAACCCGGTTTGGAAGCCGAAACTTCTTCTACACAACAATCTCTACGAGATCTTACAACTACACAGTTGATCACCATAAGATCACACTCCCACACAGTTGATCTTCACAAGATCAAGCTCTCAACAGTAGTAATGGTGTAAGAACTCTCTTTTTACAATGTCCCTATAGCAAAGAGAAAGATTACACTGAAGCTGGGATGTGAACACAGGAAAACACAGAAAAACAGGTATGAAAATTTTGGCTCTCAATAAAAGAAGATCTCTGGTTTTTTAATGGCTTGGGACACTTGAGGAAGAAGGAGTATGGGGGTTTAAATAGGAGAAAATATAGCTGTTTAAACCCATACCCTAATCCCCCAAATCCAGGAAAAATCGGCGATGAAATCTTGCAAATAGGTCCTCATACTTGTGAAAAATAATATTTTGTGAAAACGCTCAAAACTATAAGTATGAAAACGTGTGTGTGATATCCCAAAAGCTTCAAATAAAATCTAAACTACTTGCCTACATTTTAGCACTAGAGAGAAAATGAAAACTAGCTAATAATATCCTCACATAGAATACAATTCAGTGAGTCTAGATATAGCTTGAGTTTGATGAAGCTTCTTATTGTATTTGGTGTTCTTGAATAAATGTTGCTTCATCACTATGCCTCCTCCTCCTTTGGATATCATCGTTGTAGCGCATATTCCAACCAATCCTCCATGTATGGCACCAACATGCTTGATATATATATTAACTATATTATCACACAACAAGCAATTAGTACCGATAATGGTGGTTGTAAAACATCATCAAAACATAAGGGCTAACAACAATTTGTCTGCAGAGAATTTGATACAGGTATCTTTTACTTTAGAGACAATAGTATGAGTTCTGGAATGAGGGGACTCAAGGCGGAGATTTGCATAGAAAAGATGCACTAAGTGAGGATAAAACTGAAAGTCATTCTTAGTGCTAAGGAAATCAACCATATTTGCATTTCTAAAAACAGTTTCCAGACCGAAATGAACAAAGTCATCAAATTTAACATATTTACAAGGAAAAGGCTTAAGATGACACAGTTCACGATATTTAGGGATTAAATCCTCATGTTCAAGATATTTTTCATAATATTCAAGATTCGAGGAGGAGGGAGGAGGAGTATTGGAAGATGAAGGTTGATCCCTACAAGTCCTACGACGTTTAGGCACAATGTCAGACATGATTAAGGCAAGTGCAAACAAGATGAACTCAGATTTAAGAGAAAAATACAAACCCTAGAAATTTCTAAAGAACCCTAGATGAAAGTTCTAGAGGGTAAAACAAGGAGTGATAGAGAGGGGTATACCTTGACAATGGAGGACCAAGAGGAGACAAGGTCACTACTAAGCCTAGAGATGGAGGATCGACGGAATGAGCAGATGCAAGAGGCGACTGACAGAAATGAAGAGAAAGAAGGGGATTGGTTCTTCTAAGGGAATTTTAAAGGTGAGGATGTGGTCAAAGACACATGGATGGCTGGGATAAGGTCTCCAAAAAGTATCTAGGTCAAACGGGTCCAAAGCCAAGTGAATCCAATAAGAAAACAACCCAGACCCGAAAACAGTAGCCGTAAGTCGACCTATAAGTCGACTCATTAGTCGACAAATAAGTCGACTAATAGCCTAAAAACAGTTTTTTAAAGATAATCTGTAATTTGTTTGTAGTATTTTTAAAGATAAAAAGTGTTCATGCTTAATTATGCTTATAAAACCACATGTCAACCATATCTCAGTAGCCATTTAAAAAGTTTTCTTAAAAGATATTTACATATGTAGTATTTTCACAAGAAAATAGTTTGAAACACATATTATAAAACAAAACAAAACAAAGATCATAAAAGAAACTCAAATTAATTTTATGAAGGCACCCAAGTGTTTTTGGTGCCGAAAGAATTTGGGACATGACTCCCATCTTTTAAATCCAAGGCCCTAGGGTTATGAACCCATTTGGATGTGTTTTGTGCACGGATACGGTCAAAGCAAAAATTGTATACATGACCCATACAATTGTAATTTGTGCAATGTAGAGTTTGGAATGGTTTGCGTTGACCAATTTTTTGTGCACGTGTCTCATTGGCAAAAATAGGTTTGTCTTGAAATTTATTTTGCAAACAAGAAATTCTTTTTAAGTCAAAACAAAACTTGGTCAAATGACCCAAACGACCATAAAAATTACATTTATACACATGGGTATGTTTATGATTATTATTTTGTGTGTGAACATGTGAATGAGATGGAGAAGTTTGATGGTGTACATAATCATGTATAGGCTCGTTTAATTTTTGAGCATTTTGACAAGTTTTAGCTAGGTGGCCTTTACGACCACAAATAGAGCATATGTGAACTATGTCATACATGCGTGCATAGTGTATAGGATTCTTAGAAGAATTATCATTGTATTTTGCACACAAGTCCATAAGTTTCTTATTATTGACAATGCATGTTTTAAGAGTTGAATCTAAAGATGAAATGCGATTTTTAACAACAATCAACTCATCATTGTTAGTCACATGGGCATTGACATTGGAGCATACATGATTACTAAACTCATTTCTAATGTTCTTTACTTCTAGAATGGCATTGTTTTTCTCATGAGTTAACTTAGCAACATCACTTCTTAATCTTTCATTGCATTCTTTGAAATTAACATTTTCATTTGCAATGAAATCAAACTTAGATACAAGGGACTCATGAGTGGACTTCAAATGAACATGCTTGTTTTTCAGTTCCTTAAAACTATTGCTTTTCAATTCCTTAAAACTATGTTTTAATTTCTTGTTGTCATGCAATAATTTTTCAAATTCATGTGCAAGTTCATCAAAAGAAATATCATCATCGTTTTCGAGCTCACGTACCTCACTAGAATCATCTCCTAGTGAAAGCATACATAAAGATGAAACCCCTTTAGATTTTAAGGCGGGATTTTCCAACTCTTGTCGGATAGCCTCCAAATCACCTTGATGAGTTTCTATTAAATTCCAAAGCTCGTAAGCGCTATCAAAAGAATCAAGAATGTTAGCAAAAGATAAGCCAAAGGCATTGATTAAGAATTCTACCAAAGACTTGTTTAAAGCAAATAATCTTTTGTCATCATTATTCCACTTGGATTTCTCCGTAGTGGGAACTCTATAAGCACAATCGATAATTTCCCAAATATCAATATCATTAGATCTAGCAAATAGCTTAAATCTAATACACCATTGTGCATAGGAAAAACTATCTAATCTAGGAGCAATATTTGTAGCATAACCGAGACTGGGTGCATTAAACATGTCCATGATATATATAGCAAGAAAGCAAATAAGATCAAAACAAGATTAGCAAGATAAAGACTTGGATCTTTAACTCAAGGCGATTAGTCCTTAAATCAAAGAGCACCAAGCTCTGATACCAATTATTAGACCCTAGAGGGGGGTGATTTAGATCTTATGCTAATCTAATTCGATTTTATGCCAAATTAAAAAACTTTATTGATTATTTAAATCTTGCAAGAGATATATATGCCTGAATATAAATACAAGCACAAGATAGAAGTACACAAGGCAAACTCAAACACAAGATATGATCACGGAGTTCGGTCCCCACGACCTACATCTCCGCTCCTCACCTTGAGGAGATCTCCACTATCACGACATACCCGGTTTGGAAGCCGGAACTTCTCTACACACTCGGTTATCAAGTTAAACGACAACTCTCACAAAATCTCACAATGCACATACACAAGCTACAACCTTAAGTGTTGGTCCTCACGTATCGACTCCCTCAAGAGATCAGAATTATCACCTCTCACTAGGCCACCGACGCTACTTCTCTCGGTATCGACTCCGTCCTCACCACACACTCCTCTAGGTATACAAGTGTATTACAAGTGATCTCACGATAAGCACAATATAATAACGGATGTTCTCTACACTTGACGAGAACTCAATTAAGCTCAATCTCACTAAATCACATACCACTACCCAATAATATATTATATAAGATATAACAAGCTCAATAAGGGTGCGTGATAAATGATTTTAAATAAATTCTAACTCAATAAGAACTAGTGTTCGCGGGGAAAACTGTTGTCTTTTTCATTGAAATAATTGTCATCTTGGATTACAAAGATCCGGTCTTTTATAGATCCGGTTATAACTAAATCAAAGAAAATAAAGAAAACTTACAACTTTCCTTCTGTGAACAAATCACGAGCTCCTGTTTTGCGGTCGCTCGCTTTGGTGGGTTCTTTGCCTACGCCGGGGTTAATCCGTGGACCACCGCGCGATCTAGATCCGGTCGGATCTACACGATTATACGGGTATTATTCTACGAAGGGAATAATAGCCGGGAGGGATTAGTCCACCAAGGGAATAATCGCTCGGATCTCGAGATCTAAGACCAAGCTTAGATCTGGAGTGTGGTCTCGTGTAGATCTCAGATCTGTTCTTTCTTCCTCTCGAAATCCTGCCTTTTCTGACGTGGATGCTCGCCGAGGATCAGATCTGAATGTGCAAGTCTTCAGGTCTTCAAAGCTCCGAGTTCACTCTTCAATCCGGCAGAGTTTCGGCTCTTGAAAGTTCGACCTCTGAAAATGAACATCTCTAGGCCTATTTATAGGCTCTCAAGACTGTGCCCGCGCACAGAGGAATCCAAAGCCGATCCACCTTGAGGTGGCTCGGCTTTGGCCGAGCCCCCGCGGGCGGTGTTTTCCGACTTTTTCGAGTCGTTTTCCGTTGTTTCCGGTTCTGTCCGTGATTCGGTTGATTGAGACTCTGATTGGTTGATCTGATTTGGCAGTAAGTTGGATTCCTGATTTGGCAGTAAATCCGCTTCTGAGTTCGAGTCCGAAATTGATCTTGATTCGATCGTGATTCGTCCGAGTCCGCTCTCGGTTGGATGACTCGTTGATTCCTCAACTCATTAGCTTGATTCTGCACGCGGGTGGATGCATTCCGTCGCTTCTGTGCGATTCGTCGATCTCGTCGCCTCGTTGGTTCGTCGGTTTGTGCCGAGCTATGCTAGGGGACCTATAAGCAATTTTATATGCCTACAGATACCCCCTCCAAAGTATTTCAGTCTCGTTCTTTTATAGAAGAGTCTGGAATACTTTGGATATGATTGCCCCCACCTTTAGTCGGTGTAATGGGATCTTGGAATGATTCCCGTTCTTGACTCCTTCAATTCTCCAGGCTTTTCGGTGCTTTGTCGAAAGTCTGTAAGAGTTCCGGTGCTGCATTTATTGTCTGACCGTTTGTCGGAATTTTGAACTTTGAAGTCGATTCCTGATTTCTAATTTTTAGCTGACCATCGATTGTGGCGTCGAGTCTTTATGTACAACGCGTTGTCCGGCGTAGTGTGGTTGAGTTATCCTTAAGAATATTTATAAACAATATTCTCCAGGAACTTCTCAAACCAAAAATAGGGAATAGTTTATACTCATATACCTTATTGGAGTATTAAGAAGCAGTTTATACTCGTATACTTTTCGGAGTGTTCTTTAGGTTCGAACAATCTGAACCGGCCCAAAAAATGTGTCAAAAAAGGCAGTATTTGGGTTCAAAATCTCTCCGACCCTTCCAAATATATGGTAGAGGGGTTAAATAGGTAAAGGAATGAACCGTAGGTTGATCAAAAGTCGTTCCAATGTTTAATTCAGCTCCAATTTGAATTCTGGTTCAAATTTGGTTCAAACTGGTTCAATTTGGCTCAAACTGGCTCATTCTGGTTCAATCTGGCTCAATTTGGCTCATTCTGATCTGGTCTGGTCCAGCCAGGCTCAATCTGACTCAATTCTGGCTCAATTTGGCTCATTCTGGCTCAATCTGGCTTGGTCTGGTTCAACCCTGGTCTGGTCTGGTTCAGCCAGATCTGGTTCAAGGCTATAAAAGGGGGTTTTTTTCTTCAAATTTTTTTTTTCTTCTTCTCTTCCTAGGGCCGGCCCCCCCTTGTCCTATTTTCTTGATTTCTCTTCCCTCGAGCGTCCGATCTCCTTAAAAACTTGATATTCGTCTTAGATCTTGTACTCCTTTTGATCCTTGACTGAAAAATCCTTCAAAACTTCCATTTTTGGAATTTCTCTCAGGCCCCTCGAGCGTGTGGTTCGAGCACTTTCAAGATCTAATTTTTGTCGGATCCTCGAGCTTCCCCTCAGGTATATCTCCATAATCTTGATCTATTTCATGTTTGATCTAGTGTATGGAATCGCGGGATCGCATATAAGGGTTGAGGGAGTGATTTGATGCCTCAAGCTCGCCTTTTTAGGGGATAAAAAAGTGATTTTTATTTCTAGATCTGACCTCTTGAATTCTTTTTGTAGGCCATTATGTCGCGAGTATCGAGAGGTCGTTTTCCTGCTGCATCGGCTGATGGCGCGCTTCCTTCATATGCTGGTGAGCTACTTTTTTGGCATATTTGTAAATTTACAATTTAGTCCCTTTTTTTTATATTTGCAAATTGGTCCCTTTTACCCCCCCGTTGTTCTCCTTGGTGAGGCAACCGGGAAAGGCATTGGTTCTCCTTGGTGAGGATCGACGCTTTATGGAAATTTTGCAAATTAACCCCTTTTTTTTGAAAATTTGTAAATTAGTCCTTTTACCCCATTTTGCTCTCCTTGGTGAGGCGATCGGGAAAAGCCTTGATTCTCCTTAGTGAGGATCGACGCTTTAAAGATGGGTTTTGCTTGGTCAAAACCACATCTCATAATAAAGGGGGCGTTTTGACGCTGCATCGTGCTTTATAAGGCAGGGATATATTGTCGATATACCCTATCTTATAAATGCGCAATGTGGCCAAATCGTCTCGCCCTTTATAAGGCAATGACTCCATCTTACCAATTTGTAAGATGAGTTCAATTTCCTTTTATATCTGAAATTAACAAACACTTAACTGCTTGTTTTCAGTGGAATATCCTTCCGGAGCTTTTTCGTCGCATGCGGTGAATGGACGTCGTGACGAATATTATTCGACGTCTGATGACTTTTCGCCCATTTCGCCTACTCCTCAGTTTGGTCCGGGCACGTCGATAGAGGTTGTCGAAGTAGTGAAGGAAGGTGGACATCGAGCCCTTCGCCAGCTGATCACAGATGCACCTCTTGTGAAGGATGCCAGCTCCGTTCAGTCTCTCAGGAAGACTGACTTCTTGTTTGGCGACTCTACCAGAGATCCCGATGCAGCACTTATTGAAGCTGAGCAGTGGCTTTACAAGACTGGCAGTCGTTTCATGTATTTGCCGAAGATTCCTCGGCACCGTTCCTTGACTGAGCTCAGACGCCAGGCTGTGAAACGGGAGATGTCGTGGCGTTTGACAGAGGAGCATGAGAGCGTCCACTGCGGCTATATTACTCATCAGGCAGTTCCTGGTTCGAGCAGGGATCACATTGTTGGACTGCGTCCTAGAGTACTGGGGCTAGATACTCCGCCTCGTAACGAGTTCCTCGCCTCTGCTTCTACCTTGAGGAATCGCCTTGCTAACCTAGGACGGGAGATGCCCGCACCGCGCCACAGATTCTATGGTTGGGTCCATTCTTTGGACAGGTTTTGGTGGGCTCGTATGACGAAGTACGTCTTGAGCCGATGGAGCGAGGAGTTACATGCTTGCGGTCTTTATGCAGCCATTCGGGCCACCATGCATGGTTTGCCTACAAGCGCGAAGCATTTCTTTGCCCTATGCGAGCTTTATAATCCAGATTCCAACACTTTTCTGACCAGGCACGGAGAGTTGGGCTTGGCTCTTCATGAGATGCACAAGATTTCTGGCTTGCCCATGGGACAGATGCTATACCAGGAGTACTTTCCCTCCAACCATGAGTTGAGTCAGCTGAAGGATCGCATGCCCGACCGCTACGAGACCTTATGGGACCTCACTTGTCATTATCACATTGCTTTGGCGCAGTCTAAGCCCCTAGCGAAGAGGACCAAAGCAAATGTGAGCCTGAAGCAGTTCGCATCATATTTGTTCAGGAATCTGGAGAGCCATTCTGGCCAATCTATTTGTGAACTGGCACCGCTGACTCCTTCAGAGGTTAATGAGCTGCTGAAGAAGACTAACGCCCAATCCTATACCATTAGCAGTCCTGAGAGTGGCTTTCCTGCAGGGACTAAATTCAGATCGTTCTTATATCATGCGACCGCACCGATTCGTCCGATGACTCTCCTTGCCGGTTATCTCGCCATCTGGTTGAAGAAATGTGTGGTCCCGTATCAGTCTGGTGACGCTCTGCCACTGGAAGTGCTCTATCCTGCAGTTCAGCTTGCCTACAAGAAGGAACTTTCGCTTCTTCCGGTGATGGTGGCTAACATTCATCGAGGGCTTCGACAGATTTCTGGTGCTTTTACACGGAGAGATAATGACAAACCGACTCAGATTCCTACCATTAAGGTGGAGCTTCCGTATATTTATTTGATGGCTTGGTTCGTCCTTCATCGTTCCGATGTGATGTCGGTACCGAATGCCATAGACCAGTCTGTTCCCTTTCTACAGCTGCTTGAGAATGGCGAGTGGGAGGGCCGAGGATTCCCCGATATCAGGCGTCAGCTACAAGTCCACAAGTGCTGGGCATTCTCCACTTGCTTCCCACAGTTCTCCAGCCGGTACGGCGAGTGTTTGATTGATGAGGAGAAGCCGAGGGAGTATAGGACTTATTTGGATATGGGCTGCTTTAATTGGCTAGTGAACATTAGGCCGGGTTACCTGACTTTCCGGGTGGGGAATCAGTGTTTTATAGAGCCGTATCTACCTTGCCGATTCGCCCGTAGGAAGGTTTGATCGCTCAATTTGTGGACCTCTCGTTCATTGGGGGAATCGAGAGGGGATTTTGACTGTGGTCCTAACTGTAAGAAGGTTTGACCAAGTGGGTGTTTTGAGACAATCCTAACTGTAGGAAGGTTTGATCGCTCAATTTGTGGACCTCTCGTTCATTGGGGGAATCGAGAGGGGATTTTGACTGTGGTCCTAACTGTAAGAAGGTTTGACCAAGTGGGTGTTTTGAGACAATCCTAACTGTAGGAAGGTTTGATCGCTCAATTTGTGGACCTCTCGTTCATTGGGGGAATCGAGAGGGGATTTTGACTGTGGTCCTAACTGTAAGAAGGTTTGACCAAGTGGGTGTTTTGAGACAATCCTAACTGTAGGAAGGTTTGATCGCTCAATTTGTGGACCTCTCGTTCATTGGGGGAATCGAGAGGGGATTTTGACTGTGGTCCTAACTGTAAGAAGGTTTGACCAAGTGGGTGTTTTGAGACAATCCTAACTGTAGGAAGGTTTGATCGCTCAATTTGTGGACCTCTCGTTCATTGGGGGAATCGAGAGGGGATTTTGACTGTGGTCCTAACTGTAAGAAGGTTTGACCAAGTGGGTGTTTTGAGACAATCCTAACTGTAGGAAGGTTTGATCGCTCAATTTGTGGACCTCTCGTTCATTGGGGGAATCGAGAGGGGATTTTGACTGTGGTCCTAACTGTAAGAAGGTTTGACCAAGTGGGTGTTTTGAGACAATCCTAACTGTAGGAAGGTTTGATCGCTCAATTTGTGGACCTCTCGTTCATTGGGGGAATCGAGAGGGGATTTTGACTGTGGTCCTAACTGTAAGAAGGTTTGACCAAGTGGGTGTTTTGAGACAATCCTAACTGTAGGAAGGTTTGATCGCTCAATTTGTGGACCTCTCGTTCATTGGGGGAATCGAGAGGGGATTTTGACTGTGGTCCTAACTGTAAGAAGGTTTGACCAAGTGGGTGTTTTGAGACAATCCTAACTGTAGGAAGGTTTGATCGCTCAATTTGTGGACCTCTCGTTCATTGGGGGAATCGAGAGGGGATTTTGACTGTGGTCCTAACTGTAAGAAGGTTTGACCAAGTGGGTGTTTTGAGACAATCCTAACTGTAGGAAGGTTTGATCGCTCAATTTGTGGACCTCTCGTTCATTGGGGGAATCGAGAGGGGATTTTGACTGTGGTCCTAACTGTAAGAAGGTTTGACCAAGTGGGTGTTTTGAGACAATCCTAACTGTAGGAAGGTTTGATCGCTCAATTTGTGGACCTCTCGTTCATTGGGGGAATCGAGAGGGGATTTTGACTGTGGTCCTAACTGTAAGAAGGTTTGACCAAGTGGGTGTTTTGAGACAATCCTAACTGTAGGAAGGTTTGATCGCTCAATTTGTGGACCTCTCGTTCATTGGGGGAATCGAGAGGGGATTTTGACTGTGGTCCTAACTGTAAGAAGGTTTGACCAAGTGGGTGTTTTGAGACAATCCTAACTGTAGGAAGGTTTGATCGCTCAATTTGTGGACCTCTCGTTCATTGGGGGAATCGAGAGGGGATTTTGACTGTGGTCCTAACTGTAAGAAGGTTTGACCAAGTGGGTGTTTTGAGACAATCCTAACTGTAGGAAGGTTTGATCGCTCAATTTGTGGACCTCTCGTTCATTGGGGGAATCGAGAGGGGATTTTGACTGTGGTCCTAACTGTAAGAAGGTTTGACCAAGTGGGTGTTTTGAGACAATCCTAACTGTAGGAAGGTTTGATCGCTCAATTTGTGGACCTCTCGTTCATTGGGGGAATCGAGAGGGGATTTTGACTGTGGTCCTAACTGTAAGAAGGTTTGACCAAGTGGGTGTTTTGAGACAATCCTAACTGTAGGAAGGTTTGATCGCTCAATTTGTGGACCTCTCGTTCATTGGGGGAATCGAGAGGGGATTTTGACTGTGGTCCTAACTGTAAGAAGGTTTGACCAAGTGGGTGTTTTGAGACAATCCTAACTGTAGGAAGGTTTGATCGCTCAATTTGTGGACCTCTCGTTCATTGGGGGAATCGAGAGGGGATTTTGACTGTGGTCCTAACTGTAAGAAGGTTTGACCAAGTGGGTGTTTTGAGACAATCCTAACTGTAGGAAGGTTTGATCGCTCAATTTGTGGACCTCTCGTTCATTGGGGGAATCGAGAGGGGATTTTGACTGTGGTCCTAACTGTAAGAAGGTTTGACCAAGTGGGTGTTTTGAGACAATCCTAACTGTAGGAAGGTTTGATCGCTCAATTTGTGGACCTCTCGTTCATTGGGGGAATCGAGAGGGGATTTTGACTGTGGTCCTAACTGTAAGAAGGTTTGACCAAGTGGGTGTTTTGAGACAATCCTAACTGTAGGAAGGTTTGATCGCTCAATTTGTGGACCTCTCGTTCATTGGGGGAATCGAGAGGGGATTTTGACTGTGGTCCTAACTGTAAGAAGGTTTGACCAAGTGGGTGTTTTGAGACAATCCTAACTGTAGGAAGGTTTGATCGCTCAATTTGTGGACCTCTCGTTCATTGGGGGAATCGAGAGGGGATTTTGACTGTGGTCCTAACTGTAAGAAGGTTTGACCAAGTGGGTGTTTTGAGACAATCCTAACTGTAGGAAGGTTTGATCGCTCAATTTGTGGACCTCTCGTTCATTGGGGGAATCGAGAGGGGATTTTGACTGTGGTCCTAACTGTAAGAAGGTTTGACCAAGTGGGTGTTTTGAGACAATCCTAACTGTAGGAAGGTTTGATCGCTCAATTTGTGGACCTCTCGTTCATTGGGGGAATCGAGAGGGGATTTTGACTGTGGTCCTAACTGTAAGAAGGTTTGACCAAGTGGGTACTTTACGTCCAGACTCTAACAGAGAGAGTGTTGAGTGCATAGACATGGTGAGAATGGGAGTTCTTATTCATTACATTGCTGTGGTTTTGGGAACTTCCCGTTACATAAATCGTCCACCCCCAGTTTCCTCTGCGGAACTGGTTCGGACATTATTATCAGTTAACTAACCGGGTTATCCTTAAGAATATTAGCTTAATATTCTCCAGGAACTTCCCGTCAAAAGTGGGGAAACAGTTTAGACTCATATACCTATTGGAGTATCAGGGAGTAGTTTAACCTCTTATACCGGTCGGAGGATTGAGAAACAGTTTATACTCGTATACTCTTTGGAGTTTTAGGAAGCAGTTTATACTCTTATACCGGTCGGAGTTTTGCCATTCTCAATTGGCTTACCTCAGCGTTATGACGCCGGCTTCAACCAAGGTCTGAATGCTATTCTTGAGAGCAAAGCAATCCTTGGTGGGATGAACGACCCTCCTGTGGTATGCACAGTACTTTGGGTCCGTAGTGTTGTCAGCTTCCTCCTGATTTGTGATAGGTGGTAGCTTGATCTTGTTACCTTCAAGGAGGGATTCGAAGATGGCTGGAACGTCTTCGTCCTTGAAGGAATACTCTCTTTGGAGTCTCGGACCCGAAGTCTTTTGCTGCCTTCGGGATTGCTGTTGTGACGCTTGATTAGCACCACCAGTAGCTGCAGGTGTTTTGCCCTTACCACGAGAGGCGAAGTTTGAGTCCAGAGGATTAGCCGTCGGTAGGTTCCTCTCGGCCTTCTTCCTTCGGAGGAAACGTTCGGCTTGTTCACCGCGCACCTTCAGATCCTTCCAAGTGTCAGACGGTGCTGTTCCCATTGCTTCCAACACGTCCAACGCAAGGTTGTTGTGGCAAGTTTGGAGGATGAATTCCTCTGTGATCGGGTCCCGGCAATTCATCGCCTTGTTCCGGAACCTTTTGACGAAGGTATCGACTAACTCTCCGTCCTTCTGCTTCTCATCGAGCAACGATCCGATAGATATCTCGGTGTCGTCGTCGAAGAAGTTGGCCAGGAACTTGGTCTCCATGTCATCCCAGCTGTTCACGCTGCCTGGCTTGAGGCGGCGATACCAATCGAAGGCGGCTCCGCGAAGAGTGCCAACGAATGACCGTACCATCAGAGGCTCATTACCAGAGATCACCCCCAAGTGCGATTTGAAGTAAATCAAATGCTGGGTAGGTGAACCCATCCCATTAAACGGCGTGAAGTTAATTAGATTAAACTTCGCCGGATATGGGATCGATTCCCATTCTCTTGGGTATGGGCAAGGAATGCCTGTTTTCTTCGTCTCTTGAGTGGAGATCAATGTGTTGATTTTGCTCTCGAGGTTCTTGATCTTCAGACTTTCGCCTGTGTCTTCATTGGCATTCTCATTACCACCCCCTGCATTGACAGGATGATCATTGGTATTCTGAGCATTTGTATCCTCATCTTCCAGATTAACCGGGTTACGACGATTCTGCTCGCCTTGTTGGTTCGCCAATGCTTGGATTTGTTGGTCATGCATTTCTCTCATCTGCTGCATGGCCATCTCCATCTCAAACTTGAAACTTTCTTTCTGCTTAGCCAAAGCGTCTTCAAGCATCTTGGCCATCTGCTCCGCACTTATCATAAGTGCCTCGCGGGGTTGTCCCTCGCTGGATACCGTATTATCTGATGCAACCGCGGAGCCGGCATCAGATTCTTCATCTTCTGAAGGGCGTCTTGTCCGAATCCTACCATAGGTTGCTCGCTCGATGGTTCCGGACTGCAGACGGGTTCTAGGCCGGGAGGCTTTCAGAATCGACTCGAAATCATCCCGTGCCGCTGTCCCTTTGCTGGTCATATTGGTGGTGACCCTCGAAAATTCTTCGTCTTCAATCATCCTTCTTCTTCGTTGGAATCGCCTAGGCCTTGGTTTTGGCGTCTCCGCACTGAGTCTTTCAAAACTGAAACTCTTTCGGGGACCGCCTTAATGCAATTGCATTCAGACAATACCGCCCGTACAACTCGTCATTTTGACAGTCAGAGTAACCTATCGTGTGCGGGCACGCCTTCTCAGGTACAACACAATCATTATCAGATGATAATGTTTCCATCTGAGGTTGACTTGCCTTCTTTGGGCTTTCAAAGGTTACCCGCCTCAAAACCTGCCTTTTTGGGCGTGAATTTTCGGTGTGATCTTGGACTTCAATGCGCAAATTGGTGCGCGTAGCTGCCTTGAGCTCTTTGTCATGCTGGAGGTGATGGCGACCCTAGTGTGTTGAGTCGTTCTGGGCTCCTTCATCGGGCCCAAACGCTCGTGAACTGGAGCTTTGCCTCTCTCATCAGGAACTGGACCGAGGCGCTCCAAAATTGATTTCTTCTTGCGGGATGACTCTGCATGATCCCCCGGAGAAGTTATTGGGATTAACGGCGACTTTGGTTGACTCGCCGGAGTTTGACCTTCCTTAGAAGGCTGCACTGGTTGCTTTTTGGCCTGACTCGCCACTTCACACTTAGGCTTCCAGACTTGGCGTGTTGGTGGTGGCTTCTTCTCCACCTCCTTTTGCAGCTTTCTACGGGCTTCCTGAGCTTGAGCCCGTGCCTGCGCTGACATCGCGCAGCGCTTGCGAATGCGCTCCTCGAGCGTCGAACGGTTTCGTTTGACGCGGACCCATTCTTTCTTTGGCGGCTTGGAAGAGTCGCCGTTCATTGGTGGTTGAGGCTGTTTGCCTCTTCTGTTCTTCAACTCCGCGTGGTAGCGGAATCCGTCCGTAGACTCCATCGCCTTAGCGAGTTGCCGCGCAAGGCGTTGACGACGCCTCTGGCGGGCTCTCTTTGAGAGAGTCACAACGCCCTGAACAGTAGAGGCGTTGGCGGGAGTTGGGTTGACCTGATTGGAGGTCGGTGGAACTTCATTTGACGCAACTTCGGCGTCAGTTGGGTTGAGAGCTTCGTGGGCTTCCCGAGCAGCTTCAAACCAACGAGCTTTTCTCCCGGAGGAGAATTTCTTGGACTTACGGGGGGAGGTAGATCCGGACGAGGACACGTACTCCTCGAACTTGGCTTGGTCGAACTCGTACTCGACCTCCTCCACGACCGGGATTGCAATCCGCGGCTGCGACGCATCGATCTCGTTGGCGAGATCGTCGGCTCCCACTGTGGTCGCCAGATTGTTCGCGTGGAAAACTGTTTTCTTTTTCATTGATATGATTGTCATCTTGGGTTACAAAGATCCGGTCTTTTATAGATCCGGTTACAACTAAATCAAAGAAAATAAAGAAAAATTACAACTCTCCTCTGTGAACAAATCACGAGCTCCTGTTTTGCGGTCGCTCGCTTTGGTGGGTTCTTTGCCTGCGCCGGGGTTAATCCGTGGACCACCGCGCGATCTAGATCCGGTCGGATCTACACGAGTATGCGGGTATTATTCCACGAAGGGAATAATAGCCGGGAGGGATTAATCCACCAAGGGAATAATCGCTCAGATCTCGAGATCTAAGACCAAGCTTAGATCTGGAGTGTAGTCTCGTGTAGATCTCAGATCTGTTCTTTCTTCCTCTCGAGATCCTGCCTTTTCTGACGTGGATGGTCGCCGAGGATCAGATCTGAATGTGCAAGTCTTCTGGTCTTCAAGCTCCGAGTTCACTCTTCAATCCGGCAGAGTTTCGGCTCTTGAAAGTTCGACCCCTGAAAATGAACATCTCTAGGCCTATTTATAGGCTCTCAGGACAGTGGCTGCAAAAAGGGAATTGTCGGCCACCTCTGGCCACTGTCGGCCACCTCGGGCCACTGTCGGCCACCTCGGGATTTGGCAGTAAATCCGCTTCTGAGTTCGAGTCCGAAACTGATCTTGATTCGATCGTGATTCGTCCGAGTCTGTTCTCGGTTGGATGACTCGTTGATTCCTTAACACTTGGCTTGATTCCGAACGCGTAGGGATGCATTCCGTCGCTTCCGTGCGATTCGTCGATCTCGTCGCCTCGTTGGTTCGTCGGTTTGTGCCGAGCTATGCTAGGGGACCTATAAGCAATTTTATATGCCTACAACTAGCAATAAGATTAATAAGAAATAAATGCTAGAAAGTTGAGTTAGGAAAACTTCTCTACAAAGAGAGGATGATTTGGATATTGAGGATGAACTCCTCAACAATTGATGCAAGCTTCTCTTTGTAAAACAAACTCTTTTTCAAACCAAACTTGAAACAAGGCTTAAACACCACTTTAAACACAAACTAAACTCTTTTAAAACTTGATTAAGGAATCTTCCTTTTTGAGTGAAGAATTCAGAGCAAATAGGTATATATAGCATCTCAATACATCAGCTAAAACCCAAAGAAAAAGACCAAAAAGCCACAAACACACTAAACAGAAAACTAGTCGTTACTGTGCAACGGCTCTCTGATAAGTCGACTTATGAGTCGAATTATGAGTCAACTAATGAGTCAGTTTATATGAGTCAACTCAGCAGACGAAAAATCACAACTCTGATGTACTTCGTGAGTCGACTTATGAGTTGACTAAACATGCACAGACCAGATTTGCACAGGAAAACTGAACTTTAAACCATGTTTAAAAATATCAAATAAATTCCAAAAATTATAAAATTTGGAGAATAGTTTATAAACATATAAATGAGCATGTTTCAAAAGAAATTTTCCAAATGTGATTCTCCGTTTGTAAAATCTCTTAGTTTTGCAAAAGCATGTAAAACGAGTGTATAATATTCTTAGTTTTGGACAAATGAGATAAACAAGGATATGAAACCTTTTCAAATGAATTTATAGGCTAAACAATAGTTGTATAAAGTAAACTTTAAGTCTATACACTAATATCTCATTATATTGTCAAAATCACATTAAAACCAAAAGTGTGTGTTATGTGGATATTGAGCTTGAGATATATTCACACAATATAAAGTCCTATTCTAGTTGCACCAAGTTGATATGCATGAGAAGCTTGAGATATATTCACACAATATAAAGTCCTATTCTAGTTGCACCAAGTTGATATGCATGAGAAGCTAAATCTTGGATTGACATGAATTGAATAAGCTTCGTTATAAATATGGCTCTTGAGTTACTCAACCTGGAACAAAACAAATACTGAAAAACATATTATAAATTGTTTGCAAAATCATCAAAACAAGATTCAAAAGTAGGCTCATATACACATGAGTCCTAACAATGTTGTGCTAAGAGAGTTAACTCTCTTAGTGCTATGATATTGAATACGTAGACTTCATCTTTCTCACGGGAATAGACTACCCGGAAATACATGTTAGGCGCTAATTTATCCCTACTTAGGCTTCGGTATAAAAGTCCCCAGACTCAGATTCTGGTGTCTTCTTCAATCAGTAAAAGACTAAATCGGTAACGCATGTTAGGTATTGACTTATCCTTTCTTAGGATTCAGATAAAATTCCTCGTGCGTGTAAGGCACGGATTTTAGTGTTATTAATAACAACCTACCATAACATCGAATATGTGGGCTTTTATTCTTTTAATGGTCAGGAACTAACTGGCAACGCATGTTAGGAGCTGACTTATCCCTTCTTAGGCTTCGGGACAAAATTCCCCAGACTTGGATTCTGGTATCTTTTATAATCGGTGAAAGACTAAACCGGCAACACGTGTTAGGCGTAGGCTTATCTCTATTTAGGAGTCAAGATAAAGTTTCTCGTGAGTGTAAGGCGTAGATTTTAGGAGTTATAATGTTGAAAGATTATATCTTCTCTTGGGGTAAAGACGAACCCGATGCGGAAGAGAAAGAATTTTATATTCTATCTTCCAAAGCTGAAGAAGAAGAATTTTATATTCCATCTCCAGTTGCTAACGAAAACTCAAAGTGGGATCTCCACTTCTAGAATCCGGAAAGGTGAAACTAAGAGTGGGATCTCAACTCCGAGAATCAAAAAGATTCTGATAATCCTAACTGTCGGAAGATTTGATTACCGAACTAAAGGTGGGTTTCTCATTTATTGAGAGTGAATTGTGGTTTTGGCTCTAACTGTAGGAATGTTTAACCAAATAGGAGGTTTGAGATGACCCTAACTATAGGAAGGTTTGATCAGTCGATTTGAAAGTGGGCCTCTCGTTTATGAAAGGAATCGAGAGGAGATTTTAGTTATGGTCCTAACTGTAGAAAGGTTTGACCAAGTAGGAGGTTTGATATGATCCTAACTATAGGAAGGTTTGATCGCTCGATTCGTGGACCTCTCCTTCATTGGAGGAATCAAGAGGAAATTTTGGTTGTAGTCCTAACTGTTGGAAGGTTTGACCGAGTGGGAGGTTTGAGACGACCTTAACTGTAGGAAGGTTTGATCGCTCGATTTGAAAGTGGACCTCTCATTCATGGAAGGAATCGAGAGGAGATTTTGGTTGTGGTCCTAACTGTAGGAAGGTTTGACCGAGTGGGAGGTTTGAGACAATCCTAACTATAGGAAGGTTTGATCACTCGATTCGTGGACCTCTCATTCATTGGAGGAATCGAGAGGGGATTTTGGTTGTGGTCCTAACTGTAGGAAGGTTTGATCGAGTAGACAGTGGGAGTGGGAGTACAAATCACAGTGGGAGTGTTGACTTGTACAAATCACTCAGTAGGGGGTTCTTGGTGTCAAGTGATAAGGACTTAACACGAAGGGGTTTGATAATTCATCAAAGATTGACAGATCAAAATTCCAAGCATTATATCCGGACTCTAACCATAGAAGTGTTGAGTACACGGATGTAGTGGGAGTTTGAATGGATTAAACAAGAAAAAATTTTAGTGGACCCACTGTCAATTAATTTGATCAGTGAGGGATTTTGTGGTGGAAGATTATAAATCGTCAACAACAGTGGGAGTTTTTTGTGAGGGAAGATTAATCCAACGAAGTAATCAAATCTCGTCTCGGCAAAAGAGTGCTTGGAAGATTCAAAGTCCGAGTGGGAGTTTCTCATTTATCATTTCTTTATAGTGATCGGGTTATCCCTAAGAATACACCCTATAGTATTCTTCTGGGAACTTCTCGTTACATGAATCATCCACCCCTAGCTTCCTCTGTAAAACCGGGTCTAACATTGTACTTAGTTGGATGACTGATTTATCCTTAAGAATACCAGGCATGGCACTCTCCAGGAACTTTCCATGAAAGAAAGGAAATAGTTTAGACTCATATACCTGTTGGAGTATTGAGAAGCAGTTTATACTCGTATACTCTTCAGAGTGTCGGAAGGAGCAGTTTATGCTCTTATACTTATCGGAGTCCTCATTCGGCTCAATTTAGCGTTATGACGCCAGCTTCAACCAAGGTTTGGATGCTATTCTTGATAACAAAGCAAGCCTTGGTAGGATGAAGGATCCTCCTGTGGTATGCCCAGTACTTTGGATCCGAAGTATTGTCAGCTTCCTCCTGATTTGCGATAGGTGATAGCTTGATCTTGTTGCTTTCAAGGAGGGATTCGAAAATGGCTAGAATGTCTTCGTTCTTAAAGTAGTACTCTTTTTGGAATCTCGGATCCGAAGTCTTTTGCTGTCTCTGTGATTGCTATTGTGACATCTGATTAGCATCAACAGCAGCTGCAGGGGCCTTCCCTTTACCACGGGAAACGAAGCTTGAATTTGGAGGTTTAGTCATCGGTTGGCTTCTCTCAACTTTCTTCCTTCTGAGGAAACGTTCGGCCTACTCTTCGTGTACTTTCAACTCTTTCCAAGTGTCAGACGGTGCTACCCCCATAACTTCCAACACGTCCAAAGAGAGGTTGTTGTGACAGGTTTGGAGGATGAAGTTCGCTGTGATCGGATCTCGACAGTTCATCGCCTTATTCCAGAAGCGCTTGACGAAGTCATCGGCCGTCTCGTCGTATTCCCGCTTCTCATCGAAGAGTGTCCTGATTGACACCTCGGCGTCATCATCAAAGAAGTGAGTGAGGAACAGGTTCTCCATATCGTCCAGCTGTTGATGCTTCCAGGCTTGAAACGACGGTACCAATCGAAGGTGGGTCCACGAAGGGTGCCAACGAATGACCGAACCATCAATGCTTCATCGATGGAGATTATGCCTAAGTGGGATTTGAAGTAGATTAGGTGCTGAGTGGGCGAACCCTTCCCGTCAAATGGTGTGAAGTTAATCAGGTTGAACTTCATCGGATACAGGATCGACTCCCACTCTCTTGGGTAAAGACACGTAATACCAGTCTTCTTCACCTCTCGAGTAGACATCAGAGCGTTGATTTTGCTCTCGAGATTTTTCATCTTCTCGTCCTCGTATGTATCATGCTTTAGACAATTTTTAAGAGGAGCAACGTGGCCACCCCCGGCATTGTCATCTTCTGTGGGACCACCCCCAGCATTGTTACCTTTAGTGGGGGCTACCCCTAATGTTTTGATCAACAGGAGAGTTATCTGCATCAAGGTGTTCGTTTATGTCTGAATCGTCACCTATCCGGTAGGGATTATTGTGACGACTAGATTCACTAATTTGATTAGACAATGTCCGAATCTGTTGGTCATGCTCTTCCCTTATCTGCTGCATAGCCATTTCCATTTTGATTTTGAATGATTCTTCCTACTTGGCTAGAGCATCCTCAACCATTTTGGCTATTTACTCGGTGTTGATCATAAATGCCTCGTGGGATTGTCCTGGGCTGGATACCGTATTATCAGAAGCGACTGCAGAGTTGGCATCTGACACTTCATCATTCGAGGATAATCCCCTCTGCATTCTCTTATAATCTCTACGTCTAGTACTCCCTACCTGTAGCTGAGTTAGACGATACGATACGAGCGGGTCAGAACTAGAAGGTCGAGTCGACTTTCCCTTATCAGCCATGTTAATTATGACTTCTGGAAGTTCGTTATCTTGATCAGCTGATCGTTTCTTACGGAGACGCTTTGGTTTGGACTTAGCCTTTCCGTTAGAGATTCTCTCGAATACCAAGACCCTCTGTGGAGCGGTCTTGGGGCAGCTACACGCTGATAATACTACCCTGATAATCTTGGTGCACGGATAGTGAGAGTCTATTTCTCAGATATTTCTCTTCCGAGACTTGTTCGTACCCCCAGCCTAATAGTACAACTCATTGGTATGATGACCGGAGTAATCTATCATATGTTGGCATGACTTCTCAGGTATAACGTCATCGTTTGACGAACACGTTTCCTTCTGAGGACTTATTGCCTTGATGGCGTTCTCAAGGGTCACACGTTTGGAGTCACGCTTTCGTGAGCGCAGAACCTTAAAGGGCTCTTGGACACTGACTCGCAGTCCAAGACGGTCAGTTACAAGAGTTTTCCCATTATAGAAAGGCTCTGACTTGTTGTGAGGGCGTGTGCGACCCCTAGTTTGATGATTTGCTCGGGGTTCAGTCACCGGACCCAAGCGTTCTTTGATCGAAACTTTGTCTCGATCCTCGTGCAAAGGACCCAAATGATTTGTCATCCTCATCTTGAATCGGAACAAGTCCATGCTATCGTGGGTCCCTGCTGGAGGTGTGTGATTCGTCGGGACAAAAACAGGGGCTGTCAGAGGCTTAAACGGGATTACAAGGGGTGAACCGGGTGTGAACCGAACCGAACTGGGTACGAACCAAACCGAACCGGGTGCGAATTGGCACGCCCAATGGTAGCTCGGTTTTGGCCGAGCCACTATTTGGTCGCTCGGTTTTGGCCGAGCCACTAGATGGTGGTTCGCGCATTCCGGCAGTTCCGGACGCTGTTTGACTTTTATCGACGTCGTTTTGGGTTTCCAGACTTGGCTTGGTTTCGGTGGCTTCTTAATCACCTCTTTTTATTTCAACTTCTGCGCTTCTTGCATGAGAATCCGTGTGTGTGCAATCAAGGCACGACGCTTCTGAATGTGCTCCTTGAGGGTTGAGCAGGTCCGTTTGACTTGGATCCATCCATTCGACGTTGGTTTGGAGGAGATGACATATGTTTGCCACTGGGGCACTCGGTTCTTTCTGAGTTTCAGATCCGTCTCATAGCAGATCTCATCAACAGGCTCCAAAGCCTTGGCGAATTAGCACGCGAGGCGTTGGCACTTCTTTTGGCAAGCTCTCTTCGATAAAGTTGGCGCGGCTACAGTGGCTATCTCCTTGATTGAGGAGGAGTCCAGATCTACAGATCCGAGCTCGTTGGAGGCCGAAGAGGCATTGCAAGTCGAGATGACAGCAGCAATAGGGGCTTTGATCATCCTGCGCTTGCGAGGGGCAGAGGATCTGGAGGAGGAGAACAACAGATACACCTCGAACTTCAGTTGGTCGAACTCGTACTCGACCTCTTCGTAAACCGGGATCCGGATCCGTGGTTACGGCACGATAGTTTCTGCAGAGAAGCTGTTGGCTCCCACTATGGTCTCTAGTGTGTTTAGGTCAGAAATTGTTGTATTAATTGTCATCGAATCTATTACAACATTAGCCGTTATAATAAACTCAAATAAATAAAAAGTCGATCCTTTTATAAGATCTTCTTACACAATGAAAATATAATATTACAATTCCTTCAAACAACACACAACAGATGTTTATCGCCTTTTGTTTGCGTGGGATCTTTGCCTGTGCTAGGGACGTTGATATCCGTGGACCACCGCGGATCAAATCCGGTTAACAAATTAAAAATCAAAGCTCCTACTTCACGAAGGAAGTATTCGCTGAAGTGGTAATCCCGACCAAGCGAGATTATGACTCTTCTTGGGATTTAAGACCAAGCTTAAATACGGAGGAATACGGGGAAAAGGGGTTTCAGATCTTTTGAACTCTCTTTTTGTTTATGGAGAAACTTCACCAAGATCTGCTAACCCTCTGAAATTCATGGCTCCACTCTCAATTTTGACAGCACCTCGCCCTCTTCATCTCCTCCTCTGAAATGAACCCCTAGGTTTATATTTATAGGCTTCGGTTAGGGGGTTTTATGATAAGAATGATGGATTTGGTCTTATCCTCAGTTGACAACCGCCTAACCATGTGTTGAGATGATATCAAGGCAGTTGGGAACCTCTGGAACAGAAGAAATCTCATGAAAACCCGTCGAAAATCATCAAAATGTGTTTTCAGACAATTCTATCAAACCAGGTTCAAATGAACCGAACCGGGTGCGAACCAAACCGAACCGGGTACGAACCGGCGCGAACCACCACTTGGTGGCTCGGCCTTGGCCGAGCCAGTTCATACCACCTCGGGTATTTTAGCTATAACTCTCTCATCTGATCTTAGAATGATGTAATTCAAGATGCATTAGAAAGCTGACGAAGAGATATACAACCTTTGTCTTTTAAGTTTCTCCAAAATCGAATCACATCATGGATAAAATGTCAGTTCCTTGTGTGAGCTATCAAATGGTGGCTCGGCACTATGCGAGCCAGTTTGTACGTCCTCGGGTATTTTGGCTCTAACTCTCTCGTCCGATCTCAAAATAAGGTGATTCAATATGCATTAGAAAGCTGGAGAAGAGACCTACATCTTCCAATGGCTGAGCCACTCATGGTCTAAATGTTACCTCTTTGTGCAAGCCACCAAATGGTGTCTCGTAGCCTTGCAAGCCAGTTCATACCATCTCGGGTATTTTGGCTCTAACTCTCTCGTCCGATCTCGGAATAAGATGATTCAAGATGCGTTGGAAAGCTAGTGAAGAGACCTACAACTTCTAATAACTAATATACTCATGGTCTAAATGTTACCTCTTTGTGTGAGCCACCAAATGATGGCTCGTAGCCTTGCGAGCTAGTTTGTACCATCTCGGGTATTTTGGCTCTATTTCTCTCGTACAATCTCGGAATGAGGTGATTCAAGATGCATTGGAAATATGGTGAAGAGACCTACAACTTCCAATGGATGAGACACCCATGGTGTGGGCAAGACACACATGGTGTTTCACCCCTTTTGGGCGAAACACAACTCCTGGCTGAGTCATTTTGCCGTTTCGTGTGTCACGTTGACTCATATGCTTCACTGATTCACTTCATATATTTTGTTAACTTAGAGGTGGATGATGAGTATGTAGGACACTTGGAAGTGGCCGATGAGCATGTTGACCACTTGGAGCTGACCGGTGAGCACGCGGGCCACTTAGTGATGGCCAATAAGCACGTGGGCCACTTGACACTGGCTAACGAG
>NC_033801.1:49742874-49769451 GCF_001876935.1 Asparagus officinalis
GAGCCACTTGGAGCTGGCTAACGAGTGTGCGGGTCACTGGGGGGGGGCGGGGGGGGGGGGGAGCCACTTGGTTCGTTGATTCACTTTATGTGCTTATCGGTGTCAGATGATCCTCTTTGACTTGGATAATCTCCTTCGACTTGGATAATGGCATTCATCGCCTTCTCTTTATCTCGAGCTGTGTGCGGACACCTATAGGTATTTTTAGACGCCTATAGCTAATATCATCATTTACAGTATCCAATTATGAACTACATACTGACAACTTAAAATCTTACTTTTAATTTCCATCTAACACAAAAAGCTAAATCCCCTCAATTATGCAACAGTACATCAAAGTGTCCATCTGATGCCATTTGCCATGAGAAGAGGTGTTAGTTTCGAGTGTAGATCCAAACCTTTGAACAAACACGCTGTAGGCATCAAAAATTACCTATAAGTGCCCGAATACAGCTCGAGACGAAGAGAAGGCAATGAACGTCGATATCCGAGTCAAAGAAGATTATCCGATGCAAAGGTGAAGCAAAGGAACGTGCAAAATAACATAACACAACAAAGCGCGCAAATCGACAAAACGACAAACAAGACACAACCAATGAAACCCGAGAAAGAGAAGTCTGCCTCGAACAAGCCGAGACAGAAAAGTTTGTCTCACATAGGCCGAGACAAAGAAGTTTGTCTCACATAGGCCGAGACAGACAAATCTTTCTTGCACAGGCCGAGACAGACAAATCTTTCTCGCACAGGCCGAGACAGACAAATCTTTCTCGGGCAGGCCGAGACAGAAAAGTCTGTCTCGCCCAGTCAGCCTCCCCCAAAACATGTTTTTCGATGAAATCTTAGGATTCGTGCTATCCAGTGCCTCCCTAACTGCTTTGGGATCATCCATAAACATTATAAAGTCATTTCTAACTGAAGAGACACTCAAATCATGAAATCTTATCCGAAAACACTGCATCCGAAGCATATAAATACACCACTAGAGCCCCTATGCATGGGTAATCTGGAATTTTAGACTTAGAGGCGAAGCCTTGATGTTTTGAGAGCAGAACCCATGAATTTTAGAGAGAGAGAGGCGAGATCTTGGCGAATTCATGCGCATAAAGAGTGGATTGCAAGAGATCTACAACCTTTTCACCCTTTCCTTGGGATCAAACATTGCTTTGATCTCGAGAAGAGTATTTATCTCATATAATTAAGATATTTACTTCTATTCTTGTGTCTAAAACAAAACAAGAACGCTGAACTTTTGTTGCGATCAACCCGAATCTGATATTCGGCAATCCACAGATCAAAGCATCCTCGACACAGGCAAAGATCTCATGCAAGCAGCGATCGATAAATGATTTCTGCGTGTGTTTTTAGGAAGTCTTCTCTTTGTTTCATTTGTGTAAAAAAGATTTATAAAAAAGCTAATTCTTTTTTAATCTGTAAAACGATAAACGCTGTAATGGATTCTATAATGAAAAAGATTTTTGACGCAAACACACGCAAAGTTGAAATTTCACTAAGTGTTGAAATCAGGCGAACTCAGCATGCAGGCGAACCTGCAGTTCAGGCAAGCTCTAGAAGTTCAGCCCAGCTCCAAGTGTAGCAGAGCTCCAAGTGTAGGTGAACTGCAAGTGTAGGCGAGCTCCGAGTTCAGGCAAACTCCAAGCGCAGGCGAACTCCAAGTTCAGGTGAAGCTCAATCAATTCACGCGAACGTAAGTCAGGCGAACTTGTGAGTTCAAGCGAACTTCACAATCATGCGAGCTTCGCAAGTCAAGCGAGCTTCAAGTGTTCAAGCGAACCCACTTGTCAGGCAAACTCGCAGAAAAAGACAGATTCCCAGATCTGCTTTTTGACCTAGGGCTTCCCTATAGATAGGGAACCTTGGTCGTGATCTCAAGTTGAGAAATTTTTTCGCCAAATCTTTTAGCTAGTTTTCAGAGAGAGAAATTCTCTCGATTCCTATAGCGGTGATTTTCTCCAGCGGCTTTGAGCGATGATTTTTTAGAGAAAAATCACGCGCATTGAAAAATAAAAGAGTGTTCTTTTTTAAGAGATCTCAAGGAGTTTGAGATCTTCTTCTTTGCAAGCTTGTAATCTTATTTAATATTCAAAGAAATTTTTTTGTGTGGCTCCCGAGGATGTAGGCAAGTTGCCAAACCTCGTTAAAATATTGGTGTTCTCTCTCTTTTATTCTTTCTTACAATCCTTGTTTTCACCGTGATTTTCTTTCTTGCATTCTTGCAACATAAGATCCGGATGGCACATTCCGTGAGAGGGTTCATTTGGCAGGTTGTCGATAGGCTTGAATCCCCTAACAACTGGTATCAGAGCTTCATTCGGATTAGATTTGTGTGTAAGCAATGTTAGAAGAAAGCAAATCAAAGATTGAGTAGTTTGACGGATCAGACTTCATCTATTGGAAGTCACAGATAGAGGACTATCTCTACGAGAAGGATCTTTACCATTCATTAATGGGTAAAGCAAAAGGAAAGCAGAAGGATGAGAGCAACAAGGACTAGGAAATATTGGATTGGAAGGCTCTAGAGCAGATCCGATTGTCGCTCGTAAAATCAGTCAGGCATAACATATTAAAGGAGAAAACGATGGTGGGGCTTATGGAAGCGCTCGCAAAAATATACGAGCAACTGCCATCTGCAAACAAGGTGCATTTTATCAAAACTCTCTTCAACCTCAAGATGGCAGAAGGATGTTCCTTCATGATGCATCACAGTGAATTCAACATGATTGTTGATGAACTCATCTCAGTCGACATCACGTTTGATGACGAAGTACAGATACTATTAATACTATCACAGTTGCCAGATAGTTGAGCAGTTTGTGTGACCGCAATCAGCAACTCGGTAGGAAAGGAGAAGTTGAAGCTAAGCAACGTTGTAAGTATAATTCTATCTGAGGAGGTTAGAAGAAAATTGTCCGAATCAGAAGTTTGGGTTCAGCCCTAAATCTCGAGCAGAGAGGCCGAAGCCGTAATAAGTGTAACCAGAACAGGAATTGGTCGAAGTCAAAGAAGAAGATGTCGAACTAGAAGGTGAGGCCTATCAAAGGTAAATGTTAGAACTGTGGTCAGGAGGGTCATATGTCTTTAGCATGTAAAGCACCAAAGAAGAAGTATGTGAATGAGCAGGAGGCTCATATCGTGCAAGATGCCTTGATCCTTAGTATAGATAGTAATTCTAATTCATGGATTATTGATTCGGGAGCCTCATTCTATGCCACTTCTAATAGGAAGTTTCTGCATAACTATGTAGTAGTGGACTTTAGAAAAGTATACTTGGGAGATAACAAGCCATGTAGTATTGTAGGAAGAGGTGATATGTGGATACAGATGAAGGGCTTCAAGTGGAATCTGAAGAACGCCAGACATGTACCAAAGTTGAAGAGACATCTTGTTTCAGTTGGCCAGCTTGGATTAGAATGCTATGTTACAACATTTATCAGAGATTCATGAAAAATCTCCAACGGTACTATGGTGGTTTCCCGTGGTAACAAAACCAGAACACTCTAGCTAACTTCACATGCGAGTGACACCCTCGTAATTGTAGCGAGCAAGGAGAGTGCAGATATGTGGCATAATAAGTTGGGACACATGAGTGAGAAGGGTATGAAGATTCTACACTCAAAAAGAAAACCTAACCAGCACTGATTCGGTGGAAGTTGGTGTTTGTGAAGACTACATCTGCGGGAAGCAGAAAAGGATCAACTTTTAGAAGAGTGAAAGACCACCTAAAGCTCACAAGCTAGAGCTTGTTCATACTGATGTATGGGGTCCAACTAGCATGTCTTATCTTGATAGTTCAACATACTACATCACTTTTATTGATGATCACTCGAGAAAGTTGGGTGTATACTTCATGAGGCACAAGTCAGAGGTGTTTGAGATCTTCAAGAAGTGGAAAGCCGTGGTGAGAACGAGATGATTGTTGAAAGTATCGTCAAAACCTTCTTGAAATTATTCACAACCTTCACTTCCAAAGAAGAAATTTCTCCCTCATACTCCATACACAATTCTTTTATCTCCACCAAATAACTCACACATATCATCAATTGTCTCACTCTCTAATTTGTCATTCTCCTCCATCAGGACAACATTAATTTGTGTAACAACATCTTTAAGAATATCATGCATGATATCCTTCTTCATTAACATATCACCATCAATATCAGGAACCTCAAGATGAATCTTGATAGTGGTAGAATCTTCCCTTTTGGTAGTGAGTATCTAGTTGTTTGCCACTAAAAAACCTTCTCATTAGCAATCTCTATCTAACATGCCTCTGGTTCTATGAATGACATAATTGATGAAATCTTTGTTATTGCTTTTTTGGTGCTCTTCACAAATTCAGACTCTTTCTCAGAGATGAATTGAGGTTTTTTAGTTTTTCTATAATCATAACTAGTTTGATAACTCTCTAAAACATCCATGATGAAGGTCATTTGTCATTCTGCCCAAGTTCTCTCTCCACCTTCTTCGCTAGACAGACCGTATCAGCTAAGATAAAAGAATCATTGAAAGACACCCGATATTGTTTATAGTTAGAAGGCAAGAAATGGTATCTCAATAATTTCTTCATCTTTGTCGATCCACGTTCGAACCAGATCCTTCCCTTGATGGTATTGATTTATCAATACTTCATCCCTGTTGACCTTCTTGTTTTGATGATGTTTAACAAACAATTTACTTCTAATATTATTTGTCTAGTGTTTGTATAATTCTATTTATTGTAGACAAATAACATGTTGGAGGTTGGATGGATTGCCACATAACGATCATATCAAATGGAGGTTGTCGGATATAGTGGTTGAAGTAATGCAATTCAAGTTCAAGATCTAAGTTCAAGCTTCATCCGTAAGATTACTAAGTTAAGCTATTGAAGATCAAGATCAAGCTTGGGTAATTTAGTTTAGGTTTTATATTATGTGTGTTAGTACCTTAAGCTCAATCATATATACACACATATTTTTAGTTTTGGTTTCTATGTATATATATAGTTATATATATACATATATGATTTTATAGTTTTCATGTTTATAAATATGAAATTACATTTTTCATATTTATTATTGTGTTTTGGTTTAGCTACATAGATATGAAACAACAAACAAATTTATTTACATTTTTATTTATTTCATATTCTATTATGTTTCAGAATATATTGCATAGAATAAGTAATTTTGTGAAAATATTATATTCTCAGGTTTTGGACTTAACAATAATCATATACATCTTTTATTAAGTCCACAAAATTATTTTGTAATGTTTCAAAACATGGTTAAGCTAAAGTGTCAAAACTCATGTGTTTACATTTTCATGTTTTGCTAAAGTGTCAAAACTCATGTGTTTACATTTTCATGTTTTGGACTATTTTGCAAAATAATGATATTTTTCACTTGGGAGGTCTTTTCTAAAAACCAGTTTTTGTAGCATGTATATTATCATGTCTACAATCATTTCTCAAAGTTTTATATTTTTTAGAATTTATTTGATATTTTTAAATAGGGTTTTTAAATCAGAAAACTGTTTATAAACCTGGTATTTCATATGTCAGTTTGAGGTCGACCGTCACGGTCGATCGCCCATGAGTCCAGAGACTCAGTAAGTTTTTCAGAGGCTCCGATCGACCATGGCGGTCGACCAGATGCAGTCCAGAGAGTTTTACGGTCGACCGCCATGGTCAACCGTCTGTTGTCCAGAGCCAAACTCTGGCCTTTTTGCTGCTCGTGGTCGACCGTGAGTTTTCCACGGTCGACCGCCGATTTGACCGTTTGACTCCAACAGCTATTTCCTGAGCTATTTTTGAGGGGCTTTTTGGTCTTTTCTGTTGGGTTTTTGGCTGAGATTTTAGGAGGCTATATATACCCCCTTGCTCTCATCTTTCATATATAACTAAGAGAATGTTTTTATAGAAGTTTTAAATGAGTTTAAGTTTGTTTTAAGTTTGTTTAAAGTGTTTGTTTTGTGAAAACAATTTCACAAGAGCTTGAGGAAGATCATCTACATTGTTTGAGCATCCAACTCTTCTCCCTCTCCCTCTTGATCTATAGAGAAGTTTTCCTAAACTCTATTTCTAGCTATTTATTATTTTATTCATAAATTCCCATAAGCTAGATTTTAATTGAGTTTTGTTGATTTGATTTCACTCATTGTTTACTCACACCCACATTGAGCTTATTGTATTTTCATACATAGTATATTTGGGTTGTTGAGTGTTGTAACAATTGAGTGTGAGCTTTTATTGTGTTCTCATCCATATTAGAGAACAATTATTTATTGTATTGTGCTTATTGTGAGGTTCACTTTGTAATATACTTGTACACCGAGAGGAGTGTATGGTGAGAGATGGGGTCAAATCCAAGAGGAGTAGCGTCGGTTGACAAACCTTGGGAGAGGGTGTATCCGAGCACTTGAGGAGGAGGACACAGGCTAGGCCAACACTTAGAGGGTGTAAAGTGGGATTACAAGAGTGTGTGAGTTGTAGAGTTTTCAGTAAACTAGAAAACTGAGTGTGAGGTGTAAATGTTATTCGGGTAAGCGTAGAAAACCCGGTTGTGGTAGTGGAGATCTTCTCGAGGTGAGAAGCGGAGACATAGGTCAAGTGGTTAGACCGAACTCCGTGATCATATCATTTGTTTGTGATTGCTTTGGCGCACTTATTTTTATGCCCATATCTTATATCGCCTTTGTGTATTGCTCATTGTTTATTTAACCCACTATCTAGTTTAGTTTGTTTCCCCTTGTGTGATTTATATATCCTTGCTCATATAATTGTAATATCTCATTGCTAGGATATATTCATTTGTTCATATTGCTTATCCAAGCTCATTTATTTGTATATCTATCTTGTAAGAATAATTTATTAATAAGTTTTAATTGGTATAAAATCGGGTTAGATTAGCATAAGACCCTCCCCCCCCCCCCCCCCCTCTAGGGTCTAACAATCCCATCATGCACATACTTTTTCTTTAAGTCTGTAAACCACTAATTTAACTTTCCAATCTTTTGGGATTATCTCATACTCAAAATATTTATCAATTTCATCAATCCAATCAAGGAAATCATCAGGATGAAGCATTCCATTAAAAATGGTATCTGTAATCCCCTGGCGTAATAATTGTCCCATCGTTGGTAGTCTCTGCGATCATAACCGTGGCGTAGGGCTTCATAGTTATCGCTATCACTATTGAATTCGTCCTGTGGAGTCATCATGTCGTTCGCGACCATCAACATGATTTTGAACTCCTACTGTGTTCAGATGCTCCATTATCGACACATGTCATTCTACGGTAGTCTTAATCTGATGAACATCGATCTTCAACTCATCAAACTTAGTTTGAGAACTAAGGGCTTCGTCACCTGCTATCAGATCAAAAAATAAGGCTCTGATACCAATTAACGCAGCGCGAAAGTAGCAAACCTTGAAATCCACCAAGGGCTATTATCTGAATCCACAAAGAATAATCTTCGAATCTACAAAGAGACAACCTTGAATCCACAAAGTGACATAAAAGAGAAATTTTATTAATAAAAAGTTATGCTTCTTTAGGGTTACATGACTCTTCTTAAATAGAAAAGCAAACTAGACTCCTAATAAGACTAGAATTATAAAGAAATAGAAAGTATCAAATCCTACCCTAAAAAGACTCTCTATAATAGAGGAAGCAAATCATGAATCAAAATTGAATCTGACTTGACTCCAACATTAAATTTATTTTCTAATCTAAAATGACTCTAATTTTATTACTAAAAATAAACTAAACGGTAATTATTTCTGAGATCTTATGACAAAAACATGATACTTATGAGATTGTGGGATTCTACCAAGATGATTAACTCCATCTCGTTGAGATAAAAAATTTTCATATATAATATGTTAAAATCCACCTTCCGGATTGAGAGATATTGTTGTTTCTCTATGATCAGTTAATAATTCATCTGTATCTGTATTTGGCTTGTGAAGATCCCACTTCTCCATGGATTTGATCATTATGCGACCTGCATCATATAGACCTCAAAATCCACCAAAAGGTGTTCTCTAAATTCACAAAGAACAATCTTTGAATCCACGAAGAGACAACCTCGAATCCACGAAGTGATATAAAAGAGAAACTTTATCGATAAAAAAAGTTATGCTTCTTTAGGGTGACATAACTCTTCTTAAATAGAAAAGCAAACTAGACTCCTAATAAGACTAGAATTATAAAGAAATAGAAAGTATCAAATCCTACCTTAAAAAGACTCTCTATAATAGAGGAAATAAATTATGAATCAAAATTGAATCTAAGTTGACTCTAACACTAAATTTATTTTCTAATCTAAATTAACTCTAACTTTATTACTAAAAATAAACTAAATGCTAATTATTTTTGAAATCTTGTGAAAAACAGGTGTTACTGATGGAATTGTGGGATTATACAAAGATGATTGACTCCGTCTCGTCAAGATAGACAATTTTCATATTGTTGATAATCGTGTATTGTAGTGGGTTTTAGTCCTACATTGCTTGGGAGAACAAACCTCACACTCCTCTACTTGTATAAATATATGTGCACGCTCAATATTCAACTCAAGGGAAATTTATCCAAGATTCTCTCTCTCTCTCTCTTACTTTAACATGGTATTAGAGATAGGGCTATTTCCCTTCCAATAAAATTTTTAACGCTCCTGCATTCTTTTGCCAAATCTTGGCCTTGTTGCTTTGTAGCCGTTTAATGTTTTTTTTTTTTTTGGAGTTCATCTGCCAGATATTTTGGCATTGCCGCTTTGCGGCCTCTTAACACGTTTCGCATTCTCGGTTAACCTTCGGGTTTCATTCTAACATTCGGGTTCTATTTTAAACCTTCAGGTTTCATTCTAACCTTCGGGTTCTATTTTAACAGCATTGTCGTTTTAAGACTGTCTCTCGGTCTCAAATTAATGGCATCGTTGTTTCAAGCCGTCTCTCGGCCTTAAACGAACGGCATTGTCGTTTCGCAGTCAGTAACGGCATCTCTACGTCTTAACATCTCAACATTGCTGTTATGGCTCCTTCGGAGAAGATTCTCAAACCACCTTTGCCCCTCAATGATCAAAGTGACTGGGCAGGGTGGTCCACCATTGTCACCAATGCCTTGCGTGGCGCTGGTTTGCTTGATCATCTCACCAGTATGGGACCAGTTCCACCATCCATCAGCATTGTTGCTTCATCCAGTATTATTGCCTCTGGCAGTGGTGATGTCGATCTTTAGACTGCTTGTGGTCTCTATGTCAAGGAGAGTTCAGAGTGGTAATTGTAGGAATTTCGTGTCATGGATTATCTCACTCGTTGTGTTGGCTCTGGTCTCACTGTCGAGATTGGATCGCTTCCCTCTACTCGGGCCATGTGCACTCATCTCACTGAGCGTTTCACTGAGTGCTCGGGTGCACGGGAGGCATATCTTCTGCAACGCATTCCTCTACAATGCAAAGGTAGTTCATCTCCGCAGTCCCATTTTAGACAAATGCAAGCTTTTTGGACAAAGTTACGCTCCATGCTTCCTGGACGTAATTCCACATATGAAGACTGGCTAGCCTAATACGAACGGCATGAGGTGCATCAACTGTTTCAGTCCCTTCCTAAATATTCAACTATGATTGATCAACTACTTCATCAGCCTCAATTTTCTATTTTGGCCTCAGTTATGGGAGCTCTCACTGCTTATGAGACCCGGGAGCAGACAACACGACTTAATTTGTCAACAGACACTCCTACCTCTCCACTCGAGACTGTTTTGTCTGTACCTGTCACTGTTCCTGTTATGAATCATACTTCTCCATAGGCTCCCTCTCCACAGGCTCGATCTAAGCTCTCTTGTAAATATTGTACGAAGGAAGGACACCGTATTGAGACATGCTTCAAGCTTCACCCTGAGTTACGTTCCTCAGGTACTGGTCGTGGTCGGCGACCCCCTCAGTCTCAACCCTCTCATACACTAGGATTGCTGGCCAATGCTATACCTTCTACTACTTCAGACTCTACTATTCAAGCTATTGAAAGTATTCGCCGTCAACTTGATGCTTTTCAACATATCACCTCTACATCAGCCGCACAACTCTCTGGTATGCATTTTGCTGGTTCTTCAGCTAATCCTTCAGTCTCTGGTATGAATGATCTCTGGATTTTTGACTCTGGTTGTTCCTTTCATATGACCTGTAATGCCTCACTTTTATCCTCTGTCTTTACTTCATCCTCTCTTCCTCCTATCTACACAGCTGCTGGACAACCATTGTCCATTACTCAGTATGGCTCTATTATCCCCACAAAATGATGCATTTGGTCGTCTAACACTTGGTCCCGTCTATGTGGCTCCTTAGTTGTGCTTGAATTTAATTTCTATTAGCTCTTTATGCATGGTGGGCCTGTTTGTCTCATTTTCTTCTGATACTTGTATTGTGCAGGATCCACAGACGGGCAAGATGGTTGGAGCAGGTCGTAGGAGGCACAAACTGTATTTTTTGGAATATCTTTACCTTCCAGAGTCCATATATCCACGTTCTCTTGCTGCTTCTCTTCGTTCGTCAAAACCCTCTACCTCGCTTCCTGCCAATTTATGGCATAGACGACTTGGTCATGTGTCTAATAAAAAGCTGGAGAGTCTTATTCAGTTTGGAGTACTTGGTCCTGTATCATCTAGTTCTAGTATTGAGTCATGTACTGGTTATAAATTAGCTAAACTCACTGCTTTACCATTTAAAATGAGTACATCCGTATCCACTTTCTTATTTGATTTAGTACATTCTGATATTTGGGGGCCAGCTCCTTTGCCTTCTTCATCTGGCTACTTATATTATGTTAGCTTTATCGATGATTTCTCTCGTTTTACATGGGTTTACCTACTCAAGAATCAATCTGACATACTTACTGCTTATCAAGCCTTCACTGTTATGATTTTCACTCAATGGTAATCTCGTATTAAAGTTTTTCGTTCTGATTGTGCCAAAGAGTACCTATCCTCTACCATGCGCTCTATCATGTCCTCTCATGGGACTATCTTTTAACAGTCATGTCCTTACACTCATGAGCAAAATGGTGTTGCTGAACGCAAACATCGTCATATCCTCGATACTTCTCGATCAATGCTCATTTCTTACTCTGTTCCTCATCGTTTCTGGGCTGAGGCTATTCTCACCGCGACTCATGCCATTAATATCACTCCATCTAGCTCTTTTTCTGGTGCTACTCCTTATAGTCGTGTTTATACTCATCCTCCCCGTTATGATCTAGTTCGCATTTTTGGTTGTCGATGTTTTGTTCTTCTGCCATCTCACGAACGTGATAAATTGTCTCCCAGAGCTGTTTTTTGTGTTTATTTAGGAATTAGTTCAGAACATCGAGGTTATCATTGTTATGATCCCGCAACTCGTCGAGTTCATATATCTCGTCATGTTCAGTTCGAAGAGGATTCTCCATATTATTCTACTTCTGATGACTTTAATTTCCTCCACTCTACCGATCATGTTTCCCCGTCCACTGCATCACCCACTTCTTCACCTCAATTTTCCTTTCGAGATCTCCCTGACATCTCTCCCTCTCCTTCTGTTGACTCTTCCTCACCTGAGTCTTCTCTTACACCATCTAATCCATATCCCGTGGACACAACTCTCACTCCAGAAAATACTATTGATCTCTATGCACCTGCACCAGCATCTCCCCCGCCTGAGGTTCCTCTTGCTCTTCGTCGAGGCAAACACCCACATGTCATGCCTGCCCAGTTCAGAACATCGAGGTTATCATTGTTATGATCCCGCAACTCGTCGAGTTCATATATCTCGTCATGTTTAGTTCGAAGAGGATTCTCCATATTATTTTGCTTCTGAAGACTTTAATTTCCTCCAATCTACTGATCATGCTTCCCCGTCAACTGCATCACCCACTTCTTCACCTCAATTTTCCTTTCGAGATCTCTCTGACATCTCTCCCTCTCCTTCTGTTGACTCTTCCTCACCTGAGTCTTCTCTTACACCATCTAATCCATATCCCGTGGACACAACTCTCACTCCAGAAAATACTGTTGATCTTCATGCACCTGCGCCAGCATCTCCCCCGCCTGAGGTTCCTCTTGCTCTTCGTCGAGGCAAACGCCCACATGTCATGCCTGCCCGGTATGCTTCTGCTACTTCTTATTCACCTATCTTTCATAACTTTCTTGCTGTCATTCATACTATTGTTGAGCCAAAGTCCTTCCAAGAGGTAGTTCAAATTCCAGAGTGGCGACAGGCTATGGCTGAGGAATTTCAAGCCTTTCAGCAAACTCATACCTGGGATGTTGTTCCCTGTCCTCCTAGGTATAGGATCTGAAATAGAAACACTAGAACACTAGAGGGGGGGTGAATAGTATTCTTTTAAAATTTATGCAAAGTAGATTATAAATTGCAAAGAAAAATGACAATCTCAGAAATTCATAATCACAAACACAAGGATTTATACTGGTTCCACCAATCCGGTGTACATCCAGTCCCCAAGCAAAACTCGCTTGAGAGTTTTCACTATGATTTTGAATAAACTTACAAAATCAAAAGTAAACCTGACCAATTTGCAAGTCTCTGCAAATTGCAACACCAATTTGACAAACACCTTGCCAATATGCACACCAATCTCTAAACCAAGAGATTAACACCTCTCACAACTTGAGAGAACTTTTGAAGCAACAATTTCAATTCCTATAAGCCTTGATTTGTAGTGTAGTGTAGTAGTGGCTTAGGAATGATTCTAACTTCTGTAAATTGCCTAAACAATAAGTATTTGAATGATGTTCAGAGGCAATTTCAGAAACTTTTCTTTTTCTCAAAATCTGAATATTTTTCACTTGAAAAAATGCACAAAGATCAAAGCTTATGGGTATGTAAGTCTCTGCATTTTTTCTGAACAGATAACCTATTTATAGCCCTTGAAAAGACAATTTTTTTAACTTTACAAACGTTTAAAAACGGCTATAAACAGTCATAAATTCAAACTTTGAAATCTAGAAAAACTGTATCTATAGTCGACTACAATACAGATTAGTCGACTACACTGAGTTCAAACAGACTCTGTGTATTCAGAAAATTTCTCAGTAGTCGACTACAATGCTCATTAGTCGACTACACTGTATTTTGACAGAAACTTATAAAATGAATTTTGTCTTCAGTAGTCGACTATAATGTAGATTAGTCGACTATACTGTAAAATAACAGAAACTTATGTTTCTGTCAAACACCTGAGTAGTCGACTATAATCTACATTAGTCGACTATACTGTAAAATGACAGAAACATATATTTAAGTTTTATACACGAGTAGTCGACTACTATTCTAATTAGTCGACTACTAAGAGTAAAAAATTATGAAATAAAATGTTTTTATACTCAAGTTTTAACTATAATTCTAATGGTTAACATAGGGGATTTCTATAGTTAACCAACACACTA
The DNA here is from genome assembly GCF_001876935.1 of Asparagus officinalis. Taxonomy (NCBI): domain Eukaryota; kingdom Viridiplantae; phylum Streptophyta; class Magnoliopsida; order Asparagales; family Asparagaceae; genus Asparagus; species Asparagus officinalis. The sequence goes on from NC_033801.1 coordinate 49,756,308, forward strand.
AGCCTGTGTTAGTGTGTTCTAATATTGTGTGTGTTTGTGTGTGTGATCAAGGCTTGTACAATAATTCTAAGTAAAGAAAATATAAAATACATTATCTCATCTGTTCTTCATTTTCTTCACTTCATAATGCCTTGAAAACATCTTGCACTTGTTCATATTCTGATATTGAAATCTGCATATAAAAGTTAGTGCATTTGTATATAATTGTTATCATCAAAATACTATCATGGAGATATGATATTCAACATTCTCCCCCTTTTTGATGATAACAAATAATTTATGCCAAAGTATGTATTTTATAATCAGGTTAAAACAAAATGAAATAATCATACTTACTCCCCCTGCATAACTAAACTATAACAGTACATAACATAACTATTTCTTCCCCTTTGTTATCAACAAAAAGAGGAAGCTAAACATGACATTATTTCTTCAACATGAGCTAATACTTCAAACAAATCATCCAGATTATGAACATAGTCCATAACTTCACCCATCCAAATAGGTAGGCAAAGACTTGCCATAAAGATCAAAAGTTCCACAATGTTCATCACCATGATCTGTTTAAAATATGTAGCACATATATTAACTAACCAAACATCATCATAGATAAGTAGATAGATACGTAAACACACAATCAACATACTTGACATAGTAGCAACATAAATAACATATTACATAAGTCCTAATATCTCACAACTATAAAGTTTTTGATACTTAAACAAAATAACATAATTGTTTTGAAACTTAACATAAAAACATCCTAAGGTTCTGGAGGAGGTTGCTGTCCTTGAAAATATGCATTAAGCTTTGTGTCCAAGTCTTCAAACTTCTTGTCTTGATTACTAATGATATATGAATTCTGAGAATATAGAGCTCTTTGACCAGTTTCAAGTTTAAGAATACGTGCACTTAAAGTGTTGTATTGCACGTCTGAAAAGCATGAGGGTTTTGTAGGAAATGGTAGTGGTTGACTAGAAGAAGCTTCTGCTTGAGTTGAAGATTATGGAATATCTTGTGGAATTTCTTCTTGATGAGGTTCATTTTAAGGATTTTGTTCTTGAATTTCAAAATTTGTCAACTTCATCCTAGTTAGGGCATTGGAATCAAAGAATTCAATGGAACGGACAACAGAATTTTTAGATTGGAGATCCACATGAAATTTTTCAAAGATTTTTGTTAAAAAGGCACCATAAGGAAGAAATCCTCTTGGTACTGTCAGAAGATTATCAAAGTAAACTTCAGCCCAATTAACTTGGATATTTCCCATTATAGCATATAGAGCTTTTGCTAAATCTACGGAAATGAAATGAAAACTCCCAGTTTTTGGAAATAAGTTATAAGCTAGGATTCGTGCAATGAACCTAGGAATTGGACGAAGTTTGTTTGAGTTATTTAAAGGTTTGCCATATCCAGGAAGAAATATATGATTAGATAAAAGATCTGAATCATTCATCCTAACTGACCTAAGGGAAACTCCTTGATAAGGAATATTGAATATTTTCCAATTGACTTTGTAGTTAAGTCAATCTCTATTCCTTTAACAAGAGTCTTAAGTTTTTCAGAACCACCAATAGTTCTCACACGTTCTATATTAGTATAGAACAATTGCACAAGAAATGGATATGTGGGTTTTCTATTTTCAGTAGAGAATAATTCAAGCAAGCCCACATTTTCAAAATATGACCCAAAATTCCAGGGAATAAAATCATCAAATTTCGCAAATCGTCCTGAAAGAACTTCAAAGGATGATATTTTGTTAAATTCTTCTAATAAATCAGGACTTTTTAAATAAATGATGATTTCATCGTTGACAGAAGTATGGGTTTGCTTAGCTTTCTTAGATCTCGACATGATGAAACAGTTAAATACCAAAAGATTCAGAGATCAAGTTTAGAAATATACCCCAAACAGTTGAAACCCTAGATTAGTCGACTAGAACTTGGAGTAGTCGACTACTGATCTTGACTACTTGACAGATTTGAAAGAAAATTGAAGAACTTGATGAAAAAAATTGAGAACAACAAAGATGCCCTAACCTGGAATCGTGGGTTCTGAAGAGGAAGAAGAGGGCACGGTTTTTAGATGGGTTAGTGGGTAGTTTTTAGGTTTTTACTTTATCTTTTAAAAGAAATTATAATGTATGGTTCAGATTTGACAGTGAAATAAATGTAGGGTTAAGATTTGATCTTAGATATGTGGCTAGGATTAATAGAGTTAAAAATCTATGGTTGAGATGAGTTTTACTTAACTGAAACGGGTATTGTGTATTGGGTTTTGGGTTTGAATCTAAGTAAAAAACCAATAAGCTTTAAAAATGTAAAACTGTGAGTTCAGAATCAGTAGTCGACTAATAGTAAAAGTAGTCGACTATACTGTAATCGACAGAAAGATGATTTTTAGTTTATGACTCAGAGTAGTCGACTATAACTGATATTAGTCGACTACACTGTAAACAATGATTTTTAGTTTATGACTCAGAGTAGTCGACTATAACTGATATTAGTCGACTACACTGTAAACAACAGAAAGTTGATTTTAAGATTTTAACTTAGACGACTACACTGTAAACAACAGAAAGTTGATTTTAAGATTTTAACTTAGAGTAGTCGACTATAGAAGCAAATAGTCGACTACACGGTAATTCACAGAAAAACTTATATGTAAGAATTAGTCGACTATTAAGGTTATGAATGTATATGAGTTTGTGTTTAAAATTTTAATTTAAATCTTCAATTGAACATATACCTAATTCCCTTCTTAATTTAACATAAATTTCTTCTTTTAATGGTTTTGTTAATATATCTGCTATTTGTTTATCTGTAGGTATAAATTCTAATGAAATATCACCACATGATCACGTAAAAAATGATGTCTAATATCAATATGTTTTGTACGTGAATGTTGAATAGGATTTTTAGATAAATTAATTGCACTAGAATTGTCACGCATAATGGATGATATGGGATAATTTATACCATAATTATATAATGTTTGTTTCATCCATAAAATTTGAGCACATGCAAGACTTGCAGCAATATATTCAGCTTCAGTTGTTGATAATGATACTGAATTTTGTTTTTTACTAAACCAAGATATAAGTGAATGTCCTAAGAAATGACATGTTCCACTTGTACTTTTTCTATCGGATTTACATCCGGCAAAATCAGCATCACTATATGAAATTAAATCAAATGAACTATGTTTTGGATAAAACAAACCATAATTTGTAGTATCTTTAATCTAAAAATTCTTTTTACTGCTTTAAGATGTGATTCTTTAGGATTAGATTGAAATCTAGAACATAAACATACACTAAACATAATATCAGGTCTACTTGCAGTAATGTAAAAAAGTGATCCAATCATACCTCGATAGAGCTTTTGATCAATATTCTTACTGTTTTCATCTTTGTCAAGTGATGTAGTGGTACTCATTGGTGTTGGTTTGCTTGTTGTATTTTTCATTCCGAAACGTTTGAGTAAATCTTTTGCATACTTGCTTTGATTGATGAATATTCCTTCTTTCAATTGTTTAATTTGTAGTCCAATGAAGAAATTTAGTTCACCCATGTGACTCATTTCAAATTCATCCTGTATAGTCTTAGCAAATTCTTGACAAAGATTATTGTTAGTAGAACCAAAAATAATATCAACTACATATATTTGAATTAGTAAAATATCTTTATTTATTTTCTTAATAAATAATGTTGAATCAACTTTTCCAATTTCAAAACCTGAAGTTTAAAGAAACTTCTTTAATCTATCATACCAAGCACGAGGTGCTTGTTTAAGACCATATAAAGCTTTCTTAAGTTTAAAAACATGATTTGGAAAACTTTCATGTTCAAAACCTGGAGGTTGTTCTACAAAAACTTCTTCTTTTATAAAACCATTTAGAAAAGCACTTTTAACATCCATTTGAAATAATTTAAAATTCATAAAACATGCAAATGCAAGTAAAATTCTAATTGATTCTAATCGAGCAACAGGTGCATAAGTTTCATCATAATCAATTCCTTCTTCTTGATTATAACCTTGAGCAACTAATCTAGCTTTGTTTCTAATAACTTGACCAAATTCATCTAATTTGTTTCTACAAATCCATTTTGTTCCAAACATTATTTCTAGTAAATTGATTAAGTTCATCTTGCATAGCAATTATCCATGAATCATCAAGAAGTGCTTCTTTTATATTTTTAGGTTCAATAGTTGAAATAAAAGCAGTATGAGCAATCAAATTAAAATGAGATCTAGTAGTTACTTTATCAGAAATATTTCCAATAACTAAATCATGTGGATGATTTTTAACTTCTACAAAATCTTTAGGTAAATCATTTTGTAGATTATCATCTTTTGTAATATCTATCATATGAGTATCATGTATAGTATCAATTATATCATCATCATTATTTAATATAATAGGTGATTTTGAAAAATTTTCATCAAAAGAAACATGTAAAGATTCTTCAATAACTAATGTTCTTTTGTTATATATTCTATATACTTTACTGTGATTAGAATATCCAACAAAAATTCCTTCATCAGATTTAGAATCAAATTTATCTAAGTTATTCTTTGTGTTTAAAATAAAACATTTACAACCAAAAACTTTAAAGTAAGATACTTTAGGAATCTTGTTATAAAACAATTCATAAGAGGTTTTCTTTAAAATAGGTCTTAATAAAACTCTATTTAATACATAACAAGCTGTTGATACAGCTTCTGCCCAAAAATATTTTAGTAAATTACTATCACACAACATGGTTCTAGCACATTCTTCTAAAGTTCTATTTTTTCTTTCTACAACTCTATTTTGTGGAGCAGCACGAGGAAAAGAAAAAGTATGTGATATACCATGTTTATCACAAAAATTTACAAATAATTTATTTTTAAATTCACCTCCATGATCACTACGTATAGAAATAATAGAAGTAGATTTTTGATTTTGAATTCTTTTGCAAAATATAGAAAACTCATTAAAAGCATCATTTTTATGTTTAAGAAAAATTACCCATGTGAATCTAGAATAATCATCAACAAGAACAAATGCATATCTACTTCCATTTAAAGATGCTACTCTAGATGGACCAAAAAGATCTATATGAATTAATTCTAATGGTCTATTTGTAGATATTACATTTTTAGATTTGTCTAATGGTCTATTTGTAGATATTATATTTTTAGATTTGAAAGAAGATTTGTGCATTTTTCCTTGTTGACATGCATCACAAAAATTATTTTTAAAAGACATCTTAGGTAAACCATTTACTGAATCATTTTTAGAAATCTTAGACATATGTTTAAAGTTAACATGTCCAAAACGTTTATGCCATAAAATAGAATCATTAGATGATGCAATAAGACAATGTTCATTTGAAATATTTTTCATAGATAAAACATATATGTTATTCTTTCTATGGCCTTTAAAAATAATAGTTATTAAATCAATATCATAAATTAAGCATGATTCTTTTTCAAAAACAATTTTATAACCTTTATCACAAAGTTGACTAATACTTAGTAAATTATGTTTAAGACCATTAACTAATAAAACATTATCAATGATAGGTTTGTTTGGATTACCTACGGAACCAATACCGATGACTTTTCCTTTGTTGTTATCTCCAAAAGTAACGGTACCTCCATCCTTGTTTTGAAAAGATGACAACAATTGAATATTTCCAGTCATATGTTTAGAGCAACCACTATCTAAAATCCACCTATCTTTCTTGGGTACCTGAAAAAATAAACATTTACATTTTGGTACCCATACTATGTTGGGTCCTTTAAATTAGCCTTTAGGAAACCAAACCCATGAAGAGTTTGATTTGCCTAAATAGTTAGGTGATAAACAAATATTTTTAATAAAATCAGAAATATAAAAATTCTTATGTAAAGAAGATAATTCTTTTGGAACCCAAATAGAAAAGAATTTTGATTTCTTTTTACACAAATTTTCAGTTCTATATTCATACAAATCATAAGAAGGTTTTACAAAAATTGTTTTCTTTGATTTATTTTTATTAATTTGAAAACCTAATCCTTTTGTCTTTTGTGATTCTCTTTGAAAAGAAAGAATGTTTTTAAGATTTTCTTTACCTTTATTAAATTTGCTTACATTCAAACATATATCCTCATATCTTGATTTAAAAGAAGAAATATCTGTATCTAAATTATTAATGCGAACTTTTAAATCATTACATTCTGATTTTAAATAAATATTCTCATTAGATAAACATTCATTTTATTTAAGCAAAGAATAATTTTCCTTTTTCAATTCAATTACTTGAGAATTAGAAAAAATAGAAGAATTTAAATCAGAAATTTCTTCAAGTAATCTTTTATTTTTACCTTTAAGAAAATTATGTGATGTCTTTAATCTCACAAAAGTTTCATATAATTTATTGAAAGCATCTAAAAGCCCTTCATTGTCACTTACTTCATCTTGTGCCATAAAACACATGAGAGCACTTTCCTTTTCTTCAATTTCTTCATCTGAAGATGATTCATCACTATCATCCCAAGTGACTGCCATTGCTTTCCTTTTCTTGTTATTTTGAATGTTGTTGAAGTTGTTGAAATAACTTGATTTTTGCTTATTCTTCAATATTGGACAATCTTTCTTCATATGACCTGGTTTATTACACTTAAAACAAAGAGGGTTATTTGAAATTGAACTCTTAGATTTAAAATTACCTCGTTTTATAAATTTTTAAAATTTTCGTGCAAACATGCCCATTTCTTCATCATCATCATCTGAATCTTCTTTATCGAAAATAGTATTGAATACAAGAACTTTCTTGTTCTTTGTTTCTTCATCATTCTTTCTATCTTCAATTTGAACTTCATATGCCATAAGATTACCAATAAGATTTTCAACCGTAAGAGTTGACAAATCATTGGCTTCTTCAATAGCGGTAATTTTCTTTTCCCATTGTGGAGTAAGTGATCGAAGTATCTTTCTTATCATCTCCACTTGTGTATATGTTTTTCCAAGACCAATAAGAGAATTTGTGATGTCGGTGAATCTTGTGAACATTTCTCCAATTATCTCATTTTCCTTCATCTTGAACAATTCAAATATGTGCACAACAACAGAAATTTTAGATTCTTTAACTTTATTTATACCTTCATGAGTTACCTCAAGTGTATGCCAAATATCGTATGCAGATGTGGCCGTTGACACCCTATTGAACTCATTCTTGTCAAGTGCACAAAATAATGCATTCATTGCTTTTGAATTCAAATTTGCATTATTTCTTTGAGAAGTAGTCCATTCTGTAAAAGGAGTTGTTGGCTTCTCATATTTCGTTTCCACAACGTTCCAAAGTTCGTAGCCAATTGATTGAAGGTAAATCTTCATTCGGCACTTCCAATAGTTGTAGTTCAAACCATCAAACATTGGTGGACGATTTGTAGAGTGACATTCCTTGAATTGTGATGTATTTGTCGATGCCATCTTTCACCTTGCTCTGATACCAAATATAGGATCTGAAATAGATACACTAGAACACTAGAGGGGGGTGAATAGTATTTTTTAAAATTTATGCAAAGTAGATTATAAATTACAAAGAAAAATGATAATCTCATAAATTCACAATCACAAACACAAGGATTTATACTGGTTCTACCAATCCGGTGTACATCCAGTCCCCAAGCAAATCCCGCTTGAGAGTTTTCACTATGATTTTGAATAAACTTACAAAATCAAAAGCAAACCTGACCAATTTGCAAGTCCCTGCAAATTGTAACACCAATTTGACAAACACCTTGCTAATATGTACACCAATCTCTAAACCAAGAGATTAACACCTCTCACAACTTGAGAGAACTTTTGAAGTAACAATTTCAAAGATTAACACCTCTCACAACTTGAGAGAACTTTTGAAGTAACAATTTCAATTCCTATAAGCCTTGATTTGTAGTGTAGTGTAGTAGTGGCTTAGGAATGATTCTAACTTCTGTAAATTGCCTAAACAATAAGTATTTGAATAATGTTTAGAGGTAATTTCAAAAACTTTTTTTTTTCTCAAAATCTGAATATTTTTCACTTGAAAAAATGCACAAAGATCAAAGCTTATGGGTATGTAAGTCTCTGCATTTTTTCTGAACAGATAACCTATTTATAGCCCTTGAAAAGATAATTTTTTAAACTTTAAAAACGTTTAAAAACGGCTATAAACAGTCATAAATTCAAACTTTGATATCTGGAAAAACTGTATCTGTAGTTAACTACAATACAGATTAGTCGACTACACTGAGTTCAAACAGACTCTGTGTATTCAGAAAATTTCTCAGTAGTCGACTATAATGCTCATTAGTCGACTACACTGTATTTTGACAGAAACTTGTAAAATGAATTTTGCCTTCAGTAGTCGACTATAATGTAGATTAGTCGACTATACTGTAAATTAACAAAAACTTATGTTTCTGTCAAACACCTGAGTAGTCGACTATAATCTATATTAGTCGACTATACTGTAAAATAACAGAAACATATATTTAAGTTTTATACACGAGTAGTCGACTACTATTCTAATTAGTCGACTACTAAGAGTAAAAATTATAAAATAAAATGTTTTTATACTCAAGTTTTTAACTATAATTCTAATGGTTAACATAGGGGATTTCTATAGTTAACCAACACACTAAGCCTGTGTTAGTGTATTCTAATATTGTGTGTGTGCGTGTGTGTGTGATCAAGGCTTGTACAATAATTCTAAGTAAAGAAAATGTAAAATACATTATCTCATATGTTCTTCATTTTCTTCACTTCATAATGCCTTGAAATCAACTTGCACTTGTTCATATTCTGATATTGAAATCTGCATATAAAAGTTAGTGCACACATTGTATAAATTGTTATCATCAAAATACTATCATGGAGATATGATATTCAACACTGGGATCTCTCTTGCTGGCAGTAAATGGGTTTATAAGATCAAGTTTCGTCCTGATGGTACCATTGAACGTCGAAAAGCTCGTTTAGTGGCTCGAGGTTTTACTGAGCAACAAGGTATTGATTATGAGGAGACCTTTGCTCCTGTTGCTCAGATGCCCACTGTTTGTACTCTCCTTACGGTCGCTGCTGCTCATCGTTGGCCCTTATACCAGATGGGTATCAAAAATGCTTTTCTTCATGGCTCTTTATCAGAGACCGTGTATATGCAACCACCTCCAGGGTCAAATATTCCTCCGGGACATGTATGTTTCCTTCACCGTGTTGTTTATGGTCTCAAGCAGGCACCCCGCTCTTGGTTTGAGTATTTTCACGATGTCGTGCTCAAAGCGGACTTTATAGAAAGTCATCAAGATGCTTCTCTATTTGTTCGTACTACATCGCGTGGCAAAGTTTTATTACTCATCTATGTAGATGATATGATCATTACAGGTGATGATATGGCAGGTATATAATACGCAAAATCTCAATTGTAACAACAGTTCCACATGAAGGATCTTGGATCTCTTCGGTATTTTCTTGGTCTAGAAATTTATCAAGGCTCGCGGGGTGTATTACTGTCTCAACAGAAGTATCTCTCAGATATTCTAAATCAAGCTGAGCTAACTGACAATTCAACTGTCGATACTCCACTCCAGCAGAATGTCAAACTTTGCTCTACTGGCGGTGAGCCTCTATCTGATCCTACCTGATATCGACATCTTGTTGGTCAGTTGGTCTATTTGTGCATCTCTCGACCAGATATCTCTCATGCTGTTGGTATTGTCAGTCAATTTGTTAGTGCCTCACGTTCTGTACACTATGTTGTCTTATTACGGATTCTTCGGTACCTCCGGGGTACTAGCACTCGCTCTCTTTTTTTTCCTGCTACATCTAAGTTAGAGTTTTGTGCATATTCTAATGCTGATTGGGCTGGTGATCCAACTTCCAGAAAGTCTACCACAGGTTATTGTATATTTCTTGGTGATTCCCTTATTTCCTGACGAAGTAAGAAACAAGATGTTATTGCTCTTTCCAGTACTGAGGCAGAGTATCGTGCAATGTCCACAACAGCTAAAGAGATTATTCATCTTCGTCGCCTTCTCAGTGATTTCGGCATTTCTGTTACGACTCCTACTCTTCTCTAGTGTGATAATAAGAGTGACATCCAGATTGCTAATAATCCAGTATTTCATGAAAGGACCAAACATATTGAGATTGACGCTCATTTTGTCCGTCACCAAGTTATCAAGGACAAGACAATTCTACATCCTCATGTTTTATCCGCTGACGAGCTTGCAGATTTCTTCACAAAGGCCTTACATGTTCATCGGTTCCAGTTTTTTGTACGCAAACTCACTTTGTTTGATCCAACATGAATTTGAAGGGGGCTGTTGATAATAGTGTATTGTAGTGGGTTTTAGTCCCACATTGTTTGGGAGAACAAACCTCACACTCCTCTACTTGTATAAATATATGTGCACACTCAATATTCAACTCAAGGGAAATTTACCCAAAATTCTCTCTCTCTCTTACTTTAACACATATATAATATGTTAGAGGACGCCTTCCGGATTGGAAGATTTGTTGTTTCTTTGTGGTCAGTTAATAATTCATCTGTATCCGTATTTGACTTGTAAAGATCTCACTTCTCCATGAATTTCATCGTTATGCGTCCTACATCATTATCTTTACTTTTAGGAAAAAAGCTTTCTTCAAATGGATCAGAGCTTATTCTTAAAGATTTAAAAATTAAAGATTCATTTTAAGTGAAGATATAACAGCTGATTAATATGCATTAGGATAATTAAATTAGATTTAATTTGTTTGCTTTGAAACTAGTAAAATAGATCCGGGATAATATCGATTGATGAAAGTTTTTCCACAACTATCAACTTTTAAAGAGCCTATGAGTCTATGATATGATGATTTATGGATGAATAAATTGGGACTAGATTTATCGTACATGTGTGTTGGGGGTAAATATAATCTTATATTATGGAAATTTGTCATCAAGTATCACCAAACAAGTGGCTACTTAAAAAAGAAACCAAAAAAGTCAACCCAATATGAATGGGTATCTCATTTGAAGCACTTGAAGTGGGGAAGTGAAAAATGGTAGGAAAAGAAAATGGGATGTCTCTTCTGTTGTCGGTAATAACGGACCACAACATTATGGGCCAGAGAAAGATGAGCAGCCATGCAACTTCCCTCATCACTAGCTCCTTCCACACTTTTGGTTTTCCAACCCACTCACAGGCGTTCACACACCCAGCATAAAAAAAAAATCCTGTAACAGGCACCCTATGGCACCCAAATATTGAACCCACTTTAAGAACCAAGTGTTACAATCACAATCCTACTATGGTTTCCTTTGAATGTAACAAATTATGTATTATTTTGTGTGAAAAAAGAGACTGATTTATGAAAGCCCGGTTGAGGCCTCAACCTTTGTTCTTTCCTAACCAGACTGGGGAAGATCAACTCATAACGAAACTCGGTCTTATCGACTGCCCGTCAGTTTCCACCCTTCTCTGAATAAGATGGTTGAACAAGAACGAAGGGAGACTCGATTGATCTGCCATATAGAAATAATATTTGAATTATTCACTGCAGAAGGCGGAAGTGAAAACCCAATCACGTTCTTTTGAATATCACTATTTATCCATCAACCCAAAAAAAAAAAGGATGGTCATGTGCAAAAATAAGAAACAATGCCTCGTCAATTTTCTTTATGATTAAGTCACAGTTTTGGGTCAATGTATGAGGACTGAAAGCGTGTAACCACCCACATCTCGTGTACCCTATATATTGAGTCCCACATTGTAGTAGTAGGCTTAACCACTAAGAGAAAAGCATTTTATTCTCTTGTAAATTGTGTTGTAGTCATCCCTCTCTCTCTCTCTCTCTCTCTCTCTCTCTCTCTCAAACGACCAATGGTGTTCAAAGAGGCAATACTTGTCACTCTCTTAGTTGTTGTTCTTGGCAGCCAGAGGAGTGAAGGACTAAGCAGGGGCAGCTTCCCAAAGGGTTTTGTCTTTGGAACAGCTTCTTCTTCTTATCAAGTGGGTTCTTAATTTTCCCTTTTTCTTCATTTTAATTTTTAAAGAAAAGTAAATGAATATGTGTGTATATGCATGTTGTTTTATTTAAAATATAATTTGGATCATTCTTGTAAAGAAAATATGATGTGAAACAAAATGATGGAACACTCAAGGGAGCAGAGATGGGAGAGATTATGTTCCATACATAAATTAAGAGGGAAAAAAAAAGCTGGATAGCTCCTGAAATTGTGCCTATTTAGACTAATTACTCCCTTTTCTTAGAAATAGTACTTTTGTTAGTATGCGCATAATTTCTGTTTTTTCTGGTTCCAATGGCCTTTGATATATGGGCATGGTTTTAGTGTGACCGGATAATTTATTTTATTCCCGCATGTTGTTTCACAGTAATCCATTTAACTTTTATGATAATTGCAGTATGAGGGGGCCGTGAAGGAGGACGGAAGAGGACCCACTGTTTGGGATACATTTGCTCATACGTTTGGTAAATGAGGAGGGTTATTCTTTAAAGCAATGACATTTTTATGACAAAGTTTTGATATTCTTCAAATTTTAATTTAGAAACATTCCTTTCTTGTAGGGAAGGTAATCGATTTAAGCAATGCTGATGTTGCGGTGGATCAGTATCATCGCTTTCAGGTTAGCAACTGATCTTATGATCGAAATGTGCATATTAGTTGATGAATAATGCCAAAAATAATAGTCACGGATGACTTGATTAATGCTTGTTGTAGGATGACATACAACTCATGAAAGACATGGGAATGGATGCTTATAGATTTTCGATAGCCTGGTCTCGGATTTTCCCAAGTACTTCTACATCCTACTATTGTTGCGAGCTCCATATTATTTTATTAATTTTACTTTTTGCAAATTTTTTTCTGGCAAGTTTTGATGCTTTCATGCCTCCGATTTTCCCAAGTACTTCTACATCCTACTATTGATGCAGGCCCCATATCTTTTATGAATTTTACTTTTTGCAAAAAAAAAAAAATTCCGGCAAGTTTTGATGTTTTCATTGAGAGTAGTGTTTACTATTGTTTAGTCCCACATCAGGTAGGGACGAACTTCTTTGTTTCCCTAAAAACTATAAATAACATCCTCGAGAGAGTTAATAAACTCACTACGGTTTTCCCGAACTA
>NC_033801.1:49769579-49776443 GCF_001876935.1 Asparagus officinalis
CGTCACTTTCCACCCCTCATAAACCCTAGCTGCCACTGTTCATCCGTCGTTAAAAAAAACTTTAAACTTAAGCTAATTATTTAGCTTATCAACAAGATCTTCATAGATCTTTAGGTAATTATTTAGCTTATCAATTAGATCTTCATAAATCTTTAGCTAATCATTTAGCTTATTAACTAGATCTTTACAGATCTTCAGCTAATTATTTAGCTTCATGCTACAATCAATCGTTAAAAATCTCTTTGAGATAAATGATAAGTCGTTCTTTACGGGATGGTTTAGACTAATTACTTATTGATGACTAGTTGTGATGATGTAATCAATCTATCCTTTTGGATCATTTGTTGTTAGATTCTATAAATGATCATTTGTTGTTGGATTCTAGAAAGCATCATTTGTTGGAATTGTTGAATCCAAAAGGAAGTTGTTGAGTGATGTTGGTTACTAGTTCTTATTTGATGTATTGATGGTGTCCTCCAATAAGTCTAATGAGATGAAGACCCAGACGGAGGTGCTCTCTAGCAGGATCACTGACCAAAAATTAAATGGGTCTAATTACTTGGTTTGGAAGCAACTAGTTCGAGTTTACATTTCAGAATGGGGAAAGGATCATTATTTTACAGATGACCTTCCTGTACCAGTTACTGCCTTCTGGAAATAGGATGACACTAATCTACTTCATTAAATTTGGAATTGCATAGAACCACAGGTTCTTCAGCTAGCAATTTACTATAATATAGTAAAACAAGTGTGGAAATTTTTGGAATAATTATACTCGGGCCGGGGACAAGCCAATCGGGCGTATGACATCATTCAGGAGTTATTTCTGAGCGGAATGGACGAACATAGTCAAACCTTTGAAGAGCATTATGGCAACTTCAATCACCTCGCAAATGAGCTGAGACAGAATTTATCCATTACAGGGGATATTCAAAAGATGAAAGATTAGTGGGATCAACTGATGGTATTCACCTTTCTTGGTTCTCTTCCACAGTCTTACAATGCAGCCAGCCCACAAATTATTAGGAGCTCTGCTATACGATCTTTAGCAGAGACGTATTATTTTTTGAGATTAGTTGTGCCAGCTTCGCCAGAAAGTACTATCGCAAAGTCTGCAAACAGGTCTGCTCTCGCCACACAGAGTAGACAGACAACTAATCGAGGGGGTGGACGTGCTGGAGGTCGCTTTGGTAGATGTGGAGGATGCTTTGAGCATGTAGTGGACGAGGTTATAGTTCACGAGGAGCTACATGGGTCGGTTCATATGGTTCCTCTATCGATTGTCATTATTGTAAGGAACCGGATCGAATGAAATTTCATTGTCCTCACCTAAAGGGAAAACAACCCTAGAGTGCTCATGTGGTTACGCAGGAGAGTCCTATGGATGAAGACACTCGCCGCCAGTTTGAGCGATATTAGCTCCAGTTATTTCAGCAAGTGAAGAATGCTCAATCCTCTCCTACTACGGCTACGCTTGCCTAGACAAGTAAACCCACCACTTGCCTTACATCATCATCGTCCCATACTTGGATTATAGATTCAAGAGCAACTAATCAATAATGACAATGAACTGAGGTATATTATCCTCCTATACACCTACCATCTCCTTTCCTTCAGTAGTATTGGCTAATGGATAGACTATACCTATGGAGGGCGTTGGATCTGCCAACACTAATACTCTTTCACTTTCTTTTGTACTATATTTTCCTTGTTTTCCATTTAATCTATTATTTGTCAGTAAAATTGCTAAAGCATTGAACTGCATGGTCACATTTTCCCCTATATATTGCATTTTTTAGGAACTTGGGATAAGGAAGACGATTAGCACTAGACGTGAACAAACGGCTTGTACGAACTGAACTTTGCCCATTTCCAAGTGGCATGTATCAGCCCCACGTCAGCCTTTGAAGCACATTGTTGGCTTGTTTATCCCCCTCTTTCACTTCTTAAAACTTTAATTTCAGATTTAAATCACTTCGAGTCTTTAGAGTGTAAGTCATGTCAAGTCGAAAAACACCAACGGGTGTCTTACATGAGTTGCATCAATAAGCGAGTTAGTAACCCTTTTGATTTAGTACATTCTAACGTATGGGGGTCGTTGTTCTGTTCCATCCAAACTCGGTTTTTAGTATGTTGTTAGTTTCGTGGATGACTTGTCTCGCATAACTTGGATTTACCTGCTGAAGAGTCGTTTTGAAGTGTTCTCTGCCTTAAAGTTTTTTGTACTGAGGTTAAAAATCAATTTCACAATACCATCAAAACTTTAAGGATAGATAACGCCAAGGAATATTTTGAGAGTTCTTTCATAAAATATTTGGAAGAAAACAGAATTTTACATCAGTTTTTTTATACTTACACACCCCAACAAAATAGGGTTGCTAAGCGCAAGAACAGCCACTTGCTGGAAATTGCTAGGACCTTGTTATTTCATCATAAAGTTCAAAAAAATATTTGGGGTGATATCATTTTGACAGCATGCTAGCTAATAAATAGACTACCCTCATCTGTCTTACAGAATAAAACCCGATCTCTCTTTTATATCCAGCTGAAAACGCTTTTTATTTACCTCCTAAAATCTTTGGTCTCTGTGCTTTGTTCACAATCATAGTCCTCAACGGACGAAATTAGATCCGTGATCTCTTAAGGGTATCTTTCTTGGATATTCTCAGACTCAAAAAGGATACAGATGTTATTGTCCATCCTTGAATTGATATATTATTTCAGCTGATGTTGTCTTCTTTGGGAACAAATCAGGACACGTTGCATTTGATAAATCCTTAGATCCTCCCGATGATTATGACTACCTTCTTATTCAGAAAACCACTGTCAATGTTCATTCTAAGGCTGTTGTATAGACTAAACTACCATCTTCAGGTAGTTAGATTAAAGAAGAAAAAAAAATTCCTAGAGAAAATATATACTTGATATGCTGCTAAATGTTAGGATGTCAGAATGCAAGGGCATTGACTCACCTATGGATGATAAAATCAAACCTCTATCAACTCAGGGGGGGCTATTGGAGGATACTGAAGAATACAGGCGACTTGAAGGGAAACTAAACTACCTAACAGTCACGAGACCGGATATTGCATATTCTGTTAGTGTAGTCATTCAGTTTTTTTCGACACCTAGGAAACTTCATATGTAAGCTATGAAGAGGATTCTTAGGTATCTCAAGAAAACTCCAGGAAAAGGAGTACTCTATTCAGATAGCAGTCACACGAGAATGTAGCATTCTCATATGCAGATTGGCAGGATCTCCTGAGGATAGACGAAAAACTACTAGGTATTGTGTGTTTCTTGGAGGGAATCTCATATCATGGAAGAGAAAGAAACAAAGTGTAGTCTCTCAATTCACAACTGAGTTTGAGTATCGAGCCATGGCGAATTTGACTTGCGAGCTGATCTGGGTTAGAGATATACTAACATAGATTGGTTATCCTCCCGAGTGTCTCATAAGCTTGTATAGAGATAACAAGATCGCTATTTACATAGTTGAGAACCTAGTGCTTTGTGAGAGGACAAAACACATAGAAATTGATTGTCACTTGATTCGTAAGAAGATGGAGAAGATAATCATTAGAGTCATGCACATACCATCCCATCAACTTGCATATATTCTCACTAAACCTATTGGGAGAACACAAGTGAATTTTATTTGTAACAAGCTTGGCATGTACGATATGTATGTTCAGCTTGAGGGGGAGTGTTGAGAGTAGTGTTTACTATTGTTTAGTCCTACGTCGGGTGGGGACAAACTTCTTTGTTTCCCTAAACACTATAAATAACATCCCAGAGAGAGCTAATAAACTCACTAGGGTTTTCCCAAACTGCAGTTTTCATGTTTTATAATGATCCGCTGAGGATTATAACATATATGCATACTTGTCCAGAAATTTAAGGCTTATTGCTGTTAGATAAGTGATTAGATCGCTCGATGTGGTGGTTTTTGATGGATACCATGCTTGTAGCCTCGTAACTTGACAGTTTGAACTTTTGGCTATACTAGCAATACATATTTGATGGAAAGTTTTCGCATTACTTTTAGGGGCTGTTTGGTTCGTTTCCTAGATATAGGGAAATGCATTTCCATGTACAAAAACACAAGTTTTGAGTCTTCCAAATTTTTTCAAGAAATAGATTGTTTCGCTTTGGTTCGCACAAAAAAAATGGTGGGAAAGCAATGTATTTATTTTTCTTGTGTTTGGTTCGCACGATAAAAAGGGAAAACTTTTGTTTATATGACAAAAAGCCGAAGTGGCTGCAGTATTCGTCGATTTCACGAGGTTGAGGAAGAAATTGTGGGAGAAAAAAAATCTGATGTGGCGGCGATTTTCACCGAGTTTCCCTTCTTCAACCCTAGCGAACCAAATATGGGAAAAAAACCGATGGAAAGTTTATATGCTACGTGGCCACGAAAAATCTGATGTGGAGACGGTGTAAAACTTTTCCACCGAGTTAAAAAACGAACCAAACAGCCCCTTATTGAATAGATTTACCTGTTTGGCTTTAATAACTGGCATTAAAAAAATCAAATTGAGTTTTTTTGGCATGTCAGCATTTGCCCAAAAGGAAAAGGAACACTAATTAAAGCTTGCGCACCTTTTACCAAAGTGTAAGGAAATCCACACCAAAGACATTAATCATAGAGCAGATAAATTCCATTTAGGGACCACAATGTCTGAATTTATCGCTATACAAATCTTGAAGTCCGTTCTGGAATCATCTCTTGAAATGGCTAAAAGATGGGCGCTTATGCCCCTAATCAATAGTCCATATTGATTACAACTTCTTAAAGAGAGGCAAAAACTGGGAGAACAAAAGTCTTGACATAGCATCTTTTCACTAATTATAGAAGACAGGATTGAAACATTGCAAAAGGATGAAACATGATTCAAATTAGTGGAATTTTGGAGAAAGACATGATGAATTTTGAAGCGTAACAGAGATACACTTGTCACCATTATGTCCATTTCTGTACTTAATTGATACTAAGGGATTCAGACAACTATCAGAAAATAGAAAGTTTGGTCGAGGATTATTCCTTTAACATATCATTTATGTATGGTTGTATGTCTTATCTTTAAAAGTACAACCGTGATCATATTTGTTGCTTAAAAGGCGTATGCTTGTATGTTTTATCTTTAAAAGGAAAACCGTGATCATGTCGAGGATCATTCCTTTAACGTATCATTGCTATATGCTTGTATATATGTTTTATCAGAATTGAGTGTAAATTAGAAAATGAGTGCAAATCATGGGGGTATTGTGAGTGTTAGATTTGGAGTGAATCATAACCAGATACTAGACAAATCAATATAGTGGTCTCTTTACTACTTCTTTTGTAGTGAAGAGGATCCAAACAATTATTTTTGAATGGTTCATAATAACAAGATATTGCATAGTAAATCTTTTGAAGTTCTATTTTCTAAGTCGTTGGTATGCAGAACGTTTCTGGTGCATAAACAAATCCACCATTTTAACCAACATCCTTGCTGATTTTTCTGTAGATGGGACTGGTCAAGTTAATCAAGCAGGGATCGATCACTACAACAAACTCATAAATGCTTTGCTTGCCAAAGGTAAGTGGATATTGTGCAATCTGATCATCTTATATGAATAAAAGTGGCCAATGTTTTCCTTATAGCGAATTCTGAATTATGGTAGTTATTTGCATTACATGTGCATCTTCCAGGAATAGAACCATATGTCACCCTTTATCATTGGGACCATCCTCTTATTTGCATTACATGTGCATCTTCCAGGAATAGAACCATATGTCACCCTTTATCATTGGGACCATCCTCAATCATTACAAGACAGATATAATGGATGGGCACATCGCCAAATTATGTGAATTTCTTTCCTTATTAACAAAATCCGAAATGTCCTTAATATGTAATTATCAAATGCACCCGAGTACTGAAATTTTTTTGCTTTAAATTCTGTAGAAAGGACTACTCAGTGTATGCAGAGACATGCTTTAAGGAGTTTGGTGACAGGGTTAAGCACTGGATAACCTTTAATGAGCCTCACACTTTCGCAATCCAAGGTTATGATGTTGGTCTTCAAGCCCCTGGTCGCTGCTCCATTTTACTTCGCCTTTTCTGTAGAGGAGGGAATTCCGCGACTGAACCTTACCTAGTTGCTCACAATGTTCTCTTATCCCATGCTTCAGTAGCTGATATATACCGAAGAAAATATAAGGTATTCAAGCATATATCTTTTTGTGAATATGAACACTTCATTTTTGTGCCTAGTTGGTGTTTAGAAAACTGAACGAGTTACAGTACCCGTATATTCTTAGTGAACTTGGCAAATATGCAGGCAACACAAAAAGGGTCACTTGGGATCGCATTTGATGTTATTTGGTTTGAACCTATGTCAAATTCACAAGATGACATAGATGCAACACAAAGAGCACAGGATTTTCAGCTTGGCTGGTGAGGCTACATATGTTACAATCTTCTCCATTCATGCATTTAGTTTTCAGATTATTGTCCCATGTTCTGTAAATATAGTTTCTTCGGCTAAATATACGACGCCACATAGCTCAAAATTGGAGTATTTGATGCCAAAAGTTTTGTTTTTCACAAATCTGTTCAAATTGCGTTGCATTTAGGTTTATGGATCCCTTGTTCTTTGGAGATTATCCGAATTCAATGAGGACAAGAGTTGGTGACAGATTGCCAAAGTTCACAAGAGCTGAGGCTGCTACGGTAAAGGGGTCCTTAGATTTTGTGGGTATAAATCACTATACCACATTTTATGCAAAGCAGAATTCAACCAATATAATTCACATCCTATTCAATGATACACTATCAGATTCTGGTGCAGTCACTCTCCGTAAGTTTTTAGGCTTAG
>NC_033801.1:49776466-49777003 GCF_001876935.1 Asparagus officinalis
CCCCTGGAAAAAAAGAACAAATAAGTCACAAAAGGATGAATGATTTTATTAGGCAAGTTGCTGAGTTATTGACTAACTTGGATGATGTTTTGATTGTGTGCAGCCTTCAAGGATTTTAAACCCATAGGGGATAGGGTAAGGCTCGATACAATTCGTCTTGCAAATTATTGCCATATATCAATCTACTTATATCATTTTGGGTGATATGTTTGGATGCAGGCTTCATCGATATGGCTGTATATTGTACCAAAAGGAATGAGAAGTCTAATGAACTACATCAAGAATAAGTACAATAATCAACCAGTTTTCATCACAGAAAATGGTAAGCAACGGTTTATGGCTGTAAATATCGCCTCTTTATCGTTGTGATCTTGTTTGGCTGACATTGTCATTATTTTGAAGGGATGGATGATGCAAACAACATATTTATCCCCATGAAAGATGCTCTGAAAGATGAAAAAAGGATCGGTTACCATAATGGTTATCTCGGTAACTTGTCAGCTGCCATTAGGTATGTATGCGTACACAAACAAGTTA
>NC_033801.1:49777026-49781147 GCF_001876935.1 Asparagus officinalis
TAGTGAGAACTTGCAATCTATGCAGGGAAGATGGATGTGATGTAAGAGGATATTTTGTATGGTCTCTTCTGGACAACTGGGAATGGGCTGCAGGCTATACTTCAAGGTTTGGCTTGTATTTCGTTGATTACAATGATGGACTCAAGAGATACCCAAAGGATTCAGTTCAGTGGTTCAAGAACATGTTGAATTCTCCATAAGCGAAGTAACCGAAACCAAATCAAACAGAAGGTCATTGCCTATGAACTTGGGCCCTTGTAATTCTGGAGGGTTTTCAAATTCAATTAGTATTGGTGCTGTGTAATGATATTTGTATAAACTTGGCACGTTATCTATACGAATACTAACTCCAATCGAATACTACTCCAATTATATATACGTAAATTATGACTCGGATACGGATATACGTCGGTAAGAAAAATTCATATCCATATCCGCCAAAATCGGATACGGTTACGGATATAGATGCGGATATGTAAACGGATATGCATGCATATACAAAAAGGATATGAGAAAACTAGATAGTATTTAGAAAAATATAGTCATGTGATACAAAAAGAGTTAGTTAATATGTTCATTATGATTGAAAAGCTAAGATTAGACATCTTGATCATCAAAATTAACCACAAATCCATAATCTAAGAATCGAAACAGAAAAATATAGTCATGTGATACAAAAAGAGTTAGTTAATATGTTCATTATGATTGAAAAGCTAAGATTAGACATCTTGATCATCAAAATTAACCACAAATCCATAATCTAAGAATCGAAACTATCGTAAGAGTATGACCAATATGTATTCGGATATTTTTGGATACGGATATTTCACTACAAAATCATATCTGTAACCATATCCTATCGGTTATAGATTTGAGCAACCATATTCGTAACCTAATGGATACGGTTACGGATATTTCCTCGGATACGGATACGGTTTGGCACCCCTAATTATGAGTCAAAGTTGAAGATTTTTTCCCCACCCCCCAGAACCGTTTTTTATTGTAGATGCCAATATCATATTTGACCTCAAAGTATTTAAAGCTAAATCACATAGTTTACTTTTAACTTGTAAAGCTTAGTAAAGTTCATCAAAAATTAAAAGAGTCAGAATGCAGTTGAATTCTACAATTAAATAGTTACTATACGGTGCAGCATAAAATTTTGCAGCAAGTTGGTAGTTGTCATGTCCTACCTTCAAAATTGTAGGACTTTTCCAAATCCCCGGATAAATAGATGTATACAGGAGGTAAACAATGCCAAGTTGAGAATGTGACAACAACATAGCACTCCATTAATGCACTTCTAGCAAACAACATATTATAAATCCTGAACAGTAGGATAACGATCAACTTCATTAAACAGATATTCTAGGAAGACAACTTTGCTTAGTCCCTCTTCAGAGAACGACAAACTCTACCCACAAAAACTGTTTTGACCCACATATCATATCACAAAGAAAGAAAATGAAGCAATACAAGGAACACGATGAAGACTAAAGACACGGCAGCAGTTTGCTGCAGTTAATCAATACATTTCCTTTCAGTTTCGGCTGTCGTGGCGCAGGAGTTCCACTAATCATCATGTACCTTATTGCTGAGATGATTGGAATATCGAATAAATATATTTTGTCTACAGAATAACAAACAAACCTCAATGATGAATTATCCTAGGATACGTATCAAGCCAACTTCTTCAGGGTTCGATCACAAGTAAAGGCTGCAAGTGAGAACAAAAGAAAAATGAATGAGAAACAGTAATTGAAAAGAAAGAAAAGTAAGTGTATGAGAGGGCATACAGTATCAACGCTAACTGGCTTTCCATCCTCCGCAATTATATCAACAACTGTCCCATCCTGATCAGCCTGCAATATAAGAAGGAATCATGTACCGAAAGCATACTTAATGATTGGGTGACGTATTTCATAAAATTCAATTAAACAGGAAATGCATTTTATTGCAATCATACAAACCACCAAGTGCGCCAATGACAACACCATCAAAGGAGAACTTAAAGTAACGCATGTAGTGTGCAATCTAACTGACAAGAACTTCTGTGCAATCTAACTGACATGAGCTTCTGTATTTTCATTAGTTAAATGATTTTCTTAGACTACTAAATAGTGTCTTTTAATATGGACAAATGACGACTAAATCTAGGGATAATGTGAGGGGCTGCTCCTACATTGTATAAATGATAAGAAATCAGAAATAAGGTGAATGTCCTTACCCATGAGTTCACCTCAAGATTTATAACAAGCTCGTGTTGACCGACACGTCAAAACCAAGTTGAACTCATAAAGGGATGACCTCAAGGGGATTACACACATTATGAGAACTTGCTAAAAGTGTAAACATGTCAACCTCCAACCTTATTTGGATGACGAGGGTCATATGATGATAAGGACTAAACTTTTACTTATTTCCTTCTCTTGATAACCATAATGAATTCATTCTTACGCTAAGATCATAGAAATCAACAAAATCAACCCTGATAATCTACAAAATGCAAGTGATTTTTCCTATCTAAAGAGAGCAGAATATATCTTTGGCAATGAGAAGCACTAGTCGGCAGACAACCCTAGTAATTATGAAAACGCAAGTCTTCTCTAAAGATTTTATTGAAAAAAAAATTAAGGGAGTTTATACAACCTGAATTAATCTGTGAAACTCATCCAACAAATTACTAAGAGAACATTCTCTGATAGCTACAGAAACTTACAACAATAAACTAGAAAAAGAAACCCATAGAGTTTGTGATTAGAACAATAAAAGATGTTTACCTCAATTTCATTCATCAATTTCATTGCCTCAATAATGCAAACGACCTGCCCTTTTTTGACCTTATCTCCAACCTACATGAAATACATGTTAACTTCAGTAATCACGTAGATCAGTACTATCAAAAGGGAAGAAACGATGTACACAACCATAACAATGAAGACTGCCTCAAAATTTTGGGTCGAGTGAACATACAACATACAGACATCAGTCCACAATGCAATTTATGTCAAAAGAATGTGCTCAGCAATCTGTAGGCACTGTAGTTTGTTGAATTGTGACTACCTTAACAAATGGTGGCTCCCCAGGTGCTGCGCAACGGTAAAATGTTCCAGCCATGGGGCATTTAAGTGGAGGATGTGATGATTTGCTAGCCTTTGCTGAGGCAGGAAGTGCTGCAGGTGCTGATGCTGGTGGAGCAGCAGCTGCTGCAGGTTGAGGAGCAATACTGGGCCCTGGAGGCTGAGGTGCATACATAGCTTGAGGTGAAGGTTGCATCATGACAACAGGAGCAGAAGAGGCTGCCTGTGGCAAGGCTTCCTTTTTCCTTATTATGAGTTCACAATTTTTCTGCTTTAGTTGTAGCTCTGTTATGTCCCTTGAATCCACAAGCCTGCACAACATGATGAAAGGAAACCCTGTCACAGAAAATTCGTCTACACTTAGAAGCTTCTGCATATAACTAAACATTTATAAAGAAGGAACTTGTCAAGCTTAACAACTCATATCTTGTATAAAAAATGTTCAAGTACCAGGTTACTAGGGACATTTATGAAATGATGCCAATAACAGGAGGCAGTTTATTCACCAAAGATCATAGCCAAGGTACAGGCCTTACGTGGTCAATCCCATATCTGTTATTGGCAGTTTATTCACCAAAGATCATAGCCAAGGTACAGGCCTTACGTGGTCAATCCCATATCTGACAATAAAATGACACTAGTGTACGGATAACTCAAAAGTCATTTATTTGTAGTGCCATTTGTATTTATATTTCAGTTGGCCTTCTCTACTTTTATGACCAACTATAATATTTGTGACCTTTTCTAGGTCTTTCATGTCAAATGTAACCCGCTAATCTTCTATGGGCCTGTTTGGTTCGCTTTTGTGAATCGCGAAAAAACCCTTTCCTCCTTCTGACAGCCTCGCTACGTCGACAAAAACCCGTTCTAGGTTTTCTTTTCCCAGCTTTGGTTCGCTTCTTCCCCTCGTCCCTCCAGTCGCGGAAATCCCCTCCACCTCAGATCTGTTTCTTTACCCCATTTCCTTCGAAAACGAGATGAAATCGCCGAAGATCTGTACTATTGTCAGATCTGCGGTTTTTTGGGGGAAATTTTTTTGAG
>NC_033801.1:49781157-49795126 GCF_001876935.1 Asparagus officinalis
TTCTCTTTGATGCATGCGAGAGTTCTATACTGTTGATCTTGTGCTTGATTTTCATAGAAGAATGCCCTAGTTCCTCATAATCGTTGTTTTTGCTGGATCTTGCTAAAGAAGCAACGTCTTTATTGGAAAAATTTTGGGTTTTTTTGCTGGATCTTGCTATACTTCAAACCTAAGATATGATTTAATCTCAACTCAGAATTGATTTGTTTAAAATTTCGTATGATTTAGAATTGACATTTCAAAAATTTTGCATTTTCTATAATTATCTAAAAATTAATTGAAAATTATCTGAAAAAATAACTATAATTAACTAAAAATATTACTTAAAATATTACTGAAATTAACTAAAAATTATATTAATTATTATAAATATAACTGAAAATATTATTGAAATGAACTGAGAATTATCTTAAATTATCTGAAATTAACTAAAAATATTACTGAAAATATTAACTGAAAATTAACTTTAGATCTTGCTATACGTCATTTAAGTTTTGATTATTGACATTGCATATGAATGTTTGCTAAGTATATTAATTATTTCAATTTGATTTTTACATCGTAGATGAATAGTGATGGGGATTGTACCGATGAACAAAATATTGTTAATATGGTTCAAGGTGCTGCACTATCCGTTTTTGTTATAATAATTACATTCATAAGGAGGATGCAAGCTAGACGTAAATCAATACGTAGTGGTCCAAGTGAGGAAAAAAAAGACGAGGGCTAGAATTGAACACATAGAGCTTATTTATAATGGTTTTAGTGATAGTTGTGTGAATTATATTAGAATGCGGAGTGGTGCTTTTATTAAACTAGCAAGTATAATGAGGAACAATAGGCTTCTAAAAGACTAAGGAATATAACAGTGGAAGAACAGCTTATTATGACACTGAACATTTTGGGTCATAAATCTAAAAATCGCATTGTAAGATCTCATTTCATAAGATCAGGGAAGACAGTCAGCAGATATTTTAACAAGGTTTTACAAGCAATTATTTGCCTGCGTGGACGCTACATGAGGCAAGCCCCCAATGATACTCCCCAAGAGATCGTTAACAACCAGCTATACTATCCTTATTTCAAAGTATATCTACACTTTAACCATAGTTACATGTATAATCAATAAAAATAAATGATAACTTAGTAATGTGATACATGTATTATAGGATTACATTGGTATGATAGATG
The DNA here is from genome assembly GCF_001876935.1 of Asparagus officinalis. Classification (NCBI taxonomy): domain Eukaryota; kingdom Viridiplantae; phylum Streptophyta; class Magnoliopsida; order Asparagales; family Asparagaceae; genus Asparagus; species Asparagus officinalis. The sequence continues at coordinate 49,782,349 of NC_033801.1, forward strand.
AGACCCATGTTGATGCAATGCTTCCGATTAGTCTTGTTGTACGATTTCGAGGCCGCAAATGTGTTACACAGAACGTGCTTGTAGCTTGCACCCCAAACTGTTCACATATGTCTTAATAGGTTGGAAGGGTCTGCAAATGATTATAGGATTCTCCATAATACATTATCTAGACCACAACCACATGGATAAAAGTCTATGATGATAATTATATAAAAATTTAACTTAAAATATTTTAAATTTAATATGCAAACTTGACTTCCTTAATAACTTTTTAATAAAATTATAGAAAATACTATCTGTATGATGTTGGGTACCCCACCATGTCAAGTTTCATATCTTCATATCATGGTGTTCAATATCATTTGAAAGAACATTCGGGTAATACACCTAATAATAGAAGAGAATTATTCAATCTAAGACATTCTTCTTTGAGGTCTAAGATTGAATCTGCATTTGCCACATTGAAAAATCGTTTCAAGATTTTATGTGCTAAATCGCATTACCCATTTCCTACACAAGTAAATATCGTATTAGTATGCACGGTACTTCATAATTTCATTGCAACTGTTGATCCAAGTGATGAACTACTTAGCAAGTTCAAAATTGATGAAGATATTGATGATGAGGTGACAAATGAGAATGACAATAATTTTGTTAATTTTACTCAGACTCAAACCCAAAAAGAGCAAACTGAATCAATAAATGAGTGGAAGACTCTTAGAGATGACATTGCTTGGGCGATGTGGGTGGACTATTGTGATAAGTATAATCATGGTTTAACCACTGAGACTTAATTCTCATATTTGTTGTACTATTTGTGCTCATGTATGTACTCTTTAACTCTATGTTTTGCTTTGTCCACTTTTTAGTTTTTGCTTTTCATTCATGTATTCATGTTTTACTTCTTCCAGTTATTTTGTTTTGCAATATCTTTAATGTATTCAAGTTTTGCTTATTTCACAAATTATATAATATCTAATTCTCACTATTTAATTAGTGATAACTGATAATACATCATTAAGTGGGAAAGATAATCATAAAGACAATGGTGTAGCGCCATCTCAGTCTACACCCCCTCAATCCCCTCAGTCATTGCATCAATGTGATAGTGGGTATTTTCCTTTTCAGCGGTCATACTTTGGACAACCACCTCATGCATTTACCAACATGTCATTCCATGATGACAGATACTTCCCGATGCACCCTCATTTTGCGTCATATACGAGCATGCTAAGTTCTCCTACTTTGTCTTTATAATTCCATAGTCCTAATATTAGTGGGTTGTAACTTTCTCCCACTAGTAGTTATGGCTCAACTCCCGAATCAGGTTCCAAATGGATTGTCATAGAAGAAGGGGAAGAAACATCACAAAATCCAAAGAAAAAAAGGAAAAACATCTCAACAAAAAAAATAGTGAGACTGACGGTTCTCAAGGTAACAAACATATGTTTTGGGATTCCCGTTACGATGATGAGCTCATTCTATTTCTTGTCGACTTGGTAAGAAATGGTTACAAACCCGATAAAAGCTTTAAGAGAACCAATTTTTATATGGTTTCCCAACATATTAATCAGAATTTTAACACAGTATTCAAACGGGAAAACGTCATGAACCGTATTAAAACTTTACGTACAAGATTTTGTGATATGAAAACTTGTCGTAATCTTAGTGTTGCCAGTTGGGATGATAGTACCAAGCAATGTTACATTAAACGCTGGGCACTTCTAGGCGTCGGACTTGGCGCCCAGCGCTTAGTCGCCTAGGCGGGCGCCTAAGCGATTTCTGGGCGTTTTTTTCTTTCTTCATTCAAGTGGTGGTCGATGAGGTTTTGCTGAAGGTCGGAGGAGGTAGTGGAGATGTTCATATTTGGAGGTTAATGGAATTTGGAGGACGTGTAGGCTACGTCACATAAAATCACAATCAAGGCCTACATGGTGTAATCTACGTAAGCAGACAATGCTCCCTTAAACGATCGTAAAATCTAGGTGGGCAGCCTAAATACCGTCTAGGCGCTAGGCGCTAGTTAGACGGTCTAGGTACCGCCTAGGTCTAGACGTACGCCTAAGCGGACTAGGCGGAGGTTTTTTAAAACAGTGGTACCAAGACTGTCATCATGGATCCTGAATATTTGGATAGGTGGATTAAGGTAAATAAACTATTTTTGCATTTTCATTGACTAATTATCTTATTTTCTTGTTTTCATTGAATTAATTCAACTATACTTTTCAGGACAAGAGCTTTAAGAATGCTAAGTTTAGACAATACATCAATAAACCTTTGATGCATTATGATGATCTTGCCCTCATCATCGGGGATGATCAAACTAGAGGGGAATTTGCTAGTGATGGTGGTCGATGAGGTTTTGCTGAAGGTCGGAGGAGGTAGTGGAGATGTTCATATTTGGAGGTTAATGGAATTTGGAGGACGTGTAGGCTACGTCACATAAAATCACAATCAAGGCCTACATGGTGTAATCTACGTAAGCAGACAATGCTCCCTTAAACGATCGTAAAATCTAGGTGGGCAGCCTAAATACCGTCTAGGCGCTAGGCGCTAGTTAGACGGTCTAGGTACCGCCTAGGTCTAGACGTACGCCTAAGCGGACTAGGCGGAGGTTTTTTAAAACAGTGGTACCAAGACTGTCATCATGGATCCTGAATATTTGGATAGGTGGATTAAGGTAAATAAACTATTTTTGCATTTTCATTGACTAATTATCTTATTTTCTTGTTTTCATTGAATTAATTCAACTATACTTTTCAGGACAAGAGCTTTAAGAATGCTAAGTTTAGACAATACATCAATAAACCTTTGATGCATTATGATGATCTTGCCCTCATCATCGGGGATGATCAAACTAGAGGGGAATTTGCTAGTGATGCTTGGAAAAAAATTAATCGTAGCGAGTCCATAAATCTTGGAGATGCTGACTCACCTTTGCCTGCCTCACAATCCCCTCAAGTACACAATTTAGATGAGGACACTCCTCCGCCTAAGGAAGCACCCCACACATCAATTTCTAAAGCAAATGCATGTGTTGCTAAGAGAAAGGCTCGTAGGACCAACCTCGATAATGAGCTCATGCTAAAAATGGTGGATAAGATAGATGTATTTAGTGCAAGCATGAAGTGTGTAAATATGCATTGGACCGAGAAGTTATTCATGGTCCTATATGCTCATTTACAAGACTTTAGTGTTGAAAAGCTAGATACATACTACTGTCACCTCTTTTTGAATGAGCATGAAGCAAGACTATTTATGGGCATATCTTCGGTTGGTCAAAAAGAGATGATTGATGCATTTCTCAACAAAGAGAGTTGAAGACTGATAAACTATGTGTACGTGGTATTTTTTGATTCTCACTTCTAACATACTTGTGAAATCCATTTACTTTTGGTGAAAGACTTATTGTTTAACTTAGGGAACTACTCTTAGGAATGTTATTTTTGTGGTTGTGAAACATTATAATGATGGAACATATTATTGTAATATGTAGTAAGTATTTATATGTTTCCATATTGTAATATTTACCTTTCATGATGTGAATGTTGTAGAATACTAACTTTTATATTGAAATTGTGACTGCAACAACTTTATAAGTCACCATACGAACATGACAATTGATAAAATTTCCTAAGATGCAAGCAACTTACAATGTGCACACATTGTATTGGATGGCTATTGCGTCGGGTTAGTAAGGTATTCGATTTTCATGCCACGAGATTACATCGGTGACTTCTTTACTTTAGACTATGATGATTGTCAAAATTTCTGAGATTAACAACCTGTAATATCTATTAATATTACACTGGATGACTAATTATAGCAATGATGATATTGATAAAGTTCTGAGCCCTAAGCCGTAATTTACATATGCTCGCGCTTGAATTATACATTTACTTCAAACATTTCCTTAACGCAACATTACTTTCCTGCATGTTACATACATATTTTGGTTTCTATCTCCATAATTGTAATGGGTGAGACTGTTTATGCTAACAGACTCATGTTGCTGTTTGTGGAGGCCTGTTTGTGCAGGCTTTGTGGTTGAATCAGTTTTGTGTGCACACATTGTTATGAAAATTGTTTGTAAACAGTTTTGTGTTCAGGCAGTGAGTGGCAGCCTGGTTGTGTTCAGGAACTTGATCAGTTACTATGTGGACGCTGTTTTGTTTTCGGGTTTAGATATTGATGCTCAGATTTTGTTCTGTTCAATCTTATTGGTTGAATGTTTTGTTATCAGTTTTGTGTTCAGGTACACTTTTGTTTTCACGATCAGAGGTGCTGCTCATGGGTTCTTGGTGCTCCTGAATGTTGATATTTTTTGTGTTCAGGCATTGATTTTGTACACTGTTTGTGTTCAGGCACTTGGAATACATTTTGTGTTCAGGATTGTGCACTGTCTTGTGTTCAGGTTTTGTGCACTGTCTTGTGTTCAAGGGTTTTGTGCATTGTTTGTTCTCAGGTTTGTGTTCAGACAGTTTTGTGTTCAGGCGCTGATTTTGTATGATGCTTGTGTTCAGGCACTTGGTATATCATGTGTTCAGGTTTGTTCAGTTTTGTGCTCAGTTTTTGTGCACTCTCTTGTATTCAGGCATTGTTTTTTGCGCACTGTTTGTGCTCAGATTTGTATTCAGCCAGGTTTGTGTACATATTTTCAGTTATTGTGCATTGTTTGTGTTCAGCCCCTTGGTATTTTCTGTGTTCAAGTTTGTGAGAAGTTTTATGCTCAGATTTTGTGAGACTGTCATGTGTTCAGGCAGTTTTGTGCTCAGTTTTGTGAGACTGTTTCGTGTTCAGTGGGTATTTGTGAGACTGTTTTGTGTTCAGGTTTTTGTTCAGGTGAAGTTTTATGTTCAGTTTTGTTGCCGTTCATTGTTTGTGAAGTTTTGTGTTTAGTTTTGTTGCCTATCAATGTTTTTGTTTAGACTATGATGATTGTCAAAATTTCTGAGATTAGCAACTTGCAATATATATTGATATTGCACTGGATGGCTAACAATGATGATATTGAGCAAATTCTGAGCCCTCGGCCATTACATACATGTTTGGTATTTCCAGGTTTGATGCGATTTGCTATGTTATATACATATTTATGGCTAATCAGCTTGTTTATATGTTTTTATAGGTTTCATAAGAATTTCTGGCTAATTTAAGTACATATTTCATAAAATTATGAATAATCAGGGTATTACAGGTCTCGTTTATTTTTTTCTTGGAAAACTGGTTCGTGTGATTTTTTTCATCTCAAACAGGTATATTTTAGGTCAAATTAGGTAGGCAGTTCATAGCAATTGATTCATGTTATTTCAGGTTTCGTATGATTTTTTTAAGTCAAACAAATATTTATAATGAATTCGGGAAATTACTATTTGTTCATGTTACATTCGCACTTTTATTTCGTTAAGATTACCTCCCATAACGATCACAAATATATTTGTCTATAGTGGGAGTAATCTTACCATGGTGACCATATACATTTTTCCTACACACTTCAAAACCAACCAAACACAAGAAAAGTGGGAAATGTCAAGTCAACAAAAGTTTTTCCTTTTTTTCCATGCAAACCAAACAGAAGAAAAGTCAGTACATTAGTTTCCCACCATATTTTATGTGCGAACCAAACCAAAACAATCTATTTCTTGGAAAAGTTTGGAAAACTCAAAACTTGTGTTCCTTTACATGGAATTGCATTTCCCTATATATAGAAAACGAACCAAACAGCCCTTATACAGAAACTCTAATAGAAAGAAAAGCAGAGAGACTGACTAAATTTATTAATGAGGTACAAGATAAAGACTGTCAAATTCGTGAAGAAGAAGCTACTGGTCAGAGAGAACGTTGCCATAAAACTTATAAGAATATAAGAACCCAAATGAATACCGAAGAACCTATGACCAAGAGGACAATTCTATCAGGAGTAAAAAAAAACATCACTGATGTACATGTACCTTTAATAAAGGGAAAATGTAAGCGTCAGTGCATTGTTCATGAAATTGTATGATTAATTTAGAAAATCTCTAGGCCAACTATATTCTTCATTCTTTATGAATTAATTAGCACCATACAAGCTTAGTCCCCTTCTCCCTTCTTACTATTATTTTCACCAAATGTCGAAACAGTTTTAGTGGATCAATGTTAGAATCCTTTCGGAGACTGTATGTGTAGTGGAGGATGCTTACTTAACAAGATCAGAAACTTCAGCCATGAATGCAGATATGACGGATTCAGGTACTTCAGCTTGTCTTTCTTCCTCAATGGTCTCACCAACTTTACCATTCAACGGTTCTTTTTTCAACGCGTTTGATGTTGAAGAATTATCGGTTGAGACCTTAAAAAAACAATTGATTAAAGCAAAAGAAATGAAAACAGAAACCGAAGAGCATTTTTTAAGTTTTTCGCCAGTAAAATCACACACCTGGGCCCTCAGAACAGGGAACTGCCTCAAATTGGGACCCTGCAAAAGAATCCTAACCAAATGAAATGTATATAGATACTCTTCGCCCGTATTCATGACAGAAATCCTTAACCAATAAAAACTTCGAAATTTCCTTGGTAAAGTAATTAAATAAAAAAATGCAACTCAAGATCTATCCTTTATAATCTGCCTAGGCTTTTAACTAGCTATTTCCAGTTTGAAATACATGAACAGCATTTCCTAGAGACTATCCAACTCTAGAATGGAAGTGTTGAAGCTGTTGAAGTAACTTATATACCAAATTAAAATTTTGAGCTCAAATACACATAAATTGGAGGTCTGGATACTGTACCACTGAATCCAGCAACACAGAAGAAAAGAAAAAATCATAATGAATATTCAATTTAAAGTAGAGCGCAGCTGTAGAATCACAAAGTTGGTTATTATTCCAAATCTACTAAAATTCAAATCTTTGCGTAACTCTATAAAATTAGAGCAGGGAAAAGAGGGGGACTGACCTTCAACGACGGAATCTGGGCGAATCCAAGGAGACGGCCGCATTGCGGGAGATCGCGGAGGCCTTAGGGCATGGAACTGAGATCGAAGCCATTGGAGATCCTTGAGAGAGAGAGAGAGAGAGAGAGAGAGGGAGGGAGGAGAAGATGGAACCCTAGATTGAAGACGAGGAGGCTAATGATAGGGAAGCTGGGGCCGGGGAGAATTAAAGAGGGAGAAGACGACGGAGAGATCGATGCAAAATGAGCTTTGGGAGTTTTTTCGGATGAGGGAGGTGGAAATCTCCGCCCTTGGGTCGACACAAACGATGGATGGGTTCGGGACCCACTTTTATTTTTCCGCCTATTTTGGGGTCCTGAATTGTGGTCAAGAATTGTCTGTTCACCCACGCATTACATATCTGTGGGGCCCCATGCAGTTGACGGCTGGATATGTGGGTGAACAACGTACTAGTTCGGGCTTTCCTAAGAGATCCCCGTTACGATGGACCCGACCCATCCGTGCTTGGAGAGGACCTCGTCCCGTCCGGTTATCGCAAAGTGGATAAATAGGTAATTATCACTTAAAGAACCTTCTCAAAATTGTTGAGTATATATATACTAGTTGAGATGCACGTGTAATGCACGTGATTGAATATCATATTTTATTTAAATTGATAAAAGTAAAATAAAAATAAAAAAAACAAAGTTTTTTTTTGGGATTGATAGAAGTGAAAATTTAATAAACTTTTACCAAACGGAAGTAAAACTGCAAATTACAAACACCTTTAAAATATTACAAAGAAGCAGTTGAGAAGCAACACTTGTACTTGAAGAATTGATTAACTTTTATTCTTTGAAAAATATTACAAAGAATAATATCATCAAGGTATGGTTCAACATTATCCGTATCATAGAAATAAAATTGAAATTATGAAGAATTGTTTTCTTACGAAATTAGAACAGGGAGATTATGATATATTTCTCATGTGTTCTAAATACATTTTTCTTCTTTGATTCAAGGTCTCTATCATATCTTGATCCAAATGATGTGAATGAAAATTTCTATTATAACTTACTTGCATATGGTAATTGTATTGTATATAGGATATATAACTCATCTAGAATATCCAAATCTGCTAAGTGGATTTTGCTATTGCGAGAGAAAATTGTTAGATGCTTGTATTCAAACTTTTTGGCTCTATGAAACACACAATAATTTAGAGTGCATAGCTTATATATTGTAAAGAACATACTGGTTCATGAAGAATTTTCCCTAATAACAATATTATTACAACGATACTACTATTCAATATTAAATAAATTTATTATATAAGATTATATAACCCTTTTAATAAATTATAAAGTATATATATGAAAACCTCAATGCTTATAGCCAATAGCCTCCTCGGATCAGACCGGAGCAAGGTCGCCATGGATATAGGCTTGGCTTGCCAAAATGATGGCATCTTTCAGGTTATCTTCGCGCGTATTAAAATGAGTTGAGGTGTGACAAGTACTGCTACTGAAATTAAGAAAAAAGTATATATTAGGCCAGCACTTAGAAGTATTAACCAGCTAAATTTTGTAAGAAATTAATTAGTCATAAAAGAGATTTGTTTTTCATTTACCCAAAAAGAAAAGGCTTCTTAAGATTAGTAAGGTAGTTGAGGAGTTCCGTTTGAGTACTGCGTGGAAAGGTTGGGAAACTAAGTAGCTCTTTTCATGGGAAAATATTTTTTCTTATGACTATTAGAAGTTATAGACAAGAAGGATGAATATATATATATATAGGGAGAGGTTCTAATAAAAACCTCCTTAGCCTAAAAACTAAAAACCTCCTTCATCCAATGGCTAGGATTCAGTCAAACAGTCAACAGACACATGCATTAATTACCTCATTAAACACATACATTAATTACATCAACGCAGTGAATCCGGATTCACTGCAGTGAATCTGGATTCACTGCAGTAATTCGAGATACGTTGAGGTAGTGAATCTGGATTCACTGCGTTGAGGTAATTAATGAGGTAATTAATACATGTGTCTGTTGACTGTTTGACTGAATCCCAGCCATTGGAGGGAACCTCGATGCTTGGATGCTTGTTGTAGCCAGTAGTTGGACTCCACAAAATTGGTTTATTTTACGTTGTAGTTACTAATTTGATACACATAACTATGGAATAAATCTCAAGTAAAAAAATAGGAATTGAGATTGTATAATCCTGTAGTTAAATAAATAAATGTTATTAGAGCTTCTCTTTATATTAAATTTAAAAATAATAATTTAAATTAGTAAGCGTCAAATATTAGTTCATGTTAAAGTAATCTATGGCCTCTATACTTATTTAGTCAATCAATCAAACATATTAAAATTATGATGACCACAGTCAAAATTATATGGTGGATTCACATTAAATATAATTTATAAAAATAGTACATTAAAGTTAAAATCCTTTTAACCACTATATAGATTGTCTGAAAATATTTTCATATATAAACTATACTATTTAGAAAGAGTGGTGTGCACTTAACTATGGCCTACTACATCTTAAGAACGACTTACTCTTAATTATCATTATTAATTGATGAATCTATGCATTACATTGAATACACAAAAAAAATTTAGAAAACTATGAAAGAAACACCCTCAAAGTTATAAAAATTATAAAAAAAACACCCTAATATTTTGTAATTTACAAATATACAAAACTATTAAACATAACATTGAAATTAAGGAATTGCAAAATATCATTGAAAAATTTTAAACTTTGGAGGGGTAATTTGTAATGTACTAAACTTTAAGGGTGTATTTTATAAATTTCAAATTTAATAGTTTTTTAATTAGTTATGTTCTTTTTCAAAAAAGTTATGGCTAATATTGACTATGAAAAGTATTTCCTAAACCTATATTTTTAAAGGGAGTATGATATTTTTTACAAATTTTTAGTTTTCTAAGGGTTGTTAGTAAGTTTGTATATATATTTTAGTGTTTATAGTTTCTCATGGTGTTTTTTTAAATAGTTATGAATTTTAGGGGGTTTTTGTAATTTTTAAACTTATAGGTCATTTCTACATATTGTAAATTGTTTATAGACTATTTATAATTCCTTTATTTTCAATTTACTAATGAGTTTGTAATTCCCAGGAAATTTTTTTGTAAAATTTAAATTTTGAGTTTTTGTTTTTAAATTTTGAAATTTTAATGGTGTTTTTTTATAAATTATAAATTATGTAGTGGATATTTATAATTTATATATTTTCAATATACTATTAGGTTGGAAATTATTAGCATTTTTATAAATTTTATAATTTTGAGGATTATAATTTATAATTTAAGGTTTTTAGTGTGTTTATAGTTTTGAAATTTTCAAGGTGTTTTTTACAAATTTTAAAATTTTAATGGTGTTTTTACAATTTTTAAAACTTACAAGATATTTTCTCCAAAGTCAAAAAACTTATAGTTTCTAGCTAAGATATATTTTTATATTTCTCAATAAATTGAAATAAGTAAAATTTATAATTTTTAAGGTGTTTTAATAAAATTTTGAATTTGTAGGGGTGTTTTTGCTATTTAAAAAACTTAGAGGATATTTTTTACAAATTCTAAATAATTTTTGGTGCTGGCTAGCATATATTTTTTTTATATTTCTCTGTGAACTGAAATAAATAAATAATTTAAATTATATCAAACGTATCTCCTTTATCCAATAACATGTTAAATATCATTATGAATAGGATAAATTATTTAATTACCAATTCAAAGAAGATAGGATAATTAAAATAGATTAGAATAATTTATGAATAGGATAAATTATTTAATTACCAATTCAAAGAAGATAGGATAATTAAAATAGATTAGAATAATAATGTAATATTCAGAAAAAGTTAAGGATAATATTGACCATGAAAAGATTTTCCCGAACACGTATTTTTAAAAGAAAGTATGATTAAGGGTAATATTGACCATGAAAAGATTTCCCGAACTCGTACTTTTAAAGAGACTAGTTTTTACACACGTGCAATGCACGTGATTTAATATCATGATTAAGTATTTTTTACAGTTTGTGCTTATTTTTTTCTTTAAACTATTACATCCCGGTTATTTTTTTATATTTGTTTAAATGGGATACACCCAATTTAAATTTTCGTGTTGATATTTGAATTGACAAAAAATAAATATAATTTAAAAATAATTTGAATATTCATATTATTTTTGACAGATATGAAACTAAGCTTTATTTGAGAAAGTATAGCATTGCAAAGTAAAAAATATTAAAATAGTGTTATACAAGGAAGGTGAATATTTAAAACCAATATGGCAAAATGATTGATTTAAAGTATGTTAAAACGATGCAAAAGAGAATATGAAGTTTATTCCTAATCATTGATAGACTTCATAAAAAAATATAAATTAAAGATTAATACTAACTCTAGTATACTTTTATATGATAAAAACATCCACATAAGAATATAAAAGTACTGAAAAAAATTCATGAAACTCCCTTCTAAAGATTCCTAATTTCACTCAAAATAATTAAACTATTCTATAAAATATTCATAAAATATTGTTTTTATTTCTTCTATTTTATTTTTTATTGAGTTAAGATCAATCCTTCTTCAGGTTTATCATTTATCATTTCTCGGACAATTCTAGAGTATTGTCTTCATCATCTACATCAATTGTGACATCAGGCTAATTTTATATTTTTTATGCTATTATCTTTCCTGGGCTCGTTAATTTTTTATCATCTCATTTAACTTTACAAAGAAGTCAAATGTACTTATGATGTTCAACACAAACTGCTCAAAATATAGACTTTGATTTTTTTTCTATTTCAATGAGAATAAATATTAATTTCATATATATAAAATTCTTTGTGTTCCTAATTTATTACTTAAATAAATTAGAAGCTATCTCTTTATTTTCCTCTAAAATGAATTCTTCTGATGTGCATCCAATAAGAATTTCTGTTATTTCAATAATATTACCTTTGCTCTATCCCTGTCATTTTCCATAAAGATCTAAACTAAATACCTGCATTATTCATTACCAATTTCTCTTAGATTATAATATTAATATTTAATTTGAAGAACACAGTATGGAATTTATGAATACTTACTAATTTTTCTTATGTCTTCCATGGAGATTTTTTCTTTGATTAGGATAAAGTTATTAAATTATTTTTTAATGTAACTCATTCAGTGCTTCATTAATAGATATGTCTTATGTTAATGCCAATTCAAGTGATTCATTGACGTTTTCTGAATTTTAGATTTATTTCCATCACTTTCCCATTTGCAATGGAAATAACTCAATTCTTTTAAAGTTATCTCTAAATATTCTAATAGTTTCTCCATATGTAATTCCTTGTATTCTTTTACCCTATAAATATTATTAACGTCAAAGATTAAAGTTTCTAAATTAAAATCAATTAATGCTAAGGTATAATATTATAGTGTTTTATCATTTCTATGGATTTAAACATCTATCAATTAATGTTACGAATGTATTTTGGCTACCCCAACTTATTACTAAAATTATATGAAATTACTTTAATTTATATAGTGCCGATAATTTTTAATCTATAATATTTTTAAAAATTTTATCCATTAACCGGATGTTTTTAATCAATTCTTATTGTTTTTGTTTACCAGTATCAACTTAGACTATTCTTAGATGCTGAAAATGGATAGTAAATCCCTAAATTAGAAATTTTAATATATATATATATATATATATATATATATATATATATATATATATATATATATATATATATATATATATATATATATATATATATATATATATATATATATATATATATATATATATATATATATATATATATATATATATAT
>NC_033801.1:49796130-49837680 GCF_001876935.1 Asparagus officinalis
AAGAGAGAGAATATGGGATCATCAAATACTTATGTCTGAGTGATATTAGCCCTCCATAGAGGTAACTACGATACAGATAAATGCAATTTATTCTATTCGCAGTCTTAATATGCGCAGCAGATTACCTATTTTGGCTAGAGTGCTAAAAGTCAAATTAGTGGATTTTAGCCTAGTATTTCATCACCTCACAAAAGATCAAGCTTTTATAATTAGTACCATTCGTGGAACTGCGTAAGCCAGTGGAATTAATGATTGATTTTCCTTTTAAAGGGAATATAACTTCTTTTTAAACAACCTCTTTTGTCAATATAACTTCGACATTATGTTTTATACACCTTTTCTTTCTCATATCCGATGGATTGCTTATGGATTATTATGGATGTATTTCCTCATCCCTTGTTTAATATTTCGATTTTGGCGGTATATTTTTAATACCGATTTTTAACTTGGGTGATTATGGAGGCACTCTATTCACACATTAAAAAAGTGATTCATGCTTTCAATACACACTTTTTGTTTGGCGCAAAACGCGCCCCTTCGTTATGATCTCTAAAAGTTTTTGTGGCTAATCACCTCACACCGTAAACCTTGTTTGAATCGTTGCTTCTAAATTTAGCTATCTACCATGATACATCCTCCCCTGATAGCAACCAAAAAGAATATTGTAATGTAGGACAGTATTGTTGTTCCAAGCGGGTCGCCTCTCGAAGAAGGGAAAAGAAGGAGTTAATAAAATAAACAGCTCTTTTTTAGTCGTGTTGGACACCAAAGTAGAAAAGATGTAAAAAAAATTTGTAGGGAAATAATATTAAGTTGAGATAGGATTAGGTAGACAACACCTTAACTTATAACTTATATTCTAAAATTATTTTGAAATTTTAAATTAGTATAGAGGTTACAAAAAATCAGTGCGCAGAGTGCACCGATCAGTACAAGATAGTTGAATAATCAGTCGAAACTTTTCTCGCTTCATGGGGAAAGAACAAATACCAAAAACTTATAAGGGGTTGTTTGGTTGGTTTCCTAAAAATCAAGAATAGGAAATTGGGTTATGGAAATCTCAAAAACATCAATTTTCTTTATTTTCATCCCTAAAACTCACCATAATATCCAATAAAATATTATTTTTATCTAACAAATCATCCATTTTATCCAATAAAATATTATTTTCATCCAACAACTCATCTCATGTCATCTCCTAAAAATAAACCAAACACAAGAAATGGCTCACATGATCCAACTCATCTCATCTCATATTTAAAAATCACTCACATCATCCAATAATATGGTGACATCTCATCTCATCTCATTAACATTTCATTTCTACCCATTTCCTCAAAAAAACAAGGAAATTGATTTTCTTAAGTGTGTGTCACATCATCCAATAATATACAAACAACTCATCTCATCTCATCTATTTTCTTATTTTTAAGAATGAACCAAACACAAGAAAGTAACTATTAATAGGAAATAAGTTTCTTATAATACATTTCCTTTTTTTAACCAATCAAACAATCTCAAAACAAGTTTTCTTAAAAAATCACTCACGTCATCCAATAATATGGTGACAACTCATCTCATCTCATCTCCTATTCTTTGATTTTCTTCTTTTTTTAGCCAACCAAACAACCATAATACAAATTTCATATTCTTTGATTTCCCACTTTTTTTAGGCAAACAAACAGCCCCTAAGTAGCACATAAATCACTGAAATTACAGACTTTTAGTGGGACCCACACGTAACCAAAGGAGGGGAAAGTATCCGCCATCAGCTCAACTAGCAGGGTAGCAACCGAAATATGCGCTTTTTCTTCTTCTTCTAGATTTATTGTTTTCGTTTTCACTTTATCTTTCCTTCTAACCAATTAAACAATATAAATATGTTTTCTTACTTATTTTCATTTCTTTTCCTTCATTCCCATTCAAACTAAAACAATATAATTATGTTTTCTTACTTCTTTTCCTTAATTTCAACTCAAACCAAACACAGTTGAAAAACAAAAAAAATGCGGCAGAAAAAGATCATACATTCATACGATGTTTAACCGTACGCAACAACATTGGTTTGAGAGCAAAATTTTCAATCCATGGAATCCCCACACTGTAGACATCAATGCAAGCAAGAATCAGTTCAGAGTAACATTATAACACAACCCCGTTTAACCCCATAAACTTGCTCAAACATTATAAAACAATCCCCACATAAACTTGCTCTTGGTGTTACTTGAGTATAAGCAACATGGCTGATTTCTTAATGTGTAGAGAATGCATTTGAAACTCATGTTTTTAATTAAACATCGGCTGCCTTGTGACCTGAACCAAACATATTCATGTCCGAGAGAATGTCCCAGAATAAAATTATAACAGAAATGATTGCAGACTGCATAGGATAAGGGGGTGTTTGGTTGGCTGTTTTTATAGAAAACATTTCTCAAAAACTCTGACAGTGGCAATTTCGTAAATAAAAATTTTTTGTGTATTTCTATAAAGTGTGTTTGGCTCCCAAAAATTTTACAGAAATGTTTTCTTAAAACTGTCAAAAACACCCCAATTTTGTAGAAATGTATTTTCTCTCAAAATGAGAGGAAATTGCCATGAAATCTGACACTTCCTTTATTAAATTCATATATTCGCTTCTCGTACCCATTTCCCCACTCGCTGGACATTTCTCGAGTTGCTGCGTTGACGGAAAATCTCGCCCTGGTTCCCGCCCCAAATCCAGCGAGCTGCTGGTCCTTCGCGCCATTTCCAGTTACATCTCGATTCCCCCTCTTCGATCGTCTCAGATCTAGGGTTTTCGGTTCCCAGATCTTGCGCTAGGGTTCATTCTCGTTCCCAAATCTTGCGCTAGGGTTTCTGATCTCAAGGCTCCTACGGTAAAAATCTCTTCTTTTGGCTCAAATTTTTTTTTTTGATCTATTTGTAGTTGGTCTGTTGACAAAAATTATTGTTAGGGTTTCTGTTCATTTTATTTTTATAATTACTGATCTCAAGGCTTTTAGAATCATGACTCAACACTCAATAATTGTTGGGACATTGATGAATTTGATTTTGGGGAACATATTTATCAGTTGAAAACAGATAATTTGTTATTTTCTTTGTTATTTGAGCTGGGTACCAAAGCAGATAGTGCTTTGTCATCTGTTATGTATTTTGTCATCTGCGTTGGCAACAACTAGTTAAAAGCTTTGCATGATAAAAATTAAATCTAAACCTTTAAGTTTTTTTACATTCAGTAGGTTTTTCTTTGATAGAAATTACACTCTATTACATTTCTGTAATCTTTATCTTGTTTGATGACAAGATCGGGCCTTGATATAGCACTTAAGCAATAGCACTTTAGTTGTGAATTTGACAGGGGCTTGTAATTTCACAGAGTATGGGGTTTTATAGGTATGTAAATAAGAAGCAATAGTTGGGATAAATGAATAAACAACAAATGTGATGAAAAGAACTGTAGTGGCACACATGTAAACTTGCTTTAAGATTGTAAGATTGAAGATATCTTTTGAGGGTTTCCCCTCTTTACCATGTTCACATCTCAAACAAAAAAAATTCATATTTTTCAATGTACGACGTTTGTATCATGTCAATCATGATTATAGTTCAAAATGTTGGGTGTATAAAAGAGTTTTGTTGATAAGTTAGTTGCTAAATTTTTTTGTCGTTGTTTATTGTTACATAAACATCTTAAACTATTTTTGCTTTGTAACGAATGTAGATGGATGGTGTAGATGAAGAACAAATAAAGAGGATGTGCGCTAATACCACTATATCTACCGTGGTTACAATAATAGCTTGTTTATTGAGAATTCGTGCTAGGCGCAAATCCATTTGTTATGCCCCAAGAGAGGATAAGATGAGGAGAATTTATTGTAGAAATGCTCACTTCAAGCGCGTCTTTGAAGGATATAGTGATAGTTGTAGGTCTTATATTAGAATGAGGCCTAAAGCTTTTTTCAAACTTGCGGATGTAATGCGCAATCATGGTTTTCTAAATGACACAAAACACCTTCAAGTTGAAGAACAACTCGCTATGTTTCTTTGCATAGTGGGTCATAAAACCAAAAACAGAGTAATAAGGACTGAATTCATAAGATTGGGTGAAACGGTTAGTAGGTACTTTAATAAGATCCTACAGGCTATGAATGGTCTTCGCGATCAATACATGAAGCAAGCTCCTAATGAGATTCCACCGGAGATTGCCAACAACCCAAACTATTTTCCTTACTTCAAGGTAAGAGAGAAATAAATTGTTTGAGTTTGTGATTTGCATAATTCAATGATATGAGGTACTAATAATTTCATTTATTGTCGAGTTTTGATAGGATTGCATTGGTATGATAGATGGAACACATATTGACGCAATGTTACCCTCTAATCTAGTTGCACGGTTTAGAGGGCGTAAAGGTGTAACGCAAAATGTTTTAGCTGCGTGCACTCCAAATAAACTTTTCTCATATGTCCTAGCTGGGTGGGAAGGTACGACGAATGACTTTAGGATTTTGCAAGACGCATTGTCTAGACCACAACCTTACGGATTGAGAGTATATGATGGTATTCTTCCACCTCCTTTAATAAATAGTCAACTAAATAATAGGGTCCAATTGATCACAATTTTTTTTTGTAATGTAGGAAAATACTATCTTTGTGATGCTGGATACACTACCATGCCCGGCTTCATCTCTCCGTACCGTTGTGTACGTTATCACTTAAAGGAACAAATTGGTAGGACACCCAGAAATAGTAGGGAGTTGTTCAATTTAAGACACTCTTCTTTACGGTCCAAAATTGAATCAACCTTTGGCACATTGAAGAATCGGTTCAAAATTCTTTCGGCGAAGCCTAATTATCCATTCCCCACACAAGTGGACATCGTCTTAGCATGTACTATATTACATAATTTCATTGCAATTGAAGATCCACAAGATGACATCTTGAATGAGAATGTACTAATTGATGAGGAGAATGATGACATGACAAATGAAGATGATACAAATGTAGTTGACTTCACTCAAGCTAGGACACAAAGAGAGGAGCGTGATGCAAGAAATGAATGGAAGGACCTTAGGGATCAAATTACATGGGCAATGTGGGTTGATTATTGCGCAAAATATAAAGATGGCGACACCACATAAATTGGCTTGTAGTGGCGTTGTTTTCGCATATTTCAGACTATATTGAAGTATTTTATAATTGTGCTTGTATGAACAATGTAGTTTCTCAAACTTAATTTTGCAATTTATTATTTCCTGATTGTGTTTGTACGGATAATGTAATTGTTCCCATATTTTTGTTATGTAGTTTTCTAAATTTCTTGTTTGTTTTTATTATGGCATATAGGTATGTCTAACAAAGAGGGAGGAAAAGATAACTTGCCCAACTCACCACATGCACCACTAATTGATGCGGGCGGTATTAATGTGAATTTTGTTCCATATCCAAATCAACCGCTCAATCCACCTCATACAATGCCTTCTTTCCCACAGTTTCCACTATTCGATGGGAACTACAGTGGCTCTAGCCAACATGTTTCATTCACCAACATGTTGAACAGTCCCCAAGGCTTGTACATTCCCTCTTTGAGTTCTCAAAGCGGTGGTCCACAGCAAATGTCACCCTCCACCGGTGAATCTGGTGGACATGAAAGTAATGTCATTAGTTTGAGCCAGGAGGTTTCACCCTCCAAAAGAATCAAAAAAATGGCTCACAAAAGAGCACGGCCTGCATCACATGGAGCTCCTAGCGTCAATTCAAAGGGGGTTTCCAACATGTGGTGGCTTCCTGAGCATGATGCGGAGCTTATACCGTGTCTCGCGGAGCTCGCGAATTCCGGAATGAAGGTTGATAAAAACTTCAAAGCTGAGGCTTACAAAATAGCAGCTATGAAAATGAACATGAAATTCAAAACCAACTACACCCACGTTCATGTGATTAATCGCATGAAAACTTGGAGAAACAAATTTAATGATATGAAGGCTTGCACCAACATAAGTGGTGCGGGGTGGGATGAGGAAAATTGTATGGTGATCCTAGATGAGGAGACACTTAAACAATGGGCTCAGGTATTAATTCTATCATTACTACACATTTAATTTATTTGGACGTGAGAATGCTATAATTAATTTCACACTATATTTTTCACATATGGCAGGACAAAAAAGAACTCAAAGCTAAGAGGATATATAAACAAGCCTCTTCCATTCTACAAACATTTACAGAATATAATGGGTGATGATCAAGCTAGGGGTGATTTTGTTAGGCCGGTTTATGATAAAATTGGTGCTAACAACGCCATTCCTCTTGATGATGATGATATGGACATTCCTCTTGAGAGTGAAACTGATCCCCAATCCGATGCTAACACTACCCCAAACTCCACTTCTAGGAAATCCCAACATGAGTCTACCACAAAGCCATCTTCAAGCAAGCGAGCTCGCAAATCCAATGATGATGAGTTGATACGCAACTTTGTTGAGACTATGTCGGAGTCAATTAGAAATCAACACATTATACATTGGACTGAACAATTAGCTGCAGCTTTGAAGAACCATAGTGACTCCTACAGTGACGAATTCCTTGATAAGGTTTTAGATCATTTGTATGAAAGTGAGCACGAGGCTAGGAGGTTTTTTATAAAAATAAAGGAAGCACAGAAGAGGTTTCTTGCTGGTCTTGCGGCGGCTCAAGGTTGGGACACATGATAGTGTTTTATTGTTCTGTGCACACAACACTCTATTTTGCTACTTCACATATTTTGGTACTATTCCCACACTACTAATATATTTTGTACATTGCAAACTTTAGATGTTGCAATTCATAACTTATATTTTGTTAATTGCAAACTTTAGATGTTGCAATTCGTAACTAACATTTTGTTAATTGCAAACTTTAGATGTTGCGATTCATTACTTATATTTCGTTGTTGTATTCGTCGTAGGTTATATTCGTCGTACTAATTGTTGGTGTTGGATACTTGTGCTTAGTATCAGCTAATGGTTATAAAATGTTCGGTTTGAGCTTAATGATGGATGGCATATTTTTGGATGGGCAAGCATGGTATGGCCTCTTTACCATCTTTTATGATAAATCTATTTTATCCTGAGCCCTAATGAGTTTTCTTTGTTGTTGAGCACTTTCATGTTTTTTGGTTACTATGCTCTGTATTAATGGATTTTTGGTTGATATTTCTTCACTCAATCGAGCTGTTGGGGCTGTTTTTGGGTCATATGTTTCTGTTACGAGCTTGTTTAGCTCTGTATTTTTGGGTTTTCGGTTACATTTGGTTCATTTTGCTCCAATGCTAATGTCATCTCCAAGTATATGTCATAGCTAACTTTCAAATCTATTGGAGCAAAATTAAAAGGGCTATTTTTGGTTGCATTTGCTAACTTTCTGTTACGAGCTTGTTTAGCTCTGTATTTTTGTGTTTTCGGTTGCATTTGGTTCATTTTGCTCCAATGCTAATGTCATCTCCAAGTATATGTCATAGCTAACTTTCAAATCTATTTGGTATACTATACATTTACATATGACTCTGTTGTTTAGTTTACTTCAATGTTTAGTTTACTTTACAGTTCTTTAAGTTTGCACTTCGCTGTTCCTTATTATTGCCACCTTTCATTCTCAAAATGATAAACTCAGTACACATTCAAGGTAAGAGTTTGACTACTGTTTACAACCATTCTTTAGTTTACTTCAATGTTTTGTTTAGCTCTCTATTCTTGGGTATTTTGTGGTCATTTGGGCTTATTGTCGAGCTATGAAGACTGTTTTTTAGTTTCTATGCTGATTCGAGCTTGTTTAGCTCTCTATTGTTGGGTATTTTGTGGTCATTTGGGCTTAGTAGCAGCTAATGGTTATAAAATGCTCGGTTTGATTGGTAATGATGGATGACATATTTTGGTAATCAAGCATGGTATGACCTCTTTTCATTCCTTTTTTTTGGATGGGTAATGATGATAATAATAAACTGAGAATGCAACCTATATTTATTGTGTATTGTTTAGGCGAGGTAATTTTGTGTGAAATGCATCCCTATTGATATCTCAATTCTTGGGTGAGGCAATCCCTCAAAATAGCAGCCTACTTTTCACCATAAATTGATAGGCGAGGTAATCTTTTATGATAAATATATTTTATCCTGAGCCCTAATGAGTTTTCTTTGTTGTTGAGCACTTTCATGTTTTTTGGTTACTATTCTCTGAGTTAATGGATTGCAGATTCTTTGGTGAGGCCATCAGCTTGTTTAGCTCTGTTGGGGCTGACTTTGGGTTACAGATTCTGTTACGAGCTTGTTTAGCTCTCTGTTTTTGGGTTTTCGGTGGCTTATTGTGCTCCTTGTTGAGCTGTTGGGCTGTTTATCAGTTATTATGTTGTTTTTTAGTTTCATTTCTGGTTCGAGCTTGTTTAGCTCTCTATTCTTGGGTATTTTGTGGTCATTTGGGATTGTTGTCGAGATATGAAGACTGTTTTTTTGGTGATTATGCTGATTCGAGCTTGTTTAGCTCTCTATTGTTGGGTATTTGGTGAGTATTTGAGCTTGTTGTCGAGCTGCGAAGTTTGTTTTTTCAGTTTCTATGCTGATTCGAGCTTGTTGTGCTCTCTATTCTTGGGTATTTTGTGGTCATTTGGGCTTGTTGTCGAGCTATGAAGGCTATTTTTTCAGTTTGTTTGCTGTTTCGACCTTGTTCAGTTCTCTATTCTTGGGTATTTTGTGGTCATTTGGGATTGTTGTCGATCTACGAAGGCTGTTTTTTCAGTTTCTATGCTGATTCGAGCTTGTTTAGCTCTATTTTGTTGGGAATTTGGTGAGTATTTGTGCTTGTTGTCGAGCTACGAAGGCTGTTTTTTTGGTGGTTTGCTGATTCGAGCTTGTTTAGCTCTTTATTGTTGGGAATTTGGTGAGTACTTGGGCTTGTAGTCGAGCTCCTAAAGTTGTTTTTTCAGTTAATATGCAGATTCGAGCTAGTTTAGCTCTCTATTGTTGAATATTTTGTGCTCATTTGGGCTTGTTGTCGAACGATGGATGCTGTTTTGTGGTTATTATGCCGATTCGAGCTCGTTTAGCTCTCTATTGTTGGCTATGTGATTGATATTTTTGCTTGTTGTCGGGTTGTTTTGGCTATTATTTGTTTAGCTCTCTATTGTTGGCTATGTGATTGATATTTTTGCTTGTTGTCGGGTTGTTTTGGCTATTATTTTGGTTTCATGGCTCAATCAAGCTTGTTTAGCTCTATATTGTTAGGAACTAGACATTAAACTAGCCATTACTAAAATAATAAATATGGTAGTTAACAATTTTCTATAAATTTGACATATGTAACCAAACAAAAGAAAAAGAAAAGTTGCTATTTCTATAAAGTGTGTAGCACATTTTCTTGTTTTGAACCAAACAAGCAAACTTCAAAAAACAAGAAAATTTGTACTTTTTGACTTCTCAAAACTTTTCCTATAATTTTTTTAAGAAATACAAGGAAATCAAATTTTTGATGGAAAAAAATTTCCTACAATTTATAGAAATGTAACTAAACACCCCCTAAGGCTCTGATCTCAGTCATGAATTAGTACACTGACAGAGAATAATAAGGAAGCAAGAAGAAATTGAAGAAGGTGTGATGCCTGAACCAACTATAGTCAGCAAGCTTCGTGATCGATCTCATCGCAGCAATTGCAACGTCCTAAAGTTCATAAGCATTATCAAAGAACGAGCATTATCGTTTAATTCTCACATTCAAAACATTCAACTAGAATAACTAATGGGTATTGAATTTACATTCCAAAAAGAAGAAATTTAAATTCAATAGATTATTATCTACAAGACTGGTTTCATCAGGTATATAATCTGAAAGATCCCTTCTTAAAGAGGATTGATATTTTTCCAGCGCTCTAGACCACGTAAAGTTCGATCAAACAAGCACATGACAGTCATGTTTTCATCCAGAAATCCTGATCATGCAATTTATATTCATCATTTGACAATAGATTAAGTGATACGTTAAGGGTTAATGTTGAAAAAGGGGTGTAGACCCAAACCTCGACGACAACGGCGACCCCACGATTCAGGCGAGCTCGACAATATTAGGTGAGCTCGTGATCGATGTAGCGGATTTCAGGCGAGCTCCAGCTCGTGACCGTCAGGCGAGGTCCAGTCGGCGAGCTCGAAGTCGAGCGCAAGCGGAGTCGGTGACCAGGGCCGGCCCCGAGGTTTGGGTTGCCCTTGCCCAATCCAATTTTGATTGCCCCTTATATTAAAAATTTGGTACGAACAATTATCCCCGTTTTGAAAGTTTTTTGTTAAAACAATTGTGTGCCTTTGGGAAATGAATTATGAGAAGAAATTATCCCGGCACAAGTTAAAAAAAAAGGCATTTGTCAGTTAGAAAACCTTGCTGCTCTTATAGTATGAGCTCTTTTAACAGTGAAAATTCCTTAAGGACCCAAAATATGGGACCAATAGGTGGGACAAGTGAGGTGTCCCCCTCCTATTGGATAAGATAATGAGTTGGCCATCATTAATAATGACCAACTCATTATCCAATAGGAGGGGGACACCTCACTTGTCCCCCTATTGGTCCTGTATTTTGGGTCCATGTAGTAAAGCTCTTTAACAGTAGAGTAAAAACTTTAAAACTTTCTCCAAAGCGACAAAGGGTCTACCATAAAGAGAAAAAAGGTACATTTGGTAAAGCATCACTACTCCAAGCAGAAGATAAAGCTAAAGTGGTAACATTGACACATTTCACAAAGGCTAAATGACACTTATATACCAGAAATTATCCCCGTTTTAGAACTTAGATACTATGAGTTCTTTTTTTGTGGCAAATAAACACCGCAAGTTGTTCAAACTTGGCAGTTACTATCCTCAGGATCATGTAAACGTCAAAAATTTTAACTGAATGTTCCATTGTGATTAAATTTGTAACTTTCTAACCATTAATATTTGTTAAAATTATCACTAAACACATCCCAACTTGTTTGTGGAAAATTTGATGTAAAAGAAATGAAAGAAAAATTAATTTGTATTCTCTCAAAATCGATTACAATTTGGATTCCGATTACAAAAGAGAGGAGAATGAATTTGATTCTCCCCTTTGTTTAATTTTGGGTTCTTCTTGGTAGCGATGGAGTGCCTCCTTCGAATGCTTGCGTCGAATTTGCCCTCCGTTGACGATCTAACCGTACTATCTCACGAGAACGATTGACTTGTATGATGAATCCGGTTTAGAACTCTTAACAAGTTTACGAAACTCAGAACGAGTTGAAAACTCTGAAAAGAGTTGTTAAAAAAAACCGAATAATCGATTAGTGTAATTAGCTTGCGTT
Organism: Asparagus officinalis; assembly: GCF_001876935.1. Classification (NCBI taxonomy): domain Eukaryota; kingdom Viridiplantae; phylum Streptophyta; class Magnoliopsida; order Asparagales; family Asparagaceae; genus Asparagus; species Asparagus officinalis. The sequence continues at coordinate 49,807,456 of NC_033801.1, forward strand.
GCAAGTTTAATTAAGAACTCTTAATGAGTTTAAGAACTCAGAGCGAGTTGAAACTCTGTAACAGAGTTGTTAGAACCAAAAATTCGGTTAATAGCCAAGTAGATCTGCCGTTGGTGAAGGGATTCTCTGAGATTTGATTTACTAACTACCAAGCAGTTCCTTGATCTTCAGAAAATTAGCCCTCTCCGCCCAACCTTATGCGGTGTTGATCTCCAAATCTCCAACCCTGTGCGGTTTAGCTGCCAAAACTGATTTCTTCTTACTCAGTTGAGTAATGCAGTTATTTATAGGGGGATAAGGGGTGTAACCACCCCTAAATCCGCTCCTAAGTGGGCGAGAATCCCTCAGAACGTAGGATCAACGATTTTGAGGTCGTTCAGCTTGTGTTTGAACAAGTCAAACGCCTAAGTTGGCGTTCTGGGCCTTAACTCTGCGCCTAAGACTTGAGACGCAGAGTTAAATCTCTACTAGAGATTTAAAACGCACAGGCCACATGCATTCTGGAAATTGGAGACGCATAGGCCGCGTTTGTGCTGAATCTCAACTCTACGTCTTGAGTTTGAGACGCAGGGTTGAGTGTTTGCTGAAGAACGCACAGTCTGTATGCGTTTTGTGTTTTAACTCTGCGTTGCAGAGTTGAATGTCTGCTGGAGAACGCACAGTCTGTATGCGTTTTGTGTTTGAGAAACGCAGAGGTGGACTCTGCGTTTGGGAGAGGTTGTTGGCTTGTAACCTCGTCCGTTAAAACATCGCAAAGGCTACTGCTCATTGATCTTTGCTTGTTATGGGGTGTGAAAGTCGTCAAATTGTAACTTTCACAGTTGGTTATGAAGGCTACTGAATAGAATTTTCATCAGCTGTCAGAAATGTCGTTGATTTGTAACTCTTCTTGATCTATGTGAAAATTCCTCTGTTTGTAGCTTTTGTTTGTTGAAGCTTGATGGGGATCAGCTATCTATTATGATTTTTTAGACATGCTACAGAACCCCCTCCAAAGTTTTCAAAAGTTCGCGGTTGACTGAGACAAATTTTCAGAATACTTTGGATCCTAAAATTTAGTTGGTTGGTTATTCACTTCGTCTGATTTGGAGACATTGCGAACTTGGTTGTTGGAATGCTGAAATTCTATTTCCTCGAACCAAACAAGATAGCTTTTGAGTCTTGATGACAATGAACTTAGTCAAACAAACTAAATCCCAAGTCATCGTCAGACTCACCAACATGCTCGTCCTTCTTCTCTTTTTCCTTAGAGGCAAGAGCAGCAGCATTCTCAGCAGATGCAACAGAGATAACAACAACAACAAGGACGTTCTTGTAGGCATTGACGAACATGTGAAGCGCAGCTGCAAGAGTTGGGTAAGAGAGAGTCGAGGACGGTGAAGCAACCATAGAAACACCAGCTGCAAACTTGTCAACGAGGTCATCCTCTGTGAGGTTGAGTACCTCTGGTCTTAAGACAAATCCATTGTCATAGACAGAGAGAATCACAAGCCCATATGAGAATGGCTTTATCCCAAATTTAGTCAGGAGGGCAGCCTCAGAGGAACCCATTTTATCCCCTTTCTTGATCAGCTCAACTGGGGTAATGAGTTGCGCGCAGCTTCTGTCTTCATTAATCTTGGTGGGAATGTTAAGCGATTTAAAAGAATGAGTTGTGCGTAGCTCCTGGCTTCATCAATCTTGGTTAGGATGTTAAACCACTTAAAAGAATGAGTTGTGCGTTGGATTGAGCCAGATGATTTCAATGTTGTTTATTGTAATCTATCTACATTCCTCCAATAGACTCCACAGCGGAGTCGTCTGTTTCTTCTCAGCTTTGGTCACCTTGATGGCCACATCTGCTTCCCTCTATTTATTTAAAGCTATGTCTTGGCTTTAAATGTCGAGAAATTCATTTAGTGGCGTTTAAAACGCATAGGTGGATTCGCATGCTTGAAAATTAAAACGCAGAGTTGAACTCTGCGTTCAGAAGCTCAACCAACGCAGACGCACAAGTCGCGTTTGGTGGGATTCTGGGCCTAGAATCTCGCCCTGATTCGACAGCTCACAGCTGTCTATAAATAGATAGCTGGGGTCAAATCAAAAGTCATCCGACTTTTCATCTGTCTTCTTTCGAAAAGCTTAACGAAGATTTTGTTTTGAACTCCGGTGAATCCTGCTCATCTTCTCCGATCATCATCCTTAATGGGTCCAAGAAAGAAGACTGTCTCCCGTCAAAGGTCGGCCGCTGCCGCTGCTTCGAGTTCTCGGTCAACCTCGGCTGTCGGCGGTGATGAAACTCAGGCTGGTGCGCCGTCGACACAGGCTTCTCTCGTCGATGGTAAGTATCGACCTTCATGGTCACAAAACTTGCTTCGACGAGTTCTCTGAAAACTCTAGATGGGTTCTTGTGAACGAGGAAGATGACTCGTTTTGATATTATAACGCAGAGTTGGGACTTTGCGTTTCGAATTTGAAATGTTGGGGTCCGACTTCTGCGTTAATGAGTTTTAACGCATGGTTTGGGCTATGCGTTAGAAAGTTTAATGCAGGGTTCGACCTTTACGTTGATAAACTTTAACGACAGGTCTGAACTGTGCGTTTGAAAGTTTGACGCATGGTTCGACCTCTGCGTTTGATAAAATTTTAACGCCAGATTTGAACTGTGCGTTTGAAAGCTTGACGCAGAGTTCGACCTCTGCGTTGATAAAATTTGAACGCCAGATCTGAACTGTGCGTTTGAAAGTTTTTTTTAGGGATTTTAACTAAGGTTCCCTTCGTTTGATTAATTGAATACTTTTCTCTTTTGCAGTGCCTTACTCCCGCGAACCTCTTACTCTTCGTCACCACTTTGGGCGCGAGGGTGGTGTGGATTTAAATATGCAATTCAATCTGCGTCAAGAACTCCCAATTTTTCAGGATACCGACAAGGATCGTGTCACCCTGATCTCGAATCCAAGCCCGGCTGTACTCAGGATTCTAGTTACAGACGCCAAGTTTGAAACTGAATCCCGCAAGAAGCTCACCAAACTAACTTTTCTATTTGGGGATCATGTCACCATCTCAAAAGAGACCATACATGGTGGCCATTACAAATGGCTAAGGCAAATCGGGGATCGCCGCTTCTTCCTCCCTGATATGCACAGAATGTTTCCTATTTCCTACTATCAATGTGCCTCTGTTCCCCGTCATATGAATTGGACTTGGTTAGAGAGCAGGACGGGGTAGCTGTTGGAGCTTTGACTTACAAGGGCGTACACACCGTTGGTTACAATCGACAGGTGTCAGCTTTGGAGCCCTGCTTATTCTCACGGGGGTATCCTTTAGGGGAAACGGCTAGCACAGCCAACACTTTTATGCGGAAATTTCTGGTCGTGAAAGGAGAGTTCCCCTCCTCAGTATTTAGAGCTCCTGGATGGGTACACTCTGCCAAGACAGGATGGTAGGCACGAATGACGGAATTTGTGCTGGCAGAGTTAGAGGGGCCATTAGCTCAATCTGGGCTTAGTTGTCCTATAATGGCTACCAAATGTGGTATTGCCTACAACCACTATAATTTCTTTACTGTACTGGAGAGATATAATCTGGATACTTGCACATTTTTTACGCCAGAAGGAGAATTAGGGTTTGCCCTACATAAAATGTATGATGTCTCGGGCCTTCCTTTTGGAGATTTGCCCTATGAAGAATTCATCCCTGGGTCCAACGAGCTCAGAATTTTGAAGGAGATGAATCCTGAAGTCTATGACACCTTGTGGGAAGTAATGTGTCATTTTCAAATCTGCACCCAGCTGACGGGGACACGTGGGCGTGGTATAAAACAGCTATCTTGGGCTGAATACCTTTTCCAGAATTTGTCACATAAGACTGCTGTCGTGTCTCGTTGGGATGTGAGCACCCCTGAGACTATCCAAGCTTTGATTAATGATGCCACTATTTATTATGTCAGCGAAGGAGTAGAAGATGACTTCCCGGCACAGACTGAATTTGAAAGCTTCCACTATCAGGCTGCTACGCCTATTTCTGACATGGCCTTGTTGGCAGGCTTTCTCATACTGTGGCTGAAGCGGTGTGTAGTCCCTACCAGGCCGATAGATGCTATGATGATAGAAGTAGTGTACCCGACTGTCCTCTTAGCTCACGGGAGACCTGTGAACTTACTTTCAACTATGACGTGCTGTTTGCAGCATGGTTTGAGGGAGTTGTGCCTCGAATTCATTCAGGTGAAGGAGATAGACTCTGAAGGAAAGAAAAGTCTGGTGACACCAAATCCTCGAGTACCCTTGCCGTATACTTATCTGATGGCTTGGTACGTATCCCATTGTCCACATTTGATGAGTGCTCCATCTTCCTCGGATGAAGGCTTCATCCCTTTCATGCAAAGACTAGAAGAGGCTATTTGGGAGGGCACCTATGTAGTGAGGGTCCGTCAGATTCTGTCGAGAGACCTCAATTACCACATATTCTCCTGTTTCCCAGACTTTGATGGTGGCGGCTATGGGCAGGTATTCCAAGATACAGCTGGCCCTAACGGTTTTATCCGTTTAGACGGGGGAGTTTTCCATTGGCTATTAAACATTAGACCTGGTTATCTCCTCCTCAGGCAAAATGAAAAATGCATAATTGAGCCGTATCAGCCGTACCGATTTGCTCGCCAGTTCGGGTATGACCAATTATACATTGGAAATCCGAGGGGCCAACTTGCAATTACAGGCAACATATATGAGGGAGCTCGGGCCTGGTATTACTCTACTGTAGGCTGCACTGGGGCTATCTTTAGATTACCCCACAAAGCGCCTAATACTCTTCTCTCCATGGCTTTTTGCAACTGGTATCATACAGCTTCTAAGATACCCGATTATAAGCTAAACCTGTCAGGCCTTCGAGAGATCAGAAGGATGTATTCGCCCCGAAAAGGAGCTCGAGTATCTCGTCTAAAAGGGGATCAACGAGTTTTTACATTGTGAAGATGAGGCTGAGGAAGGAGAAAGGGACCTGGGACTAGAGAACGCTCCAATAGTGAGCCCTAGGGCTGCTGAAACTCCAAGAACGAAGGCATCTGGAAAGAGGGCTTTGACTGAAGAAGAAGCACTTCAGTACGAGAAACGTACTCGCAGGAAATTGCTAGTAGACCCTCCTTCCCAGAAACTAATAGCGGATGCTTTTAAATCTGCCGGGGGAGGGGAAGAGCAAGAACAAGCTGCTGCAAATCGTCCTGATCACACAGGCCCTCATTCTGGGGGTTCTGCATTTGCCGGAGAATTTTCCTCTTACTATCCTTTAGATCAGGAAGAGGGTGGAGATGAGTCACTGATTGGGGATACGGGGGCTTCTCCTACAATAGACCCCGATATTTCACCATTTCTAGATCAAATTCCCGGTGCTACCCCTTCGTCTGCAGGGACATTGCCTACAACGTCTCCCTCTGAAGAGGTTAGACTGCCTACAGATGAACCGGTGATAGATGAACTTGCGAATTTTAATGAGAATCAGTCTCCTGCTTCTTCCGTGTTATTGCCACATTCGGGGACCATTATTCCTAGTCCAACGACTGGCAAAATGACTAAAGTGGATACGACTGCAACTTCTCCGGGACTTTCGGCTGCAGATGATGAAGAGGCATTAGATTATGGGACTTCTTCGGGTAGTACCGGCGCTGATGAGGGGGAAAGTGATGGTGATGATAATTCGGCTGACTGGGCCAAGCCACCGCCACTCTCTTCTGATAAGGCGTCTGCTTACGTTCCTTCTTCCCCCATTGGTAAAGATTATCCATTCTGATTTGTTTGGTGTTTCTATCTTTTATACTAACTGCTCTTTTGTGTAGGTTCTCTGACTCACGAGGTTGCTGACACGACTTTGCCCCCGGGCCAACATGTGGCATTTACTTCTCCTTCTGAGCAAATACCAGCAACGTCGACTCCTTTGCAAGAAGAATCCCCTCCGTTAACGATTCCTCTCAAATCTGTGGGGATGGAGAATGTGCTAAGCTCAGCCCAAACAGGGGTACTCATGGTTCTTCCTTCCAGTCCTTCACAATTGGACGTCACTATGGCTTCTCCGGCTTCTTCACGGTCGTCACCTACCGTTCTTGCACCAGGGTCTATGATTTTGGGCTCCTCAACAACATCTCCTGTGAAGTCTTTAAGTCCAGTGGTCATCCCCTCCATGCTTAAGATTTTTGTACGACCTCTAGAGGATATGATGAAGGTGGCTATTGAGGAGGTTGGTGCCGGACGAGCTACATTTGACTCTTTTAAACCAATACCCATGCCTTTCTTGAGCGGCATTCGATATGTGGATAACGCTTGTTGGTTTCAGCACTACTCCGAGAACATCTCTCGGTTGGAAAAAGATCTGAGGACTTTGGAAGAATTGCGTTGCGCCGATCTTGCTGCCCAGACCATATTAGTTTTTGATGATCTTAAGGCTGAAGCAAATCGCCAATACGAAACTCTTCAAGAAACTATCATTGAAAGGGAGCTCGAGATTGCATCCTTACAGGGGCAATGCATTCAGAAGCAACACGCTATGGATGCTTCTAATGCTGCCGTACAAACGTCCAGGGTGGCACTTGATCGACTAGAGGTGGAGATGGCTCGACACAGGGTTGAGCTTGCGCGAGAAGAGGAAATTTTAAAGAGACTCACATTAGAAAGCGTGAAGACTTACGCCAACTATCGTTCGTCGGTCCAGGACCTTGAACTTATCCAAAAGAAAGCTATTGCGATGACGCCGGATGAGATCGCACTTAAGAAGAAAGCTGAGGTGATGGTGCAGGCCGCTCACGAAGAAAGGCTATCTGCTATTAAGTCCCGGCTTGCATCTTTCACTTTTACTGGTCCGGAGGCTTAATTATGTATTGTTCAAGGTTTTTGTATCACTTCTTAATATTTCTGAGTAAAATAAAAAGAGTGATTTTGGCTTTTCTCTATTTATTGCATGTGTCGTGTTCTGTCTTGAAACAATGAAATCATATGAAGAATGCCAAATTTATAAAATTTCCTTTATTATCATTTAAGATAATTCTAGAAAAACTTTAACTTGTCGGGGATACGTACTCGTCACTCCCTTAGGATATGACTCGTTCAATAGAATTCTTTCTGTGTTATTTTTTTTTGTTATAAACACTGAAAGAAATCCGCAAGTGCCAACTTAAAATTCTCTTTATTATTATTCGCGATAATTTCAGAAAATCTTAATCTGTTAGGGATGGGTATATGAACACTTGTTATTCTTACGTAGAAGAATCAACTGGTTCAAACGAGTTGGAACTGTTGGGATGGGTATATGAACACTTGTTATTCTTACGTAGAAGAATCAACTGGTTCAAACGAGTTGGAACTGTTAGAGGTATCTTGTTAACGTTACGTAGAAGAATCAACTGGTTCAAACGAGTTGGAACTGTTAGAGGTATCTTGTTAACGTAACAGAGATTCGTGGATCTATTGCTCTATTGAAAAGAGTCAATAGATTAATTTTGTCATAGGTATGATATTAACGTGACAAGAAGAAATATAACGATCAGGATAATTTTGAGAACTTATCGCTCTATTGAAGAGAGTCGATAAGTTAATTTTTGTCAGAGGTGTAATTTTAACGTGATAAGAAAGATATTGCGATCGGAGCAATTTTAAAGACTTATCGCTCTATTGAAGAGAGTCAACAAGTTGATTTTTGTAACGTGACAAGAAAGATATTACGATCGGAGCAATTTTGAAGACTTATCGCTCTATTATAGAGAGTCAATAAGTTGATTTTTGTCAGAGGTGTAATTTTAACGTGACAAGAAAGATATTGCGATCGGAGCAATTTTGAAGACTTATCGCTCTATTGAAGAGAGTCAATAAGTTGCTTTTTGTCAGAGGTGTAATTTTAACGTGACAAGAAAGATATTACGATCGAAGCAATTTTGAAGACCTATCGCTCTATTGAAGAGAGTCAATAAGTTGATTTTTGTCAGAGGTGTAATTTTAACGTGACAAGAAAGAAATATTTTTAGCGTCTCGCTGGGAAGGACTGCTAAATGTTTTATCATCGGAGTGATGAATTGTATTATTTGTGATTTGAACGAGCTTTGGGGAATTTTATCACCCCGTTGAAAGGCAGTTAATCAATTGGTTATTCGATACTCTGCTGAGGAGAGTTGGTAAATTACCCAGGATTTGAATAATTTTGGAGATTTATCGGAGAATCGATAAGTGGATTCTGACAGAGGAATTATAGCCATATTGGTGTTAGTGCCAGCTAAATTCAAACTCTGTGGGGGTGATGATCGTTTAGGGTTTAATATTAACCTGCTAAGGATTTAGATTCTACTGAGGAGATATAGAGGTTTTGATCGACTCTCTGTTAAAAGGATTCATGACCTTGGGGAATAAGTGTCATATTTGAAAACATAAGTGTTGATTCTTCTTTTAGAAGAGTTGCAACGCAAAGGTAACCTTTGCGTTTAAGGTTCAAAACGCAGAGTTAAGAACTCTTGTAACGTAGGTTTAAGCCTTGCATTTGGGAATTGGACGCAGAGATGAGTTCTGCGTTTAAAGTCTAACCGACTTTATCTACTAACGCGGAAGATCGCGTTTCAGAGATGGTTAGGATTCTTTCCTAGAATCCCACACCGATTTAACAGCTTGACGGCTGTTATAAATAGACCTGAGTGGTCACATCAAAAGTCATTTGACTCTTTCTACTTTTAGCTTGATTCCAAGAACGAGAATTCTCGTTTGAGTTTCGATCGATTCTCCGACGAACTCCATCTTCTCCGATCAACTACACGCATGGCGCCTAGGAGGATGAGTTCAGGTTCTAAGAAGATCGTCAAGGCGGCTTTGGAGGCATCACTGGCCGACAACACCGACAATTTTGCTGCTCTCACGAGCACTTCGACATTGCCGTCGTTGTCGTATGGGCCTCGTTGATGTGGTAAGTGGTGGCCATGGTAACTTGTTACGACAAGTTTTCTGAAAACCCTAGATGAGTTCTTATCAACGAGGAAGATGACTCATTTCTTTATAATTGGAATGCACAGTTAGAACTTTGCGTTAATCATGAACTCCGACCGTGAGTTTGGACTCTGCGTTTAAGACGTAGATCTTGAACAACGCAAATTTGGAAGTCTGCGTTTAAGATCAACAACGCAGATTTTGAAGTCTGCGTTTAAGATTAATAACGCAGATCTTGAAGTCTGCGTAGATCTTGAAGTCTGCGTTTAAGATCAATAACGCAGATCTTGAAGTCTGTGTTCAAGATTAGAAACATAGATTTGGGAGCCGGGGTTCAGGATTAGTTCCTTCCATTGGCAACTCCCTTTAGTTATTAACTTATGTTTCTTGTTTTGCAGTGCTTTTTCCTAACGTGCCACTTCTTCTGGAGCAGCATTTCAGCTATACTGACGATCCAGAAGTGGGAAAAACTTTTGGTCTTCACAGAGAGATTCCTCTATGCACTTTCCCTAGTTTGGAGCGGACACGTTTAATTAGGTTTACCGGGTGTTCCACTCTTAGGGCTCTGATCACTGATCTGGATCTAGAAACACCTGCGGGTCTGGATCAATTTGTCAAACCGGCATTTTTGTTCGGAGATCACATATTGGCTGATGACCAAGTTGGGTATGTAGAAGATTCCAGGATGCTGCGAAGAGTCGATAATCGTTTCTTCTTCCTCCCAAGCATGAAGAGGATGTACCCGCTTTCATACTTCCTGAGTGTCGGTGGTCGTAGAGGTTTGGCCTTCGATCTTGTCAAGGAGAAGGAGAACATCTTATTTGGATCTGGTCGATCATCTCGTGTACACATTGGCGGGCAACTCAAAGGTCTGAGACCTGACAGATTCGAGAAAAAGGACCTCGCTCAGGAGACACCTCTTCCGGCGAACATCTTCATACGCCAGTTTATTGCTGCTCGAGGTGAGTTTCCTGCACAAGCCTTTCATTCTCCTGGCTGGTTGTTCTCTGGAGAGGATGGCTGGTAGACTTGTATGGTGGATTTCGTTCTTGAGGAACTCAAGGAACCTCTCACTCAGTCTGGCCTTACAATATCAGTACAGGCTACAAGACGTGGGATTACCCAGAACTATCCTTGCTTCTTTGCTATGCTGGAGCGGTATAACCCAGACAGCTGTACCTTTTTCACACCCGTCGGGGAGTTGGGATTTGCTCTCCATGATATGCATGTAGTGTCAGGACTATCCTTCGGGCAAATGACCTATGAAGAATTTGTTCCAACAACTGAGGAACTTTCCGTTCTGAAGACTGCTCATCCGGAGGTATACACCACTTTTTAGGAGTTGATGTGTCATTTCCACATCTGCGCTCAGGTTGTTGGGATGCGTGGAGGTGGTCTCATGCATACTACCTGGACAGATTATTTATTTCAGAACTTGGGTCAGAAAGACTTGATGGTGACCCGTCTTGCTGTAAGCTATGCTAAGAGCATTAAAGCTCGCATCAAGGATCCTAATGATATTTATAAGAACAAGTGTTTATAAGATAGATTTGAAGCTGGCAGTGAATTTGAAAGTTTCCATCGTCAAGCTGCAATTCCCATCTATGACACGACCCTCCTTGCTGGCTTCCTGATGCTATGGTTGAAGCGGTGCGTTATGCCGTCGAAACCGGCTGAATCGATCTTGGTTGAGGTAGTCTACCCAGCCGTTCTCCTGGCTCATGGAAGACCTCTAAGTCTTCTCTCTGTAATGATAGGTTGTCTGCAGAGAGGCTTACAGGATTTGATTTCTGAACTCCTCGACGTCAAGGAGATGAATGTTGCTGGGAGGAAAGTTTGGAAGACTTCCCAACCCCGTGCACCAATGCCCTATACTTATTTAGTGGCTTGGTTTGTGATGCATTGTCCCTCTTTGATGACGGGGATCATACATGATAATGACACATTTGTTCCTTTCGTGCAGAGGCTTGAGTCAGCCATATGGACGACCGTGTACGTAGTCCGGGCTAGACAACTCTTGTCTTTGGAAGACAATTATGATCTTTTTTGTTACCGCCCTTGTTTCGATGGGGCTGAAGAAGAAGGCCCGAAGTTTGGCGACGTAGTCTTCGAAGGGTCCTCGCTTTTAAACACAGGGACCCTCCAATGGCTTCTCACTATCAGAGTGGGCTACCTGGTTTTCTGACTAGGTGAGAGATGTATAATTGAGCCATACATTCCCTCGCGTTTTGCTTGACAGTTCGGGTATGACCAGCTTTATGTTGGTAATCCTAATCCACGATTAGCTCACATTGGGAATCTATACGAAGGTGCTCGTGCTTAGTATTTCTTTTCTGCCCAAGGGACTCATGTGCAGTTTACTCTGCCTAGTTTGCCGCCTAGTTGTTCCACCGTAGCGGACTTCCGCGATTGGTTTGACAAAGCTTCTCAAATCCCCGAATATAATATATATACTTCATGCATAAATGAGATCCGAGAACTTTATAAATCAAGAAGTGGTTCCGCCAGGACTCGATTGCTAGGGATAGAGGATTATCTGTCCTGCGAACGAGAGGCGGTCGGAATCGAGGAGACCCCGAAGGAGTTACCCGCTGCTGAGCCTTCTGAAGAAGAGGATACTAAAGAAGTTCTCGAGGGAGCACCCGAAGGAGTTACCCGCTGCTGAGCCTTCTGAAGAAGAGGATACTAAAGAAGTTCTCGAGGGAGCACCCCTTCCTGAGCCTCGCTCCTTAAGATCATGAGGGAAGAGGCCCCTTACTGCTGAGGTGGTAGGTGAATATGACAGGGGCATTCGCAAACAAAAACCCATTGTAGCCAAGAATTCCAAGGAAACCAAGTTGATGGGGGATGCCATAAAGTCGGCACGTGCTGTATCTCCTGAGAACAAAGGGGATACTATGCTTCAAGCCGCTACTCCCGGTCCTGAAATGACAACAGGTGGGCGGGGGTCGACCGCCCCAGGCTCAGTGTCAAAAATGCTCGAAAGGTTATCATCTGAATCTGCCCATCGCCCCACTTGCACTGATTATGCGAATTGCTTTACTTATCCGACTGCTCTGCCCCCAAGCTCGGAGACTTTGAGGAAGCTTATCGAGCAATTAGAGCATTGGATGCAAATGACTATCGACGTCGTTAGTCTTGGGGATGTGAGCTTCAAGGTTTTTGAACCTCATCTGCTGGAGTGTCTCGCTAAGATCAGGCACCAAGGGAATGCATTATGGACCGATAATTATCACGAGAGCATTGTCATTCTGGAATATGAATTGGAATTCCTTTCAATGCTGCAACGCGACGACATAGGACCAGAAGTGGATCGGGCTCTTTTTCAGGCTAAGGCACTGAAAGCACAGCATCAAGAGGCTCTTCAGAAGAGTCTGTCTGAGAAGGAGTCTCGTATTGCCAGCCTACGTCGGGAGCATCTCCAAGTATAAGTGGACATGGGCAATCTTACTATGGGTATCCAGGATACTGCAACAGAACTTACCCATGCTGGTGTTGAGCTATCTCAGATAAATACCCAGTTAGCTGACGATATGGAAGTTATAAAAGGGTTAGTTGCTCACTGTGATGGGCTTTTCAAAGGCTATTGCGATGAAATTGTTGCTACTGATAAGCTTCGGCGAGAGATTGCAGAAGCACCACCTGATGAAGAGGAGCTCAAGAGCAAGATAATCGAAGAAATCAAAAAGGCTCGTGAGGAGAATATATCAGCGCTAAAGTCTAAGCTCAAGTCCTTTAGGCTGATGAGCCCCGACGCTTAAGATTTGAATTGCTTTTGGCGGAGGAATAAATTTGTATCATTTTCATTTCGATTGTTTTCACTTTTGTATTCAAATTAACAATATTGAATGAAAATGATATCATTTTGGTTTTCATCATCTCTTTTGTTGAAATCTGGTTCATGGCAATGAAAAGTAATGCTAATGCTATAAGTGTAGTGTTAACTCAGCATGAAATCAAAATTCTCTTTATTATCAATTAGAATAATTTCAGAAAATTTCAATCGTCAGAGGTGTAGTGTTAACATGATGACATACAAAACAGGAAAATTAAAATTCATTCCCGAAATACACTATGAATGGGCAACCCCCAGCCTGATTTGGTTGGGGTTTAGGGGGCTACATGATTTATGAAAAATATATTTTAAGAAATTTCCCGTTAATTGGCATCATGAGCATGTCTCCTTTTTGATTGATAAGGCGATAAGCTCCATTCGAATACACTGATTCTATTACGAAGGGCCATTCCCATTTAGGATTGAACTTCCCTTTGGTTTTATGTGTCATCACCATGGGTCGTCTGTTGGCCAAAACTAAATCGCATTTCTTAAAGATCCGTTCTTTAACCTTTTTATTGTAGGTCTTAGAAATCCGGGCTTGATATAGTTCAATTTGCTGCTGAGCTTGAAGTCATTTGTCGTCTAAGGCTTCAAGTTCTTTCAGACGTCATTGATGTTTCTCTTCCTCTGTCAGTCTAGTTGTAATTGCGACTCTCAGGGAAGGGATTTGAATCTCTAATGGTAGTACAGCTTCGTAGCCGTATACTAAAGAGAACGGCGTAGCTCTTGTAGGGGTCCTCACCGTTGTGCGATAGGCCCACAAACATTCGCCGAGTCTTTTGTCCCAATCGCGTCGGCTCTTGGAAACAAACTTTTTGAGAAGCTTCACGATGGTTTTGTTAAAAGCTTCTGCAAGGCCATTTGCTGGTGGATAATATGCTATAGATGCAACACTTTAGATTCTAAACTTATCACAAAATCTCTGAAACCCAAAGCTGACAAATTATGTCCCGTTGTCGTGAACCATTTGTCTCGGGACTCTAAAGCGGTATATTACATGATGTTTGATGAACTTGGTTACATTCGAAGTCTTGACCTCTTTGAGCAGGATTGCCTCCGCCTATTTGGAAAAATAATCGGTTACTGCCAGAATAAACGGTGCCCTTTGGAAGTCGGAGGGGAAATTGGTCCTACGATATCCATGCCCCATATTTCAAACGGCCAAGATACAGATGTGAGATGTAAATTACCCGACGCTTGGTGGATAAAGTCACCATGAATCTGACATGCGTGACAGCGTTTAGCGTAGTCAACTGTGTCTGAGAACATTTTTGGCCAATAATAGCCAATTCGTCGAAGGCGATCTCCCAATTTAGCTCCGGGTTGATGAGCTCCACACATTCCGTCATGGGCCTCCTTGAGGGCTTCTTTTGCCTCTTTTCGTGAAAGGCATTGAAGCAAAACTCCATCATATGACTTACGATACAGGATTTGAGAAACTGTATTGTAATAGAATTGGAGGGCCTTTCGTTTGATAGCGGCCGCTTCTTTAGGGTCATCGGGAAGAATTCCGTACATGATATAGTCGATGTACGGGAATCTCCAATCCCTAGATTCGAACTCCATCGAAGTTGTATAGACTTCTCCTGTCGGTGTCTTGTTTGAACTTTCCTCTATAGGAATCTTGGAACGGTATAGCTCACGTCCCGTGACTGGAATCATTATTTCAGCCCCTGGTGGCAATTCTAATGAAGTTGCCAACGAGGCTAAAGCGTCTGCATAAGCATTCTGAGCTCGTGGAATGTATTCAATAAAGCGTCTGCATAAGCATTCTGAGCTCGTGGAATGTATTCAATAAAGAAACCTTTGAACTTCTTAGCTTGCTTTAGCACTGCGAAGTAGTACGGGATCCAATAAAGAAACCTTTGAACTTCTTAGCTTGCTTTAGCACTGCGAAGTAGTACGGGATCAGATCCTCGTAACGCACTTCGTATTCTCCTCGGACTTGATTTACAATTAGCTGAGAGTCACCGTAAGCTTCAAGATGTCGGATATTAAGTTCTTCAGTAAATTGCATTCCTAGTAGCAGAGTATTATACTCAGCTACATTATTGGTACAAGGTTCGATTAGGGAAAATCCTCTTGGGATCACGTGACCGTTTGGAGAAACGAACACCACTCCTACTCCCGTAATCGCTCCATGAGGGTTTGCTCTAGATGCCCCGTCGAAGAATAATTTCCACACTTGCGTAGCTTCTTGAGTGACGCAAGCCTCAGCGACTTCATCGGGTAATTCTTCATACAATTTAGATGTCCTTGGAACCGGATGATCGGCTAAGAAGTCTGCCAGTGCTTGACCCTTGATCGCCTTTTGGGGCATGAATTGCATGTCATATTGTGACAAGAGAATGGCCCATTTTGCGAGCCAGCAATTTAAAGATGATGGCCTCGTCATTAGAACTCTCAAGGGATTCACCTTAGAGATGACGTGAATTGTTTGTCCAACTAGGTAATGTCGCATCTTTTGAACTGCGAATACCAAAGCGAGACATTCTTTTTCGACCGGATTATACCGGTGCTCAGCTCCCATCATGGTCCTGCTTAAATAGTAGATGGCTTGCTCTTACCCTTGATCGTTGTTCTGGGCCAACAAAGCTCCAAGAGAATGTTTCATGGCTCTCACATACAACAGGAATGACTTTCCTGATATTGGGGCCACGAGAACTGGCGGTTGGGTGAGATATCTCTTAATCTCCTCGAATGATTTTTGGCATTCTCTATCCCAAACAAAGGATACTCCTTTCTTCATGAGCTTAGAAAAAGGTTGGCAACACCCTGAAAGATTTGATATGAATCTTCGAATGTAGGCCAGTCTGCCTTGCAAACCTCTGAGCTCTTTGAGATTCTTCGGAGGTGGCATGTCCTGGATAACACGCACTTTTTCTAGGTCAAGAGAGATTCCCTTGGAGGTGACGATAAATCCTAGGAATTTCCCACTTGATACCCCAAGGAAAGATTTTATTGGGTTCATCTTCAGTTAATGTGCTCGCATGATGTCAAACATTGTTTTCAAGTCTGTAAGATGATCGCCTTTATGTAGGCTCTTTACTGCTATATCGTCAACATAGCACTCGATCTTCTTACGTAAGTGTTCGCGAAAGATGGCGTTCATTGCACGTTGATAAGTTGCACCTGCGTTTTTCAGGCCGAAGGGCATCACTGTGTAGCAATACACCCCCAGTGGTGTTCTAAATCCAGTATGTTTTTCGTCTTCCGGGTGCATCTTGATCTGATTGTACCCGGAGAATCCGTCCATGAAAGACATCCTTTCATATCCGCAGGTGTTGTCAATCATAACATCCGTGATAGGAAGTGGGAATTCATCTTTTGGACA
This sequence comes from Asparagus officinalis, assembly GCF_001876935.1. NCBI lineage: Eukaryota > Viridiplantae > Streptophyta > Magnoliopsida > Asparagales > Asparagaceae > Asparagus > Asparagus officinalis. The sequence goes on from NC_033801.1 coordinate 49,823,552, forward strand.
AGCTGCATTAAGATCGCGGAAATCAATGCATATCCGGACCTTACCGTTCTTCTTGGGAACTGGAACAATGTTGGTCACCCAGTCCGGGTGTTGTTCCTCCCTGACAAAACCCGAGTCTATAAGCTTTTTAACCTCTGACTCAATCGCTTCCATGACCTCTGGACAAAACCGGCGTTGTTGTTGTTTGACGGGTTTTGCATCCGGATCGATGTTGAGACGATGCGTAGCTACATTTGGGTCTAGGCCATGTATATCTTCATAATTCCAAGCAAAGACATCTATATATTCTCGGATGAGAGATATAAGGTCCTCTTTTTCAGATGATTATAAGTCTTCAGCTATAAAGATAGGCTTAGGGTCAGATTCATCTCCCATGTTGACCTGGATCACTTTATCTTCAGTGGGTGGTTTGCGTTGTTCGAAGCGCATATCCCACAAGATGTTGAGACGTTTGATCGAAGGATCGTCGGTTGACTCGATTAACTCTTCATCACCCCTTGCGTGTTCATCTGGATGACTAGTTGAAACCATGTTCATAGTCAAACTTTTAAAGAAAGGTCCGACACTAACGTCAGATTCCCAGGAAGATGTTCCGGATGAATGATCCTGACGTAGATAATTATTGATTTCATTTTCTGAGGCAGAGGGAGTTGTGACATAAGCTAAGCCTCTTCCGGTTTTTTGATAGTAATCCGGAGGTTTTCCTTCAGGGGCTAGAGACATTCGGATCGGGTTTCGCCTACCTTTTCCGAAATTTAAACCCTGTTTTTCATTAAAGTTATATCCCATTCGTTTCATTAAGTGTATAGAATTGGGTTCGTGGTAATGGAATTGGGGAACTCCGTCATCTTCCTATGAACTTCCTCGTTTGAGTTGTTCGGGTTTGACTTTACCAAAACAGATCGGCTTCTGCCCTTTCCTTTTGGATGAGATTTTCAAGATAACCTTCTGTGCATCTTCTACTTCTTCACCTGAAGTGAAGGATGACTTAATCGGCAATGTGAGAGATGCTTCTGTACACAATGTGTGCCAAGGGTTGGTACCTACATTATGATCATTCTCTATTTGTTTATTTTTAGAGGACACATCAGACAAGTACACCAAAATAAAATCTTCATTAATACACCATTCGCCCTCACTCGGTACATTATTATTGCCCTCATCTTGACCCATTACATTGAAGTTTAATTCCCATGGATAATCTTCTTCAAGATCTGGTTCGATATCAGCTTCATTGCCACTGTCAACATCTTCTATTTCCTGGGATTCCAGGTAGAAGACAGAGTCAGTGTGAAAGTTTTCTACCCCTCGGAAAGGATATTTTTCTGCAATCAGGGTTCAAACTTCTCCCTCGTCATTAGCATACTTCATAACCTGATGTAGGGTAGACGGGACAATGCGGTTTGCATGTATCCATGGTCGTCCTAACAATAGATTGTAAGACGTGCCCGCGTCTATAATGTAACAAGTTACTTCAGACTTGAGATCTCCAATTTAACACCTGAGTTTGATTTTCCCCAGGGGCAGAGTACTGTTGGCGTTGAACCCGAAGATGGTAGTTTGAGTGGTGTTCAGCCGATGCATGGGAATCCCTAAGACCTGCATGACCCTGTAAGGCATGATGCTAAGAGCTGAGCCCGGGTCAACTTGGACACGACTGATTTCGGAGGATCCGATATACCCTGTGTAGTATAGCGGTCTGTCGTGCTTGTGTTTGACCTGCATATCTTCCTGAGTAAACGATATGCAGGGTAAACTCCTTGCCGCTTGCAGACATTGCAGGCTAGGTTGGTCTTCAGAAGTTTCAGGAATTAGAGCGATTTGTGTAATAAAACTCTCTGTATTCTTTAATGCTTCAATTTGAGCTTCCTTAGTAGTTTTGGACAACCTTAGGAGCTCATATAGAGTAATCCTGGCTGGTATGTTGGCCAGCTGCGCCATGACATTGAATTGGAAAGGAGCGCTCGACTCCCCAAGTTCCTGGTGAAGATTTTTGTTGAACCGAAGCTCCTTTTGTTTTCCCTTATCAACTAGCTTTTTTGGTACAGAACCCCCAGCGTCTTGGGGCTGTTCTTCAGCTTCTTGAGCATTCTGGTTGTAGTCCCTCAAGTAAGCTTTTTCTGATCGAGTACCAGGGTTACCTTCTGGGTATGCAGCCAGGGCAATTCTTTCTTCCTCTGAATCGGTGAGAGGTTTGAGGTGATTATCATCATCATTAATAGAGGGGCTGATCATGTTGGACGACTTAACCTTTCCTCCCTTCTTTTTGGACGTGGTTTTCATCCACTGCCAATCTTCTACTAGGTCGGAATGTACCCACATGATCTCCCCTTTTGGGGTAGTGAGGGGTACCAACCCCCTATCCTTCTGACTGTGCAAGTCAGTGTTTTTCAAGCGCAGTTCTCCTTTATGAAAGGGGACAACACCATCTGTAGTCGCCACCGGCGGGAAGTCACCGAATTAGACCGCTATCATATTAGTAGATACGGTCTTTTGCTCAGGCTTTAAAGTGAGCACATTAGCATTCACCAAATTTTACAGGATGTCTTTAAAGACGTAGCACCTTCTGGTAGGATGCCCTAGGAATCTATGATAGAGGCAGTAATTAGGGTCATCCACCTTTCCTGCTTCATCCGGCTTCTTGATTTCGGGAAGCTGTAGCTTGTTATTCTTCCGTAGTAACTAGAACAAGGTGTCTACATGCTCCTCTTTAAATGAATACTACTTGGGCGCTCTTTGCTGGTTTGGTGCCTTGCCTTGTTTAGCAGGTGGTGATGCTCGTGTGTTGGCGTCTGCTGCCAAAGTCTCCTTTCCTTTAGACTGCTGGGCATTGTGTTGATTACGTTGCTGTTGCAGTTTAGGCTGTGCTACTTCTTCGGCTTTCACTCGAGCAACAATCTCTTCGTCTTGTTCTCCTTGCGATACTAGTTGCCTCCAGGAACGACATTCTGCTACTCTCATCTGAGCAAGGAGTTGTGTCTGCAAGTTATGCCTGCAAGTTTCAACCAAAGTTGATTGAGTCATACCTGAAGGGCATCGCAATGCCATACTACGGAATCTCTCCACACAGGTCTTGATAGATTCTCCTTTCCTCTGCTTAGTGGCGAGAAGAGTCGGGACCAAAACTTTTGTATCCTCCTCGAAGAACCTGGCTAAGAAAAGCATTCCCAAATCTATCCATTTCTGAATAGATCCAGCAGGCAGTTTCATAAACCATTCAAAGGCCACTCCTTTAAGAGTGCCGATGAATAAGCGTGTCAGGATGGCGTCGTTTGCCACCACATCTCTAGTCTGAGACTTGAAGTAGTAGATGTGCTGATTTGGTGAGCCTGTGCCATCGAAAGGTTGTAAGGTTGGAGCCTTAAACTTTGGTGGGTATGGAGCTGTGTCCCACTCAGCAGGATAAGGTCGCATCACTCCTTCTTCATGGAGTTCGCTTCTATTAGTGATTGCGTTAAGGCGAGCTTCTAGTTCATCCACCTTAGAGGACTGAGGATTCGGATCTCTTTCTGTCTCTCTCTCGTTTTCGGAAGAAGACTCCAAATTATGATTTTCATGTTCTGAGTTCTCGGGTGCTTTCTGTTTTCCTTTGGAGGTTGTCCTTCGGGAAGATTCAAGTTTTTGACCTTTTTCGGCGAGGAGCTGAGCTAACATATCCTTCATTTGGAGAAGTGTCTCTTGTTGTGCATGGAGCATAACGTGGTGTTCGTCAACCCTTTTAGCTAAATCCTCGGGGTCTCCAATCATGTAAACGGAAACTTCTCGTGCCACGACGGAGCTTGAAGATTAAGATTCAACGATTGCCGAATGTTCATCATCAGACGTAATTCCTTTGGCCAACTTTCTATAGTCAACCGAGTGGATAGCTCTTGTCCGCGTCCGAGTATGTCGGTATACTCCTTCGAACTCATCACAAATTTCCCGAATAGTCGGGGAATGGCTTCTTTCTGATTCATCAGAATTGGGCGCCGATCATGTTGATAGTGACCTAAGGATATTCAGCTTTAGAAACCTTCTTCTTCTGATGACGTCGTCGCTTGGTAGGTCTCGCGATGTCGGCTAGTCTATCGAACACAGACTTGTGAGGCTCAGGTGTACAACAGTGGCATTCGGAAAGGACTGCTGAAATAAGCCGCTTACAATGGCATGAATGAGCTACTTGTTGCGTTGGTTTCCCTTTAGAGAGTAATTCTCACAAATCAGAGATTTGAGAGTAATTCCTCGTCGAGCATGATGTTGGGAATAAAACCCCCTGTCCTTGGGTGGGTAAGACTAGTTCTTGTTGGACATGAATCTTAAGTCCATGTTGACTCCCTCGAACTTGGCGGATCACATCGCGTTCTGCGGGTGAAACGCGAGGGTTACGTTGTGATTTGAAAACACCAGGCATTAGCCTATGTTTAATTGATGAAACAGTCCCCTTAGGCTCCTGTTTTGTTTGGACGCACTCATGGGGTGCGTTTTTATCCTTGATAGTACTGTATTTTGGATGGACAACGCACCACTGAGGGTCGCGTTTAAGCTGTATCACTCGAGGATCATAGTTAGGCTCATTGCCGCGAAGTATGCGTTCTGGAGTAGGAACGCAATCTTTGGGCGGGGCTTCAAAAACGCAATCCCCGCGTTGAACCAGGGATCGATTTTCTCGAAGATGCGCTCGTCGGATGGATCTTCTCCGTCTTCGAGCAGCATTCTTCTTGGCTTGTTTCAGAACCTTTGCAGCAACATCATTGGCGTTTATAGAGTTTGACTCTTCTATAGGCCGTTTGTAGCCCGTAGTACGTCTCGTTGATGTAGACGTGGACTGTTCAACTTGTTGGATAGGTCCAACAGAGGCTAAGTCTACTCCGTCAAAGGAGGGGTAATTTGATGAATATCGACCAAAGGAGAGGGCTTTCTTTGACCTTTCAGCAGCAGGTTGGATCTCTTTGGAGATTTTTCGGATGTTGCGTCTAGCCTTGTGGATAAGCGATCCAGAGGACAGATCTTCCTCATACTTGGCTTGATCAAACTCTACCACGAGAGTTTCAACAGTTATTCCAAGCGGCGTTCTTCTTGGCTTGTTTCAGAGCCTTTGCAGCAACATCATTGGCGTTTATAGAGTTTGACTCTTCTATAGGCCGTTTGTAGCCCGTAGTACGTCTCGTTGATGTAGACGTGGACTGTTCAACTTGTTGGATAGGTCCAACAGAGGCTAAGTCTACTCCGTCAAAGGAGGGGTAATTTGATGAATATCGACCAAAGGAGAGGGCTTTCTTTGACCTTTCAGCAGCAGGTTGGATCTCTTTGGAGATTTTTCGGATGTTGCGTCTAGCCTTGTGGATAAGCGATCCAGAGGACAGATCTTCCTCATACTTGGCTTGATCAAACTCTACCACGAGAGTTTCAACAGTTATTCCAGTGAGATGGACATCGGATTACGCCACCACTTCATCGTCAGAGAAGCTAGTCCCCAGCGGAGTCGCCATCTTTTGTTTGTGGAAAATTTAATGTAAAAGAAATGAAAGAAAAATTGATTTGTATTCTCTCAAAATCGATTACAATTTGGATTCCGATTATAAAGGAGAGGAGAATAAATTTGATTCTCCCCTTTGTTTAATTCTGGGTTCTTCTTGGCAGCGATGGAGTGCCTCCTTTGAATGCTTGCGTCGAATTTGCCCTCCGTTAACGATCTAACCGTACTATCTCACGAGAACGATTGACTTGTATGATGAATCCGGTTTAGAACTCTTAACAAGTTTAAGAAACTCAGAACGAGTTGAAAACTCTGAAAAGAGTTGTTAAAAAAACCGAATAATTGATTAGTGTAATTAGCTTGTGTTGCAAGTTTAATTAAGAACTCTTAATGAGTTTAAGAACTCAGAGCGAGTTGAAACTCTGTAACAGAGTTGTTAGAACCGAAAATTCGGTTAATAGCCAAGTAGATCTGCCGTTGGTGAAGGGATTCTCTGAGATTTGATTTACTAACTGCCAAGCAGCTCCTTGATCTTCAGAAAATTAGCCCTCTTCGCCCAACCTTATGCGGTTTTGATCTCCAAATCTCCAACCCTGTGCGGTTTAGCTGCCAAAACTAATTTCTTCTTACTCAGTTGAGTAATGCGGTTATTTATAGGGGGATAAGGGGTGTAACCACCCCTAAATCCACTCCTAAGTGGGCGAGAATCCCTCAGAACGTTGGATCAACGGTTTTGAGGTCGTTCAGCTTGTGTTTGAACAAGTCAAACACCTAAGTTGGCGTTCTGGGTCTTAACTCTATGCCTAAGACTTGAGACGCAGAGTTAAATCTCTGCTAGAGATTTAAAACGCACAGGCCGCATGCATTCTGGAAATTGGAGACGCATAGGCCGCGTTTGTGCTGAATCTCAACTCTACGTCTTGAGTTTGAGACGCAGGGTTGAGTGTTTGCTGAAGAACGCACAGTCTATGTGCATTTTGTGTTTTAACTCTGTGTTGCAGAGTTGAATGTTTGCTGGAGAATGCACAGTCTGTGTGCGTTTTGTGTTTGAGAAACGCAGAGGTGGACTCTGCGTTTGGGAGAGGTTGTTGGCTTGTAACCTCGTCCGTTACAACATCGCAAAGGCTACTGCTCATTGATCTTTGCTTGTTATGGGGTGTGAAAGTCGTCAAATTGTAACTCTCACAGTTGGTTATGAAGGCTACTGAATAGAATTTTCATCAGCTGTCAGAAATGTCGTTAATTTGTAACTCTTCTTGATCTATGTGAAAATTCCTCTGTTTGTAGCTTTTGTTTGTTGAAGCTTGATGGGGATCAGCTATCTATTGTGATTTTTTAAACAGCCTACACAACTCTACTTTAAAGTAGAATTTAATTAAGTTTTAAAAAAAAGAATTTTGTATAGATTCAAAAACAAATTTAAGTGTCTTTCCTTCCAAATAAATCCCTTCCAATTTTCTCAATCAAAGAACCAATCCTTATTCTTCTCCTTTTACTCAGAGCGGTCAAGCTCCCTTTTACAACCGAGCAGTCAGAAATCGAGCAGGAAACTAACCTCAGGGTGCCGCTTCTCGGTCTCGGCATCTGCAAGCACAAATAGAACCCAATCCTCATTCTCGGGCTCCAAATCAAGAACGAGGTCAAGCAGGGAGCTACAAAGCCTGCACTTGGGCGAGTAGAACTCGATCACCGTCGCCTCCTTCCCGCTCGCCAGCGCCCGGTGCTCGGTCTAGCCTTGCTCCTCTGGTGAGAGCCGAACCCTAGGCGCCGGCGGTCGATGAGCGCTCTTGTTGAGGGTTTGGGTGGCGATGGAGGCTAGGCTTTGGAAGGATCTGAAGAGCCATGGCGGTTCCAGAGGGTCGCATGGGGTGGATGAGGCGGCGGCACTGCCTCCGACTCCGGCGAGGTCCCATGGGAGTATGTATGCCACCCGCTAGTTGCCCCTCGGCCCTGCTGCAAGCGAGTCGACACAGGCGAGCTTCGAGTGATGAGCTCGCCTGTAGGCGAGGTGCGGGCGAGGTCCTGGAGAGTTTCGTGAGCTCGCCTAGAGTGGGATCTCGCCTGCGTTGTTGGGAGACACCCTGGATCCAACTGTAGCTAGGGTTTCCTATAAAAACCCTATGCACGAGATGAGATTTGAGAAGAATCTCAGAGAGGCGATTCTTTGAGAGCTAGGTGGCGGTGTTCTTGAGAGTGTCTTCTTCTCCCCGATTTTCTGAGCATGAGATTTTTCAAGTGAAAATCTCATTCATTTAAGAAGAGTTCCTGTAGTAGTTTGATTAAGGAGAGAGAGAGAGAGAGGAGTTTTTCCTATTGGAAAAACTCACTATAGGCGTCAAAAATTACCTATGGGTTCTCGGACGCAGCTCGAGATGGAAAGAAGACAATGAACGTCATTATCCAAGTCGAAGAGGAATATCTAATGTCGACAAGTTAATGAAGTGAGTCGACAAAGCGTACGAGTCAACGGGACGACAGAATAGCAAAGAAACAATCTAATCGGGAATTACGTTTTACTCATGAAAGGTGAAGTTCCACTCATGTCTCATCCGTTCCACATATGATTCACCTATGTGATATTGTAGATCTCTTCTTCATCTTTCTAACGCATTTTGAATCGCATCATTCTGAGATCGGACGAGAAAATTACGGCGAAAACAGTCAAAAAGGGAAACGGCGTCTCGGCCTGGCCAGGACTGTCCCGACCCCGAAAAAGTTGTTTTACGCACGTTTTCTCACTATTAACTGCCCAATTCTAATCCAGATCCACTCCAACTAATTTGAGATTATCTACAAATGTGGTTAAGTGGTTACAATTGAGGATAAGATTAAATCATTCATTCTTATCCGAAAACAGGACTTCTGAAGCCTATAAATACAGTCCTATGGCCTTCATTTGCAAAGAGCCGAAATTCTCGAGCCTTGGCGAAGCCCTGCTAGATTGGAGAGTAAGGAGCACGAATTTTAGAAAGGACAAGGAGATCTCGGTGAGCCATTCAACATAAAGAGGAAGAGTTCAAGAGATCTGCATCCGTTCATTCATTTCCTTGAGATCGTACCTAGTTGTGATTCTCGAGAAGAGTGATTATCTCACTTTGCCGAGATAGTTACTTCAGTTTTTTGTCTCCTTTGTAAGGAAACAAAATCTATTCTTTGATCTGATCAGCCGGTGGTCCACGGATAAACCCCAGCACAGGCCAAGATCACACGCAAACAGCGGGTAATAAACGTCTGTTGTGTGTGTTTTCAGAAAGTTATAATTTTTTATTTTCATTTGTTGAGATCATTATAACAACTAAAGTTGTGATGAGTCCATTAATGAAAAAACCAACTTTCCACCAAAACACGTTTGTGATCACAGTGGGAGCCAACAACCTCGTCGCCGAGGCTGTCGTGCCGCAGCTGATGATCAAGATCCCAGTTGATTCAGAAGTCGAGTACGAGTTCAATGAAGCCAAGTTCGAGGAATATTTCTCCTCGTCTTCACCAGAATCCTCATCTCCCTGCAAGTGCGGAAAGATCTCGTCTTTGAAGGAGGCGTATTCACCGAAAAAGCTACAAGTGACTCTACTCGCCACAACTCCTTGTTGGCCTTCTTGTTTTGATGATGTTTAACAAACAATTTACTTCTAATGTTGTTTGTCTAGTATTTGTGTTTTCGTATTTTTTCTAGGCAAACAACGAGTTGGAGGATGGATGGAATTACGCATTCACGATCATATCCAATGGAGGTTGGCGGAATTGTGGAGTGAAGCCTACGTAATTCAAAGTTAAAGATCAAGTTTAAGCATCATCCGTAAGTGTACCAAGTCGAGCTTATAGAAGATCAAGATCTAGCTTGGGTAACTTAGTTTAGGTTTTATATTATGTGTGTTAAGTACCTTAAGCTCAATATTATATACACACACACATTTTATTGGTTTTCTTGTATATATATGTAGTCATATATATATATATACAACACAAGTTTTGGTTTTATTTGGTTTAACTACTTAGATATGAAACAAATATATTTTCATATACATACTCATATGTTTCATTTTCTATTGTATTTGTAAAAATATTGTATTCTTAGTTTTTGGACTTAACAATAATCATATACATATTTTATTAAGTCTACAAAATCATTGTGCAGAGTTTCAAAACATGGTTTAGCCTAAATGTCAAAATTCACATGTTTACATTTTTATGTTTTGGCCTATTTTGTAAAATGATGATATTTTTCATTTGGGGAGTCGTTTTTAGAAACCAGTCGTTGTAGCATGTTTATTATCATGTCTACAATCATTCCCCAAAGTTTTACATTTTTTGGAATTTATTTGATATTTTTAAACAGTGTTTAAAATCAGCAAATAGTTTTTCAAAACCTATATTTCATGTATCAGTTCACGGTCGACCGCCACGGTCGACACGGTCGACCGCCACGGTCGACACGGTCGACCGCCACGGTCGACACGGTCGACCGCGCCTGAGTCTTTTGCATAGTGTGCAGTAGAAACTTTCGTGGTCGACCGCCACGGTCGACCGTCAGCTGAGAATTTCTCGCGGTCGACCGTCGAACTCTCTGGAGTTTTCTGTTGATTTTTTGTTGCTCGCGGTCGACCGCCGCGGTCGACCGCCGCTCTGTCAGATCAGTCCCAATGGCTAGTTTCCAGAGCCGTCGTAGTGTGATTTTTTAGTCTTTTTCTTGCCTTTCTCTTAGCTTTGGGGTTTGTATAAATACCCCCTTTTACCTTCAGCTCTATATCTTGTCATCTATTGAGAAGTTTTCTAAACTCTACTCTAGCTTTTATTTATTAATTATTTGTTAATTATCATTTCTATTAAAGCTAGTTTTATGTTGAGTTTAGATTTGATTTTATCTCATTGTTACACACACCCACTTGAGCTTATTGTATTTGCATTCATAATATATTTGGGGTTGTGAGAGTTGTAACATTGAGTGTGAGCTTTCATTGTGTTCTCATCCATAGTAGAGAATAAACATTTATTGAGCCTAATTGTGAGATTCACTTTGTAATACACTTGTACACCGAGAGGAGTGTGTGGTGAGAGTCGGGGATCGTTCCAAGAGGAGTGGCGTCGGTTGACGAGCCTAGAAAGAGGTTGTAACCGAGCACTTGAGGGAGACACGGCTAGGTCCAACACTTATGAGGGTGTAGAGTGTGATTGCAAGAGTGTCGATTGTAAAGTTTTCGGTTAGCTAGAAAACCGAGTGTGAGGTGTAAACGTTATTCGGATGAACGTAGAAAACCCGGTTGTGATAGTGGATTTCTCCCCGGGAGTAGGGAGCAGAGACGTAGGATGGAAGGTCCGAACTCCGTGATCATTTGATTGTGTTTGAGTGTGCTTTGGCATTTATTTATATTTGTGCTCATTGCTCATATCGTCATTGTCTCATTATTCATATCATCCTCTATCTTGTTTATGTTTATTTTACCCTTGTGTTAGTTTTATATCCTTGCATATATCTCATAGCATATCTCATTGTTAGGATATATCCCTTAGTTCATATTGCTTATCCTAGCTCATATATCTTATTGTATTTCATACTTGCTAGGATAACTTGTTAATTAATTTTAATTGGCATATAATCAGATTAGATTAGCATAAGACCCTAATCACCCCCCTCTAGGGTCTAACACTCCTCCCCAGTAAAGGAGTTGTTCAATCAAAGTACGCCAACTCAGACGAAGAGGGCTCATCATAGACGACACCAACGCCAAGCTCGTCAAATTTCCAAAGCGTTGGAACCAGTCGATGGAGTTTGCTACTACGCAGACTTGGAGTCTAGGAAGCATCAGGTAATCCAGTCGCCCTAACAGCAAGTTACTGCTACTTCCACCGAACCATCGATGAGAGAATGGATTCTTATCAAAAGGACTCATTCAACCTTGAAGGAGTGCATCCAAAACGATGCGCATGTGCTGCACACGGGTGTGCCTTTGTGCGAAAAGCTTAAGGCATGCAAAAGGAAGAGGTGGCCAAAAAACCACCAAAATTCAAACGAGTCTGGATGCCGAAGGCCAAAATAGCGCTCAAATCAACTCAGAAAGCCTCTGATCCCGCTCCTCTTTCTCCCGCACCTCCGCTGAAGACCTACGATAGCGTGGATCTGTCCAAATTTAAGATTCTAATGAAGGATCGCCTGAGTCCTTTACACAAAGATCGAGGCAAATCTATGGTGAATAAAACCCGAGTAATTCCTTAGGCTGGGGTTCATACAAACACTCCCGTCAAGCCAAAGGTCATTCAAAGGTGTCTCGCCGCCTCTAAACAAACCAGGGTATCTCGTTGTACATGTTCGTGTGCTGTGCACAAGAGGACTCCTGGTATCAATTGCCCGAGGGTTCGTATTGAAACCCAGGAGCCCGTTATTACCTCACGCTCGCAAGGGGATGGTTCTAAACATGTGACTCCTGATGTGACCTTAGATCGTTCAAAGGCGACAACAAATCATCCCGAGAATGTCAACAAGATTCTTTTTCCCCAAAATAAGATGTGTCCGTCAAAAGACAACGTTATACTTGGGGTATAACACCAACAAGCGATGGATTGCTCCAATGAGCTGCACTATCAGGCTGAGGGTGTGAACAAATCACAAAAGGATGATGTCTGAGAAACTAACTCTCACTGTCCATGTGAGAGGCTTATCAGGGTGGTATTATCGAAATGTAGCTGCCCTAGGATCATTTCACAAAAGGTCATGATATTCAAGAAACTTACCACCGAGGCATCGAAGCCTAAGCCAAGACGTTTTCACGAGAGAAAATCCACTGTTTAGGATGATGAATTCCCTGAAGTCACCATTAATATGGTTGACAAAGGAAAGTCTATCATTACTTCAAATGGCTCTAACCCCGACTTTTCTCCCGGAAGGAAAGTCAATTCAGGGATAGCCCAATGAATGTCTCAACTCTAGTTGGAAACCATAGGACATAGGGATTACCCGATGATGCATGAAAGACTGTCTTCAGAAGATGAACTGTCGGATACTTGCTCCACAATTTCCTCTAAAGATACAATGTCCAGCATGGGGGAAGCAAGGGAGTCGTTCATGATCACTCCCGACCTAGTGTCTCAAATGCTTCAAGAGGCTTTAGCTCGACAGCAAGAAGAGCTTAGAGCTGAAATGAACATGCAAATGGAGCTGAACATGCAACGGGTGAGGGAGTTATATGACCAACAACTTCAAGCTTTATCAAATCAGCAAGCTGAATCTAGCCGCCGCACCCAGAACGTCGCAGTTGACGTTGATCCAGAAGTGGACGAAGTCATCAGGGCTAACGCATCCCCCAAAAATAATAGGGGTGGTCTAATCACACCGCTCAATTACACTGGGGGTGGTACAAATTCACACCTCAATATTGTTGGGGGTGGCTCAGTTAATCTTTCTCGACATCCTCCAAAGAAAGATGCGGGCAAGGATAACAAGATGATGCATGGGCTGGAGGATAATGTTAGACCCTAGAGGGGGGTGATTAGGGTCTTATGCTAATCTAATCTGATTTAAATGCCAATTAAAATTAATTAACAAGTTATCCTAGCAAGTATAAAATGCAACAATATATATGAACTAGGATAAGCAATATACAATATGATATATCCTAGCAAAGAGGCATATAGTGAAATATATGCAAGGATATATAAACTAACACAATGGGTAAACAATCTAAACAAGATAGTGGATGATATAGATAATGAGCTAATGACAATGGCGATATAAGATATGAACATAAATATGAATGAACGCCAAAGCACACTCAAACAAGCAATATGATCACGGAGTTCGGACCTTCCGTCCTACGTCTCCGCTCCCCACTCCCGGGGAGAAATCCACTATCAACCGGGTTTTCTACGTTCACCCGAATAACGTTTACACCTCACAGTATCGGTTTTCAACGCTCACCGATCAACGTCACTCCTCACAATCGGTTTTCTAGTTCACCGAAAACTTCACAACACACTCGGTTTCTAGCTCACCGAAAACCTCACTACACACTCGGTTTCTAGCTCACCGAAAACCTTACAACACTCACAATGTAACAAATATAAATTTGTTCTCTACAATAGATGAGAACACAATGAAAGCACAAATCAAAGTTACAATCTCTCACCACCCAACTATACTATGTATGTAAATACTAAAAGCTCAATGTGGGTGTGTGTAACAATGAGTAAAATGAAATCTAACTCAAATAGCAAACTAGCAATAATTAATATATGATAAATCAATAATGAAATTGCTAGGGAAAAGAGTTAGAAAACTTCTCTATAAACACAAAGAGAGGATGAGAAGATTTTGAGGATGAAATCCTCAACTGGTGATGCAAACTCCTCTTTGTAACAGCAAACCCCAAAAACAAACTAAACAAACTCAAACCCTTGTTTAAAACTTTCTTAAACTTGTTTTTAAAACTCTCTTAATCAAATTGAAAAGACATCAGCAATGGGGTATATATACCCACTAGAAATCTCAGCAAAAACCCCAAAACAAAAATGACCAAAAACCCCAGCAAACAGCTCAGAGAAAGAGCCGTTAAAAAGCAACGGCTATATTGTCGGTCGACCGAAAATTCCGTCGGTCGACCGATGAGAGCAAAAACACGAAGAAAACGTTCTAGACTAACGTCGGTCGACCGGAAATTCTGTCGGTCGACCGATTTGAGCTCTC
>NC_033801.1:49838319-49842571 GCF_001876935.1 Asparagus officinalis
TCCTAAACTAAATTACCCAAGCTTGATATTGATCTTCATTGAGCTCAACTTGGTACACGTTGCGGATGAAGCTAAACTTGGATCTTGAACTTGAATTGTACGATGCTTCACTCCATAATTCCGCCAACCTCCTCTTGATATGATCGTGTAGGCTTAATCCATCCAACCTCCAACAACGTTGTTTGTCTATAATACATAGGAATACACAAACACTAGACAAACAACATTAGTGGTAAATTGTTTGTAAATCATCATCAAAACAAGAAGGCCAACAATCTCCCCCTTTTTGATGATGACAAACAATTTACAAAAAGGATATATGCATGAAAGGAAATGAATATATAAATTACAATTCACATGCATATAAACAAGAAAGAATATACATATACCCATAATATTTCTCCCCCTTTGACAACATCAAAAAGGGGACAAAAAGAATAAGAGAGCAAAAGCTCCCCCTATCAATAAGCATAGGTGAGTATAAAATATATATATATATAGGGATTGCTCCCCCTATCAAAAAACCATATAGAATATATGCAATGAGGACCATGGCAAACATATGTGAGCAAGCATAGAAAATATGCTAAGTATCACTCACATTCAAGAGATAATGAGAACATATATAAATATATCAAGATGAACATATTGTCTCATATCAAAAACATAAAAACCATGTATAAAAAAGATTTATGAAATCACAAGAAGGAAGACATGAGAATCATGTAAAAAGTTTTCAAATGAAAACAAATCAACCAATGAAATCATAAATCAAAGTTTAAATCCAAAAACGATGTTTGATCAATCAAGAAAATTTTCTTTGTGGGATTTGATCAAACCACATATGGAATACATTATAAGGCACGAATAGATGATCCATAAGCACAAACACATAAATATCATCATATAAGTGAAATATAATAAATTCAAAGCAATAATTCAAAACAAAATCTTTAATAAAAGAATTTCAAAAGAGGCAACAATATATCAAGCTCTTAAGCTTGTTCCAACCCATATAAACATTCTAGCACCCGGTAAAATTGAACCCGGAAGGTTATATAAATACAAACCTCTCATCAAAATCAAAACTAGGAATTATGAAAACAAAAGAATTTGACCAATAAAAGGAATTGTTTTCATAAAAGTTTAAAATACATTTTTCAAAACCAAAAAAAAGAAAATTTAAACACTAAAATTCTTGGTTTAAAATCAAATTTGTTTTGGTACCCAAGTATTCTTGGTACCAAAAGATTTAGGGACATGACCCCTATCATTCAATCTCAAAGCCCTAGGGTTATGAACCCTCTTGGGCATATATGGTGCACTAACACGGTCAAAGCAATATTTACTCAAATGATCCTTCCGATTGCAATTTGTGCAATGAAAGAGATCCATTTGTTTTTGTGGACCTTCAGCTCGTGCACGGGAATCATTTGCAAATAAAGATTTTCTTTTAAAATTATTTTGCAAATGAGAAACATTATTAAACAAAGGTGGTCTTTTTGGAGCAAATTGCAAATTTGAAGCATTTTGCAAATCAAAACAAAATTTAGCAAGATGTCCAATCCTACCACAAACATCACATTTAAACTTTTGTGGTCTTTTAAAGTCATTTGGCAAAAGTGAAGTCTTTTTCAAATCATAGCAAAATTTTGCCAAATAGCCAAAACGACCACAATAATCACACTTGAACACACTAGCATGCTTATGATGAACTTTGTGAGAATGAGCATGTGAATGTGTAAGTGTACAAGATGAAGAAGCTATATGAGATGCACAAGGAACATTAGGATTCTTATGTTTGTGTGCATCATAACAAAACTTAGCTAAATGACCTTGACGGCCGCAAATAGAACACTTATAAGTTTTGCTATACATGTGTGCATAATGAGTGGATGACTTCTTAGACTTAGCACACATATCCATAAGCTTCTTATGATTATTAATGCATATTCTCAAAGTTGAATCTAAAGATGAAATACTATTTTTCATAAGATTCAAATCTTCATTTTTAGGCACATATGCATTTTTAGAAGTAGAACATAAATAGTCATTTATAAATGAAGCAGTGTTATTTTTTATGTTCTCTACTTCTAACATGGCATCAATCTTAGCATGAGATAAGCTAGAAATGGATGATGATAATTTCTCATTTTCCAATTTTAACATATCATTACTTTCTTTAAGGATTATATTTTTATTAGAAATAGTTTCAAACTTAGATGCTAACAACTCATGATCGGATTTCAAAATTTCATGCTTGCTTTGTAAATTAATGAAATCATTTTGCAATTTGTTAAAGGCATGTAATAATTTTTTACTAGCACAAGCAAGTTCATCATTATGTAAATCATTAATGGTTTCGAATTTGCAAACCTCACTAGGGCTATCGCCTAGTGGCCGTGTGCATGATGAAGCTCCAATATTACTTGAGGAAGAATCCGCCGGAATCCTTTGGATCTCCTCCAAGTTACTATGATGTGCTTCTATGAATGTCCACAATTTGTAAGCACTATCAAAGGAAACAAGCTTGTTAGAAATAGAGGAATCAAGTGCATTATGCATATATTCTAACACAATCTTGTTCATGGTAAACAATCTTTTGTCATTTTTACTCCACTTGGATTTTTCCATAGTGGGTACAATATAAGCATTATCAATAATTCCCCATAGATCAATATTTTTAGATTGCACAAAAAGTTTAAATCTAGAAGCCCATTGTGCATAGGGAAAGTTAATGAATTTAGGAGCAACATTGGATTCATAGCCTAACAAAGGTGCACAATTCATATTCATGATAAATATATATGTGCAAGCAAGACAAATGCAATCAAAACAAGATTAGCACAAAAAGATAACTTGGATCTTTAACTCAAGGCGATTAGACCTTAAATCAAAGAGCACCAAGCTCTGATACCAATTGTTAGACCCTAGAGGGGGGGTGATTAGGGTCTTATGCTAATCTAATCCGATTAAATGCCAATTAAAAATAATTAACAACTAATCTAATCCGATTTAAATGCCAATTAAAATTAATTAACAAGTTATCCTAGCAAGTATGAAATACAACAATATATATGAACTAGGATAAGCAATATACAATATGATATATCCTAGCAAAGAGATATATAGCAAAATATATATGCAAGGATATATAAACTAACACAAGGGGTAAACAATCTAAACAAGATAGTGGATGATATAGAAAATGAGATAATGACAATGGCGATATAAGATATGAACATAAATATGAATGAACGCCAAAGCACACTCAAACAAGCAATATGATCACGGAGTTCGGACCTTCCGTCCTACGTCTCCGCTCCCCACTCCCGGGGAGAAATCCACTAACACAATCCGGTTTGGAAGCCGGAACTTCTTCTACACACTCGGTTTTCTAGCTAACCGAAAACTCTACAACTCACACTCTTGCAATCACACTCTACACCCACTAAGTGTTGGACCTAGCCGTGTCTCCCTCAAGTGCTCGGTTACAACCTCTCCCTAGGCACGTCAACCGACGCCACTCCTCTTGGGACGATCCCCGACTCTCACCACACACTCCTCACTCGGTGTACAAGAGTATTACAAAGTGATTTAACAATTAAGCACAATATAGCAAATGATTGTTCTCTCTAACAAGGTGAGAACTCAATTAGGCTCAACTCAATGTCACACTATCCCACAACCCAATTATATAATGTATGCAAATACAATAAGCTCAATGGTTGTGTGTGCAAACAAAGAGTAAATCAAATCAAACTAAACTCAATATAAAACTAGCTTTAATAGAAATGATAATCAACAAATAATTATAAATAAAAGCTAGACTTGAGTTTAGGAAAACTTCTCTAGATCAAGATGGAGAGATGGAGATATGAAGCCCAAACAAGAAGATGATCTCCTCCACTTGTGAAAATAATCTTCAAACCAAACAAACACTAAAACTCACTTAAACCCTTGTTTAAAACTCTTTAAACTTGTTTAAAACATTTCTTGAGTTACCTTAGAGGTATGAGGGCATGGGGTATATATAGGCTCATGAAACAACCCCAAAAACCAATAAAAACACCCCCAAAACATTAAAATAAACAAAAAAACAGAACTAGCTGTTACTGTAGCAACGGTCGGCTTCTACAGTACTTCGGTCGACCGGTACGGTCGACCGGATTACTGTAGCAGTGCGCAGCTGTTTTGTAAAATCAATTTAAAATAGTAAATGAACTCCAAAAATTATGAAATTTTGTGAGAA
>NC_033801.1:49843035-49882566 GCF_001876935.1 Asparagus officinalis
AAAATAGTTATTTTCCAATTTTATTCATTTGTTTCATATATAAACTCGAAAATTATTAAACCAAAAACATATATGTATATATATAACTATATATATACATAGAAACCACCAATAAGTGTGTATACGATATTGAGCTTAGAGTATCTAACACACATAATATAACACCTAAACTAAAATTACCCAAGCAATGATCTTGATCTTCAATTAAGCTCAACTTGGTACACGTTGCGGATGAAGCTAAACTTGGATCTTGAACTTGAATTGTACGATGCTTCACTCCACAATTCCGCCAACCTCCTCTTGATATGATCGTGTAGGCTTAATCCATCCAACCTCCAACAACGTTGTTTGTCTACAATACATAGGAATACACAAACACTAGACAAACAACATTAGTAGTAAATTGTTTGTAAATCATCATCAAAACAAGAAGGCCAACAGATAAGGTCCACGCCTTGCTATCGGCTCAAGAAGTAAAGAGGATCGGTATTCCGTGTCTATATCCAAGAGAGTGGGATTCAATCTCGTACCCAACAAAGTTTAATCTAATTAACTTCACATCGTTTGACGGGAGAGGATCACCCACTCAACATTTGATTTACTTCAAGTCACATTTGGGAATGATCTCCGGACATGAACCCTTGATGGTCCGGTCATTCATTGGCACCCTTCGCGGGGCCGCCTTCGAGTGGTACCGCCATCTCAAACCGGGGAGTGTTAACAGCTAGGACGACATAGAAATCGTGTTCCTTAACAACTTATTCGACGATGACAATGAAGTGTCAATCTGAGCCCTTTTGGACGAAAAGCAAAAGGATGGAGAGTTAGTTGATAGTTTTTTCAAACGCTTCCACGATAAGGCAATGAATTGTAGGGATCCTGTCACAGAGAAATTTATACTCTAGACATGTCACAACAACCTTTCCATAGATGTCCTGGAAGTCCTAGGGGTCATGCCTTTCACCACCTGGGAGGAATTAAAATTGCGTGGTGAACAGGCCGAACGCTTTCTCAAAAGGAAGAAAGCCAAGAGAGGCCAACCGACGGCCAAGGCCCCTACAACTGATGTCAACATTCATCAACAGCAACCTTGTAGGCAACAAAGGACTCCTAATCCGAGGTTCCAAGAGGATTACTCTTTCGAAGATGATGAAGTTCTAGCCATCTTTAAGTACCTCCTCGCCAATGACAAAATCAAGTTGTCACCGATCATAAATTAGGAGGAAGCAAACAAGACCTCGGATCCAAAGTATTGTGCGTACAACAGGAAGGTACATCACTCCACCAAGAATTGTATTACATTGAAAAATAACTTTCAAGCCTTGGTTGATGCTGATGTCATAACGTCGAAGTAAGCCAAGTGAGAACGACATCCTCCGATAGGTATATGAGGTTAAACTGCTCCCATCCTCCGATAGGTATATGAGGTTAAACTGCTCCCATCATCCGATAGGTATATGAGGTTAAACGGCTCCTATCCTCCATAGATATAAGAGGTTAAACTACTTCCCTGACCTCCAATGGGTATAAGAGGATAAATTGTGTAAGGACCATGAAATTTTGATACTCGTTAAAATAATTTTTTGGTATTTTAAAATATTTAATTATGATTTTTAAAAGAGTATTTGTATTTTTCTCGATTTTCTACAATTTTCTATGATTTAAAAAGCTGATTATATATTTATTTAAATGATTTTGATATTTATAAATTCATTTTGTGCGGTAAAAATTTCTGGAATTAATTTGTTGTGTTATCGGTACTATTACGTATTATTTTAAATAATATATTGCATTATTAATATTATTACGTATTATTTCATATAATACATGGTATTATTAATTACATGTTTTTGGTATAATTTGTTGTATTATTTCTATTGTTACATATTATCTGTCGTATTAGTATAACTAGTACGATTTACTATGTACGTAATTATCCCATAATTGTTTGATTTTAAAAAATAAATAAATATATTTTATTTATTAATTATTCTCGTTTAATTGTATAATATGGGTATATTTTGATTATTTCGTATCAACTGTTGTATTAGCACAACATGTACGTTTTTATTTGTAGATAATTATCCTACAATTAGTTTAATTTTTAAATACCCGTAAATATTTATTTTAATTATTTTTGTTTTAAACCCAAACCCTAACCCTAATATAATAATATATATATATAAATATGTTATATCTAGCACTACCCCGCTATTCGACCTCCTGCAGCAGCGACCTCCAATCTCCCGCGCAGCAACCCTCCGTCGACGACCCTCCCCGCTAGATCTCCACCACCCGCCAACCAACGACGCTGACCGGAGTTCGCCGCCACGTTCCACCAGCGTCAGATCCGACCCACGCCATCAACGTTGATTCGTTCGACGAACCCGAGGCAAGATCCCGCTCTCCTTGTTTCATAGTTGAATATTTACATTATTATGAATCGTTTGCATAGTTTAATTGTGACGTATTTATCTGCGTGGGATTGTTTGTTGAAGAATATTAATTATATCATGGTAATATGATAAATGACATTTTAAGAATAATTATAAGGAATTAAAAGAATTTAGTTCGGTAAAAGAATCATTTTTAGATAATTATAATAATTTAAAAGAATTTATTTTGGAAAATGAATTAGTTTAGATTAATTGTTAAGCGAAATAATTTAAAATGAATTAATTTAGAAAAGGATTATTTCCTGAATTACGTAGATGCCGTTTATGATTTATATTTATTATTTTGATTTGATTATCTGATATGCTATGATATTATTGCACATGATTAGTTGCATTGATTGTTCCATGTTATGATTGGGAATTATTAGGAGTTTATGATTATAGTGACCTGTATGACACAGTTAGGATCTAGAATCTCGTGTGTAGTTGACCTGGAATTACGAGAATTGGGATGAGAAATCTTGGTCCATGTGAGCGGTTGCGATTGTTGATGTATATTCCAGGCTCACGCCGGTGAAGTTTGTGTAGTCATCGGGGTGGGTCTGAGGAGTTGAGATATTTGTGATTGTGGTTGTATTCCAGGCTCGCGCCGGTGAAATTTGTGTAGTCACCAGGGTGGGTCTGATGAGTTGAGATGTTTGTGTATTCCGTGCTCGCGCCGGTGAAGTTTGTGTAGTCACCGGGGTGGGTCTGAGGAGCAGTGATATTGAGATTGTTGATTATTTGAGATGAGTGATGGGATGGTTAGATACATGACCTCGATTCTTGGTTAAGTATGATTCTTGTGAGATATAGACTAGTTGTGTTTCTTTTCATTCATAGATTGAAATTAATATTTAATTATTTACAATTCGAGACATATGGTATATACATGAGGGTTTCCTTGTTTGGATTATTTCGCTCGACGTACTACGTTTCGAGTTGTAGATTTTTAAGTATTAATTCCATCTAGTTGTATGACCTTGTATGTGGATGATTATAGGATGGATAGCGACATGATCTTGTTACTCGGATGTTTATGAATTCTCCTGACTGTTATACTCTAGTAGCAAATGGTATCTAGCTTGTTAGTATTCCAGCTGCATGTTCCTATTTATTATTATTGTTATTGTATTGGTCATTCGATCGTTCTATTTTCTTTGTGGGGTCGGGTCTTTCCGTGTGCCATACACGCTGACGTACACCTGTTTTCTCTGGTGTACGTTAAACTTAGAAGAAGAACATGTTCAGGTAGTAGATCATCAGGAGCCAGAGGATTCTCAGCAGGAGTGCCCTGCAGACGGAGCAGAAGAAGCTGAAGCTTAGTTATTGGTCATCCGTTTTCTTTGTACTACATTTCATTTCTATTTGATCAGTGTATTTTGTATCTCTTTAGTATTCATTTGTTCAGATTTGTATAAGGGCATGTTTGACCCGTATTTTATGTCTCGGATGTTATCCCATTTGTGATGTGATATTTCCTTATTCTAGGTTGTCATTATATTCTTGCTGATTGTGATCGGGGACCTGTGCCTTCGCATTGTATTTATTTCTAGACGCTTAGCGTATTGGATTGAGAAGAAAAGAAAAGAGAAAAAAATGATAGTGTATATTTCTTCTCAATCTAATACGTCACGGGCTTGTTCACGTTCCGATTCCCGGGTATTTTGGGAAGCGGGACGTGACAGGTTTTAGTGGTGGCCCATGCAGGTCACGGTCCTGATCACGATCCCGAGTTCCTACTAGTAAGAATATAATGGACAATTTAGATACATATCATATTTCATCCGTGAGACTATTCTTGAGCCCTTCTCCTATTTTCTTGATAGATTTCGTTTCGTCCCTATCTTACCACTTTTGACTCTGGAACTTTCCACTATTTCTTGTCTCGTAACTTTCCATTGTTTCTTGTTTCTTGTCTCATCTACTTATGGATATAGTTCCATATCTGTCCTTGGGTTTAATTCCGAGGACGAAATTTGTTTTAAGGGGGGTAGAATGTAAGGACCATGAAATGTTGATACTAGTTAAAATAATTTTTTGGTATTTTAAAATATTTAATTATGATTTTTAAAAGAGTATTTGTATTTTTCTCGATTTTCTACAATTTTCTATGATTTAAAAATCTGATTATATATTTATTTAAATGATTTTTATATTTATAAATTATTTTGTGCGGTAAAAATTTCTGGAATTAATTTGTTGTGTTATCGGTACTATTACGTATTATTTTAAATAATATGTTGTATTATTAATATTATTACGTATTATTTCATATAATACATGGTATTATTAATTACATGTTTTTGGTATAATTTGTTGTATTATTTCTATTGTTACATATTATCTGTCGTATTAGTATAACTAGTACGTTTTACTATGTACGTAATTATCCCATAATTGTTTGATTTTAAAAAATAAGTAAATATATTTTATTTATTAATTATTCTCGTTTAATTGTACAATATGGGTATATTTTGACTATTTCGTATCAACTGTTGTATTAGCACAACATGTACGTTTTTATTTGTAGATAATTATCCTATAATTAGTTTAAATTTTTAAATACCATAACTATTTATTTTAATTATTTTTTAACCTTAACCCAAACCCTAATATATAAATATATATATATATAATAATTATATTTATATTATATATATATTATATATATATAATATATTATATATTGCTATATCTCTCTTCTCTCCTTCATTTCACCACGCCCAGCCCCATCAACCACCTCCGGCCATCTTCCCGCCCTCAAACTCCAGCAGCCTCGCTCGCTTGAACCCACCTCCTCCGACGCCCCAAGCCGCCGTCGTTCCGCTTCTTCCCCGCCGGCCACCTCCAGCGCTCACAAGCCGCCTCCTCCGCCTCTCCTCAGACCCAGACCCCGGCTGCCGCCCCTAGCTCCACCCGACAACACTACCTCGTTGATTTTCGACCCCCTGCAACAGCGACCTCCAATCCCTACGCGACCCTTCGTTGACGTCCCTCCCCGCTATATCTCCACCACCCGCCAACCAACGACGCTGACCGGAGTTCGCCGCCACGTTCCACCAACGTCAGATCCGACCCGCGCCGTCAGCGTTGATTCGTTCGACGAACCCGAGGCAAGATCCCGCTCTCCTTGTTTCGTAGTTGAATATTTACATTATTATGAATCATTTGCATAGTTTAATTGTGACGTATTTATCTGCGTGGGATTGTTTGCTGAAGAATATTAATTATATCATGGTAATATGATAAATGACATTTTCAGAATAATTATAAGGAATTAAAAGAATTTAGTTCAGCAAAAGAATCATTTTTAGATAATTATAATAATTTAAAAGAATTTATTTTGGAAAATGAATTAGTTTCGATTAATTGTTAAGCGAAATAATTTAAAATGAATTAATTTAGAAAAAGATTATTTCCTGAATTACGTAGATGTTGTTTATGATTTATATTTATTATTTTGATTTGATTATCTGATATGCTATGATATTATTGCACATGATTAGTTGCATTGATTGTTCCATGTTGTGATTGGGAATTATTAGGAGTTTATGATTATAGTGACCTGTATGACACAGTTAGGATCTAGAATCTCGTTGTGTAGTTGACCTGGAATTACGAGAATTGGTATGAGAAATCTTGGTCCATGTGAGCGGTTGCGATTGTTGATGTATATTCCAGGCTCGCGCCGGTGAAGTTTGTGTAGTCACCGGGGTGGGTCTGAGGAGTTGAGATATTTGTGATTGTGGTTGTATTCCAGGCTCGCGCCGGTGAAGTTTGTGTAGTCACCGGGGTGGGTCTGATGAGTTGAGATGTTTGTGTATTCCGGGCTCGCGCCGGTGAAGTTTGTGTAGTCACCGGGGTGGGTCTGAGGAGCAGTGATATTGAGATTGTTGATTATTTGAGATGAGTGATGGGATGGTTAGATACATGACCTCGATTCTTGGTTAAGTATGATTCTTGTGAGATATAGACTAGTTGTGTTTC
Source organism: Asparagus officinalis (assembly GCF_001876935.1). Lineage (NCBI taxonomy): Eukaryota > Viridiplantae > Streptophyta > Magnoliopsida > Asparagales > Asparagaceae > Asparagus > Asparagus officinalis. Next base: position 49,849,461 of record NC_033801.1, read on the forward strand.
TTTTCATACATAGATTGAAATTAATATTTAATTATTTACAATTCAATACATATGGTATATACATGAGGGTTTCCTTGTTTGGATTATTTCGCTCGACGTACTACGTCTTGAGTTGTAGATTTTTAAGTATTAATTCCATCTAGTTGTATGACCTTGTATGTGGATGATTATAGGATGGATAGCGACATGATCTTGTTACTCGGATGTTTATGAATTCTCCTGACTGTTATACTCTAGTAGCGAATGGTATCTAGCTTGTTAGTATTCCAGCTGCATGTTCCTATTTATTATTATTGTTATTGTATTGGTCATTCGATCGTTCTATTTTCTTTGTGGGGTCGGGTCTTGCCGTGTGCCATACACGCTGACGTACACCTGTTTTCTCTGGTGTACGTCAGACTTAGAAGAAGAACAGGTTCAGCTGGGAGATCATCAGGAGCCATAGGATTCTCAGCAGGAGTGCCCTGCAGACGGAGCAGAAGAAACTGAAGCTTAGTTATTGGTCATCTGTTTTCTTTGTACTACATTCCAATTCTATTTGATCAGTGTATTTTGTATCTCTTTAGTATTCATTTGTTCAGATTTGTATAAGGGCATGTTTGACCCGTATTTTATGTCTCGGATGTTATCCCATTTGTGATGTGATATTTCCTTAAGGGCATGTTTGACCCGTATTTTATGTCTCGGATGTTATCCCATTTGTGATGTGATATTTCCTTATTCTGGGTTGTCATTATATTCTTGCTGATTGTGATCAGGGACCTGTGCCTTCGTATTGTATTTATTTCCAGACTCTTAGCGTATTGGATTGAGAAGAAAAAAAAGAGAAAAAAAAATGATAGTGTATATTTCTTCTCAATCTAATACGTTGCGGGCTTGTTCACGTTCCGATTCCCGGGTATTTTGGGAAGCGGGACGTGACAAATTGTTTCCCTTATTTTTAATGGAATGTTTCTGGAGAATATTACTTATAATATTCTTAAGGATAACCCGAGACCAGCTGACCATTCAAGGGGAAAACCAGTCATTGGAGTAATTCATTCTCAATCATGATAAAAATGATTAAGAACCTCCCACTGTGACTATTTAATCATTTCCAAGATGATTAAAAACCCTCCACATGTGACTTTCAGAGCATTCTTTCATTGAGATGAGATTCAATGACTTAATCCAGTCAATATTTCCTCACGAAACCCCCATAGTTAAATTGTGGAGTGCTTAATGACTCATTATCCTCCACCATAAAATTCCTCACCGATCAAATCAAATGACGGTGGGTCCACCAAAATTCTTCGTGTTTGAATCCATCCGAACTCCCACTATGTCCAAGCTTTTAACACTCCCACTGTTAGGGTCTAACACGACACCCCTCTCTTTATGTTAAGTCATTGTCACTTGACAACAAAACCCTCCACTGAGTGATTTGTACAAGTCAACATTCCCACTGTTATTTGTATCTTCACTCCTACTGTTTATTGGTCAAACATTCCTATGGTTAGGACCAAAGCCAAAATTCCCTCTCGATTCTTTCAATGAATGAGAGGCCTATTTTCAAAGTCGAATTTCCCTTTCGATAAACGAAAGGCCTCCGCCCAAGTTGAATGATCAAATCTATAAAAGTCAGGGTCGTCACATGCTCCCACTTGGTCAAACATTTCTACAGTTAGGACCAAAATTGGATTTTCATCTCGATAAATGAGAAATTTATCTTCAGATTAGGTGACCAATCCTATAAAAGTTAGGGTTATCCAGATCTTTTTGATTCTCGGAGTGGAGATCCCACTCGTAGTTTTACCTTCCAAGATTCTCGAAGTGGAGATCCCACTTTTAGTTTCTTCTGGATCGTGGAGATAAAATATAAAATTCTTTCTCTCCAGCTTTGGGAGATAGAATATAAAATTCTTCCTCTCCTGCATTGGGTTCGTCTTTGCCCCAAGAGAAAACACAATCTCTCAACATCACAAATCTATGCCTCTCCTGCATGGGGAACATTATCTCAATCCCTAACCAGAGATAAGCCTACGTCTAACACGTGTTACCGGGTGGTACGTTCCCACGAAAACGACCAAGTCTATGTATTCAATATCATAGCACAAAGTCAAAGAGACTTTATTCTCTTAGCACAATGTTACATGCGGAACGGACTTAAACAATCTGCATACTAGCCCGACTAAAACGGTAGTCGGTAAAGGCGCTTCAAACCCATTGATGGCTAAGGGTTTGCTAAAAACCCTATGAGTATTATGCTTATCTATTCAAAATGGAATGGGTAATCATAATAAGGGACAAAAGTCACTAACGCATCAGCTTCACCAGTTGGTCTCATGATTTGAATAGCCGAGCTAACCTCAACTCTAGCTGAAGCTTTGAGGATAATAACTTTAGATGTTCAGCATCTTCAGAGATAGTAGTTGTATCAGCACCAACGGCTGGTCCTTCGATCAAATCTCGTACAAAGAGCTCAACCTGGCGAGCATTCGAAGCATTCTCAGCTCGCTCTTCCCGACACTCCGATGAGTATACGAGTCTAAACTGCATCTCCTTGAACCTCTAACGGGTACACGAGGTTAAACTGATTCCCGAAACTCCCAGGAGTATATGAATATAAACTGGTCCTCCTCACTCCAATGCCTTAAGAGCCTAAACTATGTAGACTCCATTTAATGTATGAGTATAAACAGTGTTTATGCCGGTCAAAGCGTAGCCTTAGGTCAATGCTGGTCAACGTATTGCAATGAAGGTCAACGCTGATCAATGCCGGTTAACTCGTAGCCTTGGGTCAACGTCGGTTAACGCATTGCAATAAAATTCAACGCATGTTGAAGTGTAGCTAACGGTCAATGCTGGTCAACACATAGCTGTAAGTCAACGCCGGTCAACGCGTTGCAATGAAGGTCAAGCCGGTCAACGTGTTGCCTTGGGTCAACACTGGTCAACGCGTTGCAATAAAAGTCAACGCCTGTCAAAACGTAGTCAACTATCAATGACAGTTAACGCATAGTCGTAAGTCAATGCCGGTTAACACGTTATAATGAAAGTCAATGTCAACCAACGTGTAGCACTGGGTCAACATCGTTCAACGTGTTGCAATGAAGGTCAATGCTGGTCAAAGCGTAGCCTTGGGTCAATGCCGGCAACGCGTTACAATGAAAGTTAACGCCGGTCAACGCGTTATGATGAAGTTCAACGCTGGTCAAAACATTGCGATGAAGGTCAACGCTGATCAACGCATTGCGATGAAGGTCAATGCGTCGACAAATTTTAGCCAAAACAAGGCTCAGATCAATTATAGAACAAAGGATGATCCTAGGGAGTTAATCATAATTTAGATACGAACCTTCGACGAAGATAATTAGTTCAACGTCAACTCAACAACATGATCTAAAATCAGAGATCAACACACATGTTTCAATTCGAGACTTCGACAACGGTCAGACGATAAACGTAGCGTCGGAAGAATTTTGGCTATCCGACAAAATACTGAATAGACTAAAAGTCATAGAAGTCAAGAATTGAAGCTAATTATAGGTCCTTTTACACTGACTGAAGGTTAGGCCTATCACATCCAAAGTATTTCAGACTCTTCTATAAAAGAAACGAGACGGAAACACTTTAGAGGGGGTATCTGTAGGCGTCAAAAATTACCTATGGTAGCACGAGATGGAGAGAAGATGATGAACATTACCATCCAAGTCGAAGAGAATTATCTAGCGTCGAATAAAACGAGTTGACAAAGCGTACGAGTCAACGGGACGGCATAATAGCGAAGAAACGATCCAATCAGGAATTACGTTTCACTCACGAAAGATGAAGCGTCACTCATGTCTCATCTATTCCATATATGATTCACCTATAGGAGGTTATAGATCTCTTCTTTAGCTTTCCGATGCATTTTGAATCGTGTCATTCCAAGATCGAACGAGAAAATTACTGCGAAAATAGTCAAAAGGGGAAAACGGCACCTCGGACAAGGCCAAGACACAAAGGCCGAGACAGTCTCGGCTCTCGAAAAAGCTGTTTTACGCCTATTTTCTCACTGTTAACTATCCTGATTCTAATCTAGAGCCTTCCCAACTGATTTGAGGTTATCTATAAACGTGGTTAAGTGGTTACAACTAAGGATAAGATCAAATCGTTCGTTCATATCCAAAAACAGGGCTTCTGAAGCCTATAAATACTGCCCTAGGACCTTCATTTGCAGAGAGCCAAAATTCTCGAGACTTTGCGAAGCCCTGCTAGATTGGAGAGTGGGGAGCATGAATTTCAGAGAGGAGAAAGAGATCTCGGTGAGCCATTCAGCACAAAGAGGAAGAGTTCGAGAGATCTGCATCCGTTCATCCATTTCCTTGAGATCGTACCTAGTTACGATTCTCGAGAAGAGTGATTATCTCGCTTTGTCGAGATAGTTAATTTAGTTTCTTGTCTCCTTTGCAAAGCAATAAAATCTATACTTTGATCTGATTAGTCGGTGGTCCACGGATAAACCTCGGCACAGGCCAAGATCCCACGTAAAGAGCGGGTGATAAACGTCCGTTGTGTATGTTTTCAGAAAGTTATAATTTTTTATTTTTATTTGTTGAGATCATTGTAACGACTAAAATTGTAATGAGTCTGTTAATGAAAGAACCAACTTTCCACCAAAACACTCATGCCTTTGTAAGAAGAGCATATAGTTTTTTTGTTGCTTCTCTTTTTTGAGAGATCTCAAGTTGAGATGTTCTCTTTGCAAGCTTGTAATCTTCTTTGATATAAAGAATTATTTGTGTGGCTCCCGAGGACGTAGGCAAGTTGTCGAACCTCGTTAAAACTCGATGTTCTTCTTTTCTTATAATTTTTTATTTGTTGTGATTTTTTTTTCTATTGTCTTAACACAAGATCCGGTAGGACAAATTCCGTAGAGGGTTCATATTTAACAGGTGATCGAGTAGCTTGAATTCCCTAACAACTGGTATCAGAGCCCTTGTTCAGATCTATGTGTGTAAGAAATGGTAGAAGAAGGCAAATCTAAAATTAAGAAGTTTGACAGATCAGACATCACCTACTAGAAGTCATAGATGGAGGACTATCTGTACCAGAAGGACCTTTACCGTCCGTTGATGGGTAAAGCAAAAGGATAGAAGAAAGAAGAATCCGACGAGGACTAAAAATATTGGATTGAAAAGCCCTGGGGCAAGTCCGATTGGCCCTTACAAAATCTATAGCACACAATATATTAAATGAGAAGACGACAGTGGGGCTTATGGAAGCACTCGCAACAATGTACGTGCAACCGTCAGCTGTAAATAAGGTGCATCTCGTCAAAATGCTATTCAACCTCAAGATGGTAGAAGGATGTTTCTTTACGATGCATCTCAGCGAGTTCAACATGATTGTTGATCAACTTATCTCAGTCGACATCACGTTTGATGACGAAGTGCAGGCCCTATTGATACTATCTCAGTTGCGAGATAGTTGGGCAAGTTGCGTGACTGCAATCAACAACTCGGCAGGGAAGGAGAACTTGAAGTTGAGTGAGATTGTGAGTATGATTCTATTCGAGGAGGTTAGAAGAAAATCGAATGAATCAGAAGGATCAGATTTAGTCCTAAGTCTCGAGCAAAGAGGCAGAAGCCATAATAGGTGGAACCAAAATAGGAATCGATCAAAGTCGAAGAAGAAGAGGTCTAACTCTAAGGTGAGACTTATCAAAGGGAAATGTTGGAACTGCAGCCAAGAGGGCCACATGTCTTCTACATGTAAAGCACCGAAGAAGGACAAAAATGAGCAGGAGGCTCATATTATGCAAGATGCATTGATTCTCTCTATGGATAGCGATTCCGATTCATGGGTCATTGATTTGGGAGCCTCTTTCTACGTTACTGCTAATAGGAAGCTCTTTCAGAACTATGTAGCAGGGGATTTTGAGAAAGTATATGTTGATGCTCAATATCAAACAGCTGATTAATCCAGAAGAGGATGCTTACAGGGTGATTAAGGATGATGGAGGGTCCTCTCCCTTCTTCGACTTTATGCCGAGTTCTTGAACAATGATTTGATGTCCACACTACACAGACGAGAAGAACCCGTGAGAGGGTAGGGACCGGTTCCCCCGTGATTCCTCCAATGATCAAGTTAGTTAATGAACTTAAGCTTGAGTGGAGTTTAGAACTGTATATTCTTATGCTATGTACATTAGGGATGATCCTCCCTCAAGTTTAGATCAGGAGGAAGATTTAAAATGGCTTTGAGAGTTTTTTGTTAGGTTAGAGATTACCCCTTTCTGATGGTGAACAGCCTCCATATATAGAGTGGATGTCTATGGCAGACTAGTTCTTTCAGCTATACAAAATGGCGGTGTCAAAATGTGACCTGGTAAGTGAGTCATCCCTCACCCTACAGGTGTCGGCTGTCGTCTAGAGGGAAAGTTATTTCAGCATGGGAGATGGTGTCTCCGTGGTGCTCGGGAAGTGATTTGTGAGTGTGGCAGAAATCACGTAGGCATACTGAGTCATCCCTCGCTTTACAGATGTCGACTAGCGACTGGAGGGGGAGTCACTTCATTTATGAGAGGGTGTGTTTTCACCTTCTCTGGGAAGTGATTGAGCTAACAAGTCATGGAGACCTATCAGGTCTAAATCTGGATAAGGCTTGACCAAGGCGGTCTGAGATGTTGACATATGTCCTAGGAGAGAGGCTTGAGGCTGGAGTCGAGTTCTTAACGTAGTTAGCAGCAGGGAATATCCCTTCAGTCGTTACTGAGAAATACCTAGTAAGTAATTGCGTGCCCTAAATAGGGTCGTCTTCGATAATAAAGTCGACTGACACTGCCTTTCGCATCGACTCAGGAGTGTCGGCTTGTTTGGCTGGTTGGAATGTCGTCTTATCTCAGCTGATAACCGTCTTTTGAGTCGATACAAAGATGTTGACTCATCTAGGAGATCAAGATCTCTCGTACCGACCAATATCACCTTTGGTGTCAGCACCAGAATGTTGGTTTGACGAGTTAGTAGGATCGAGGCCTCTGCTGGGCTTGGGCCACTTAAGTGGGTTGAGGTTATTTCGCTGGGACTCTTATATCATTTTGCTAATATCCACATCATGGGTAGATAAGCACCATAACAGTTGACCCCTTTCGCTCAGAGTTGGCTTTCAGTCGACTCTGAGAGAAATGAGATATGCTTTGATTAATACGGGCTTGCTGAGGACGAGAAGCTGAGAAGTCTTCGTTTTGGAGACGTGGCTTGTCATTATTTGCCACAATTATTAACCCCGCTATTTATGGTTGACATCACCATATATTTGAACCACCTTTTTAAGAGACGAAGCGTCATGGATAAAAAGGGAAGATCTTTCACCTTTTCAAGTATTGGGACGTGGTCACGTGGGTTAATAAATAAGGGTAGTGCTTCGTGTATTGAGCAAACCGCTTCAGATTTCAAAGTAGATCTGGCTTGATTGCTTCGGAATTCACCGTGTCCTTTGAAATCCCTCTATACTCTTCCTTAAAAGCCTATAAATAGCCTCTTGATGCTTATGATAGTTCTTTTACGAACCTTTACTCTGAAAATTTTATAATATTCTTCTAAGCTTTCTTAAGAAAAAATCTTCTATGGCCTCTCAAGTTTCAAACTCTGGCCGTAATGAGGAGAGTCTCGCTATTCTTCTGCTTATCGCTTTAAGGTTCATATGGACAATATGGTGGTGTTGTATGATCAATACAATATCCCCGGACTCTCACATTGGTGGCGCCAGAGATGAGCGAGCCAGTGTATTGCCATGGTGAGGGTCGAGTACCGCTATACTTGGCCCATCTAGAGCATGGTTTACAGCTGTCCTTACACCCTTTCATTAAGGAGGTGCACGCCGCTCTAGGAGTTTCCCCTTCCAAACTTTATCTAAACGAAGTAGGAGTTCTGGCGGTTTTCGTTATTATTTGTCACCGTGTTGGAGTTCAACCAAGCTTAAGATTGCTTGGACATTTGATCAGTGTGGGGTCGGCTAAGAAAGACCCGCACTACTCTTTTCACTATCGTGGTGCGTTCCAGCTTGTTTTTGATTCTTTGGATTTGGATGAGGACTGGCGGAGGCAATTCGTGTGGGTCTATGGCGGTGAAAGTGTCTTTGCCTGCTCGGACTGGCCGGTGGTGAATGAAGACGCTTTGCGGCCAGTTACCCTTAGTGACTCCGAGATGACGGATCTGGAAAATATCCGTTCTTATGCCGAGACACGAGAGAGCGATGTTTTATTTGACGATGTGTCTCTCCAAATGGCGGGCATGTCTATGATTTTATCTTCCACTGGCTTCCAGGCAAGGACGAGCCATGTTCCTCTGTTAACAAAAAACCGCAAGCAGAATATAGGGATCAAGGAGACGAGCTCCACTGCTAGGCCCTATAAGAAGTCGAGGGGGGCTTTTAGTGCTGAGGAGGTGTCTGTCTTAATGCCCTAAGGATTGAGAGGCGGCACCCAATAGGACTGGTTGTAAGGTCCTAACCAATGGGTCCGCTGATAACTCAGCTTAACCGCTTGGAAAATGTGGGGTGGATAGACGGGTCTTCTCCTGGAAGGGAGACAATGGCCTTAGCGGTTGAAGAGGATGTTGTTGGCCCTAGTACTATTCTTGAGGCGTCTCGTCGACCTGACAAAGAGCCAATTGGGGTGGACGACGGCGTTGAGGGGAGAGCAAAAACTCCATCAGACCAGATAGAGAAAGGTGCTAACGGGAGGATTTTGGAGGACATGCCAAGTGTTGGCATACACCAAGCTCTTTAAGCTTGTTTAGCTCGAGGGACTTCTCTGGGGGCATACTATGTTCAATCAACTTGAGTGTTCCCTGGAATGCCAAGGAGGGCTGGCGAAGGAGAAGTTGACTAAAGAAGAGGCAGAGAAGAGTCTCGCTGTCTTAGAGGCCGAATTGATTCATAAAGAAGGCATTTGGCGTTAGAGTTTGGATAAGAAGGAAGAGCTCCTCATGAGCTTTCGAATCCAATTCTCTAAGAAGGTGGGGACCACCGAGGACCTTCAAAGGGAGATGGTTCATCTACAGGCGGAGGCCGAGTCTAAGAAGCGTTGTAGGACGACGACTAAGGCAGAGGCTCGAACAAGTTGCTTGTTGTAGGCATATAAAATTGCTTATAGGTCCCTTGACACGGTTCAACACGAACTAATGAACCATCAGGCGACGTATCTAAGCACGAACGTCAGTCCACAACACCGAAGCCAAGTGACACGCAACGAAGCGGATTAAGTGAATGAAGACGCTTTGCGGCCAGTTACCCTTAGTGACTCCGAGATGACGGATCTGGAAAATATCCGTTCTTATGCCGAGACACGAGAGAGCGATGTTTTATTTGACGATGTGTCTCTCCAAATGGCGGGCATGTCTATGATCTTATCTTCCACTGGCTTCCAGGCAATGACGAGCCATGTTCCTCTGTTGGCGGAAAGTCGCAAGAGGAATGCAGGGACTGGGGGGGCGAGCTCCACTGCTAGGCCTCGCAAGAAACCGAGGGGGGCTTTCAGTGCTGAGGAGGTGGCTGCCTTGATGCCTCAAGCAGCTACCATTGTCTCTGAATTGAGAGGAAGGACTAGGGTTGAGAGGCGACACCCAATCGGACCGGTTGTGAGGCCTTAACCAGTTAGGATGAGTCCACTGTTAACTCATCTTAACAACTTGGAAAATATGGGGCGGATAGATGAGTTTTCTCCTGACAAGGAGACATCAGCCTTTAGTGGCCGAGGAGGATGCTGTCGGCCCTAGTGCTATTCCTGAGGCATCTCGTTGCCCGACAAAGAGCCAGTTAGGGTTAACGATGGCGTCGAGGGGAGAGCTGTAACTCCATCAGACCAGATTGCGAATGGTGTTGACGAGAGGATTTTGGAGGATATGCCAAGTGTTGGCATACACCAAGCTCTTCAAGCTTGTTTAGCTCGAGGGACTTCACTGGGACACACCCTGTTCAATCGACTTGAGTGTTCCCTGGAATGCTAAGGAGGGCTGGCGAGGGAGAAGTTGGTCAGGGAAGAGGCAGAGAAGAGAGTCGCTGTCTTGGAGGTCGAATTGACTCATAAGAAGGCGCTTGGCGCCGGAGTTTGGATGAAAAGTAAGAGCTCCTTAAGAGCTTTCGGATCCAGTTCTCCAAGCACGTGGGGACCATTGAGGACCTTCAAAGGAAGATGGTTCACCTATGGTCGGAGGTTGAGTCCGAGAAGTATTGTAGGACGACGGCTGAGGCAGAGGCTCAAACAAGTCGCATGTCTCTTAGAGAGACAAGGATGGATTTTGGAGAGCTGCAATCAAGGCTTCAGGCGTCCATGGTACTTGTCGAGAAATTAAAGGACCAACTCGATCATCTAGATTCGGAGCAGCATAAAAAGAAGGTGGTCGACGACTAGCACCATGACCCTATAGGGAAGGCCGAAGTAGCCTTAGCATGTGAAGATAGGGTTGATTACTTCGCCTCCTTGGTGCCACATGACTCTCATGCTATTTCTAATTGCTTTTATCCTTCCTGTGTCTCCTATTGTCTTGACTTATTGAGAGATGTCGACAAAATTAGAGGCGGGTTGGATTTATCAGCGAATAACGATGAAGTCGAGTCTGTCACTGGGGCCCCTGGGGAATCTTCTACAATTGTCGCCACTAGGAGTCCGCCATATCCGACTTTCGAATCTGGTCGAGAGCCTTGAAGACCTGCATGTTTCCCTTCCTTTTCTCTTTTTTTGGTAGAGAAGTTTGTAACGAAGTTTACTCTTATTGAATGAAAATTAACTTTTGTCTCCATTCTTGAGCTTGCCTTCATTGCTTATATTCTTTTAGTTTTGTAGCTTTGTTCTCATCTGAGATGTTGGCTAAAGTGGGTTAGTTGTAATGTGTCGACCCGTATTGGGGACTTATGACAGCTAGTTCACTTGATGTCTTATTTTGGCTGGGTGTTTAATTGACCAAAACTTGACAGACGACTGCTTAAGTTTTTAAATCGATTAAACATTAGCCATTTATTTAATATTCATACCTTATGTTTATGAATACCTTTTGGCAGAGTGGTAACCCTGAGGTTAGGTGCCTAAGTCTTATATTGGTGCCTAGGTCTTTATAACCCCTTTATGATCGAGTAGTGACCGTGGGAGTCGACCATAAGGTTGTGCCTTGGGCTTACCTTGGTAAAGAGTCCAGGGCTTGTTATCTGACTGAGGAGCCATTGTGCCTTGGGTTTACCCTGAAGGAGAACCAAGGGCTGGAAATTCGACTGAGGAGTCGAATGCCTAGAACTATTTAAGAGTTGACTAGGGCTTTCTTTCCCCTAAGACCGAGAGAAAGCTGTGAAAGTCGACCAAAGGGTTATGCCTTAGATTTATTCCTGATGAGGTACCAAAGGCTTGTCCATGATGATAGATGAGAGCCAGAGGAATCGATCATATGTTATGCCTTGGGCTTACCTTGATAAAGAGCCAAGGGATTTCTTTCCAACTGAGGATTTGTTGTGCCTTGAGTTTACCCTGAAGATGTACCAAGGGCAAGAAATTCGACAGGGAGTCGTTGTGCCTTGGGTTTACCCTAAAGAGGTACCAAGGGCTGGAAATTCGACTAAGAAGTCGAATGCCTAGAACTCTTTGAGAGTTGACTAGGGCTTTCTTTCCCCTAAGGCCGAGAGAAAACTATGGAAGTCAGCCAAAAGGTTGTGACTTGAGTTTATTCCTGATGAGGTACCAAGGGCTTGTCCATGATGATCAATGAGAGCCAGAGGAATTGACCATACATTATGACTTGGGCTTACCTTGATAAAGATCCAAGGACTTTCTTTCCGACTAAGGAGTCGTTATGCCTTGGGTTTACCCTGTAGAGGTACCAAGGGCTGGAAATTCGACTGAGGAGTCGTTGTGCCTTGGGTTTACCTTGAAGAGGTACCAAGGGTTGGAAATTCGACTAAGGAGTCGAATGCCTAGAACTCTTTGAGAGTTGACTAGGACTTTCTTTCCCCTAAGACCGAGGGAAAACTGTGAAAGTTGGCCAAAGTGTTGTGCCTTGGGTTTATTCCTGATGAGGTACCAAGGGCTTGTCCATGATGATCATTAAGAGGTAGAGGAATCGACCATATGTTATGCCTTGGGCTTACCTTGATAAAGAGCCAAGGGTTTTCTTTCCGACTAAGGAGTTGTTGTGCCTTGAGTTTACCCTCAAGAGGTACCAAGGGCTACAAATTCGACTAAGGAGTCTTTGTGCCTTAGATTTACCCTGAAGAGATACCAGGGGCTAAAAATTCAATTGAGGAGTCAAATGCCTAGAACTCTTTGAGAGTTGACTAGGGCTTTCTTTCCCCTAAGGCCGAGAGAAAACTGCAGAAGTCGGCCAAATGGTTGTGCCTTGGGTTTATTCCTGATGAGGGACTAAGGGCTTGTCCATGATGATCGATAAAGGCAGATGGTTGGCATGTCGGCTTTCAGCAAAAGGAACTGTCCAGACATCATGAATTATGTCGAATGTCATTTTCCATGTGAGGGTTGAGGGTACGACCAGAAGCTACGTAGTACCTTTTCTGGTGGAAACTCTCTTGGAGAGAGAATCCGCCATCCGGCATTGTACTCCCTTAGAATGACAAACCGTGGCGGTTTTCGTGAAAGAGCTTCGGAAGTACTGGGAATTGGACCATGATGTGTATGGAGAAATTTTCCTTATGGGGATCATGCGGGTCGCATGCTTTGACCACTAGAGCTTAAGGCAACTTTAGTGGTGAAGGCGTCGGTTGAAGGGCCAAGATCATTCTTCCTTAGAACAATCAACTGACAGGCCCTAAGCTTTTCCCGGAATCTCACCCCTAGGATAGGGGAGTTTCCTACAAAGAATCCTCATTGTCCTAGGTGCCTATCACAGACTTAATCACTGCTCCTACGCTTAGATGAGCTATTGTCAGTTAGAGCTTAAGTGACTTTGGATTTGATCAGAACCCATATTGGGGTAGAGCTGTTTAGTGATCCAACTCCAGGCTTCATAGCAATCCAGAAGGTGGAGTTCGTCTGCGATGGCGGTCAGGAGGCATCATCGTTTTTTTTCAAGCAAGACAACCTACTCTTATGGCATGTCTTTTCGTGGAGGGCTTTTGGAGGGTGCTGCAACTAGGTCTGCTATTTTAGCAGCTAGTGTACTTGGCAAACACTCCCCAGAAGGTTGTAGAGGCCTCCGAGGACTACGCATACGTTGGTTCCTCGTAGCTATAGACCAATCCTCATCCTCCTTAGCTTGAATGATGCAACACCTGACTTCATTTAGCTTGGATGATGCAATTCCGATAATGTTCTTCAGGGTGAGTGAAATCAGACCCTTGATTAGAACTCAACATGTATTCTCGAATAAGAAGAGTGGCCCCACGATGGGCGCCAAACTATTGATGCTCAATATCAAATAACCGATTAATTCAGAAGAGGATGCTTACGGGGTGGTTAAGGATGATGGAGGGCCCGCTCCCTTCTTCGACTTTATGTCAAGTTCTTGAACAAGGATTTGATGTCTACACTACACAGAAGAGAAGAACCCGTGAGAGGGCAGGGACCGGTTCTCCTGTGATTCCTCCGACGATCAAGTTAGTTAATGAACTTAAGCTTGAGTAGAGTTTAGATTTGTGTATTCTTATGCTATGTGCATTAGTGATGATCCTCCATCAGGTTTAGATAAGGAGGAAGATTTGACATGGCTCCGAGAGTTTTTTGTTAGGTTAGAGATTACCCCTTTTTGATGGTGAACAACCTCCATATATAGAGTGGATGTCCATGGCAGACTAGTTCTTTCGGCCATACATAATGGCGGTGTCAAAATGTAAGCTGGAAGGTGAGTCATCCCTCGCCCTATAGGTATCGGCTGGCGGCTAGAGGGAAAGTTATTTCAGCATAGGAGATGGTGTCTCCGTGATGCCCGGGAAGTGATTTGTGAGTGTGGCAGAAATCATGTGGGCATACCGAGTCGTCCCTCGCTTTACAGATGTCGGCTGATGACTGGAGGGGGAGTCACTTCATTTATCGGAGGGTGTGTTTCCACCTTCTCTGGGAAGTGATTAAGCTGACAAGTCATAGAGACCTATCAGGTCTAAATCTGGATAAGGCTTGTCCAAGGCGGGTTGAGATGTTGACATATGTCCTAGGAAAGAGGCTTGAGGCTGGAGCCGAGTTCTTAACTTAGTTAACAGTAGGGAATATCCCTTCAGTCATTACTGAGAAATACCCAGTAAGTAATTGAGTGCCCTAAATAGGGTCGTCTTTGATAATAGAGTCGACCGACACCGCCTTTCGCGTCGACTCAGGAGTGTCGGCTTGTTTGGCTGGTTGGAATATCGTCTCGTCTCAGCTGATAACCATTTTTCGAGTCGATATAAAGATGTTGACTCATCTGGGAGGTCAGGATCTCTCGTGCCGACCAATATCGCCTTTGGTGTCGGCACCAGAATGTTGGTTTGACGAGTTGGTGGGATCGAGTCTCTGTTGGGCTTGGACCACTTAAGTGGGTTGAGGTTATTTCGCTGGGACTCTTATTATATCATTTTATCAATATCCACATCTTGGGTAGATAAACACCATAACAGTATACTTGGGAGACAATAAACCCTGTAGTGTCATTGGAAGAGGTGATGTGCAAATACAGTTGAAGGACTTCAAGTGGTCACTAAAGAATGTCAGACACGTATCGAAGCTGAAGAGGAATCTTATTTCGGTTGGCCAGCTTAGAGCAGAAGTCTATGTTACAACATTCACCGGAGATTCGTGGAAAATCTCCAACGGTATAATGGTGGTTTCCCGTGGCAACAAGACCGGTACCCTCTACCTAACTTCACATTCGTGGAAAGTGCAGATCTGTGGCACAATAGGCTGGGACACATGAGTGAGAAGGGTATAAAGATTCTACACTCAGAAAGAAAGCTAACCGGCATCGATTCGGTGGAAGTCGATGTTTGTGAAGACTGCATCTTCAAGAAGCAGAAGAGAGTTAGTTTTCTGAAGGGTGGAAGACCACCTAAAGCTCACAAGCTAGAACTTGTTCATACAGATGTATGGGGTCTAGCTAGCGTGTTTTCTCTTGGCGATTCAACGTACTACATCACCTTTAGTGATGATCACTCGAGGAAGGTGTGGGTATACTTCATGTAGCACAAGTCAGAGGTGTTCAACATCTTCAAGAAGTGGAAAGCCATGGTGGAGAATGAGACAGATCTGAAAGTGAAGTGTCTGAGATCAGACAATGGTGAAGAATATGAACTAGAGGAGTTCAAGAAGTTCTGTGCCTTGAACGGGATTCGTTTGGAGAGGACTACACCAGAGACGTCGTAACAGAACAACATAGCAGAAAGAATGAATAAAAAACTGACAGAGCGTGTGAGGAGCATGCGTCTACATGCAGGTCTACCAAAAACATTTTGGGTGGACGCGATGCATACAGCAATGTACTTGATAAATCACGGGCCATTAGTTCCATTGAACTTTGGGATTCCGGAAGAGGTTTGGAGTGGTAAGAAAGTTAATCTCTCACACTTGAGAGTCTTTGGTTATGTGGCATATTTTCATATCAATGATCATGGTAGAGACAAGCTAGAAGCTAAGTCACTGAAGTGCACATTCATTGGATACGACATTAATGAGTTCAGGTATCGTCTTTGGGATGAGAAGAATAGGAAAATCATCAGGAGCCGAGACGTCATATTCAATAAGGAGGTGATGTACAAGGATAGGAACAATGTCAAGGCTAGCCAAAGCAGTGGGAGCAGCACTACAGATGCGGACGCATCCGAGTACATAGACTTGGAGGAACTTCCAGATGGGGGAGACAATATCAATTCTAACCGAAGAATGGAGGAGACTCCAGGTGCAGAACCGACTACTCAGGGGGAGGAGCTTAGGAGGTCATCCAGGGTACCCAAACTGAATCCTAGATATCTCTCGTCACTAGACTACCTACTTTTGACATATGGCGGAGAACCAGAATGCTATGAGGAGGCTATACAAGTGAGCGAATCTCAGCAGTGGGAGCATGCAATGCAAGAAGAAATGTATTCTCTTCACTCAAATGAGACATGGGAGTTAGCCTAGCTACCTGCACAGAAGAAAGCCTTACATAATAAGTGGGTCTATCGGGTCAAGTAGGAGAGTGATGGAAGGAAGAGATACAAGGTCATATTAGACGTGAAGGGGTTCCAACAGCGGGAAGGAGTGGATTATATGGAGATATTTTCCTTCGTTGTGAAGCTCACAACCATCAGGGTGGTGCTGAGTTTGGTAGCTGCTGAAAAAAACATTCACCTTGAGAAGTTAGATGTGAAGACTGCCTTTCTTCATGGTGATTTAGATGAATAAATCTACATGAAGCAACCTGTTGGCTTCATTGAGGAAAGAAAGAAAGAGATGGTGTGTAGGCTCAAGAAGAGTTTATACGGATTGAAACAAGCACCAGGACAGTGGTATAAGAAGTTCGATAACTTCATGCAGATCAATGACTATGGCAGATGTAATTCAGATTATTGTTGTTACTTTAAGAGATTCGAGTCTAGCTATATCGTGTTATTGTTGTATGTTGATGACATGTTAGTTGCAAGACCGTGTTTGTAGGAGATAAACAAGTTGAAGAAGCAGTTAGCAAAGAAGTTTGCCATGAAGAATCTGGGTGCAACGAAGCAGATTCTTAGGATGCGGATCAGCCGGGATGTGACTAAGGGGACGCTAGAGTTGAGTCAGTCTGAATACATTGAGAAGTACTTCAGAGATTCAACATGCAGAATGCTAAGGTCATTAGCACGCCCTTTGGAAGCTAGTTCAAGTTATTTGAGAACAATCACCCAATACTGATGCAGAGAAGGAGCACATGAGAAAGGTGCCTTATTCATCAACCATTGGCAGTTTGATGTACACAATGGTTTGCACGAGGCCGGATATTGCCCATGCAGTGGGAGTTGTGAGCAGGTTTGCCAGCAACCCAGGGAAACAGCATTGGGAGGCCGTGAAATGGATATTGCGATATCTGAGAGGGACTACGAATATGCCACCATGTTTCGGAAGAAAGGAATTGATACTGCAGGAATACATGGATGCAGATTTTGTTAGTGATCATGATACAAAGCGAAGCACCATTTGGTATGTTTATATCTTAGGGTCGACAGTAGTGAGCTAGGTCTCACGTTTACAGAAGATTATGACGTTGTCCACAACTGAGGCAGAGTATGTCGCAGCGACAGAGGCGAGCAAGGAGATGATTTGGTTAACCAGGTATCTGGAAGAGTTGGCTTTGAAGCGTGAGAACGAAGTTCTTTATTGTGATAACCAGAGTGCTATACACCTTGCCAAAAACCCAATATTTCATACTAGAGCGAAGCACATCGAGTTACGTTACCACTTCATATGCTCGATGATTGAGGACGGGAAGTTACAGTTGGAGAAGATTTTGGGGAGCCAAAATCCTGCTGATATGTTGACTAAAGCATTTAACATTCAGAAACTGGAGTTGTGCGCAACTTTAGTTGGCCTTCATGCATAAGAGATGAGGGCAGAGCTGCACAATGAGAAGATACTTGTTAAGAGAGCTTGCTGATGACGGTTTGGTCTCCAAGTGGGAGATTGGTAGAAAAAGGGGTGTAGACCCAAACCTCGACGGCGACGACGACCCCACGATTCAGGCGTGCTCGACAATGTTAGGCGAGCTCGAGATCGATGTCGCGGATTTCAGGCGAGCTCCAGCTCGTAACCTTCAGGCGAGGTCCAGTCGGCGAGCTCGAAGTCGAGCCCAGGTGAGGTCGGCGAGCTCGAAGTCGAGCTAGGCGAGGTCGGCGACTTACAGGCGAGCTCGATGTTAGATTGGCACAGGCGGAGGTAGCGGGCTACAAGCGAGTCGACACATGCGAGCTTCGAGAGATGAGCTCTCCTATAGGCGAGGTGCGGGCGAGGTCCTGGAGAGCTGCGTGAGCTCGCCTGGCGTGGGATCTCGTCTGCGTTGTTGGAAGACAGCCTGGATCCAACTATAGCTAGGGTTTCCTATAAAAACCCTATGCACGAGATGAGATTTGAGAAGAATCTCAGAGAGGCGATTCTTTGAGAGCTTGGTGGCGGCGTTCTTGAGAGCGTCTTCTTCTCCCCGATTTTCTGAGCACGAGATTTCTCAAGTGAAAATCTCGGTCATTTAAGAAGAGTTCCTACAGCCGTTTGATTGGAGAGAGAGGAGTTTTTCCTATTGGAAAAACTCACGCCTTTGTAAGAAGAACAAATAGTTTTTTCGTTGCTTCTCTTTTTTGAGAGATCTCAAGTTGAGATCTTCTCTTTGCAAGCTTGTAATCTTCTTTGATATAAAGGATTATTTGTGTGGCTCCCGAGGACGTAGGCAAGTTGTCAAACCTCGTTAAAACTCGGTGTTCTCCTTTTCTTATAAATTTTTTATTTGCTGTGATTTCTTCTTTCTATTGTCTTAACACAAGATCCGACATGACAAATTCCGCAAATGGTTCATATTTGACAGGTGGTCGAGTAGCTTGAATTCCCTAACAGTTAATACCTACAACAAGCACATGAGGGTAAGCGTATTTAACTGTTTTAATTTACCAGATGCAATAATGACAAAATAGTCAAGATAAATCAGATGGGACAAGATGAGATAGACCCTTAATGATGAACATACCAATCTCTTTAGGCAAGTGAAAAACTACTCCCTCTACTTTCAAAAAAGCGATGAGAACCCTTTCCCTTTCCAAACAAAGAAAACACGAGACCAGCATAGTCCTCACTTACCCAATTTAACAAGTTAATAATTCTCTATCTAAAACAGATAAACTAGCTTAATAGTTCGTCTTAATGCATTCTCCTTGATACCTTGCCGAAAATGGTCATCTAGATTTATATCAATGCAGAATAATTCTGAACAAAATCATTGCGTTTTCAGCAAAGCAGCTACTATTATTATCTGATCGTATGTGAAGCGGTTTGCAAAATGCTTCACAATGCCAGCATCAAAAGCACCGGTTCTTGCAGAAAAGCAGGAGCTCCCATCGGAGCATTACATTGCAGTTATACCTGCACCCAATATCCTCAGAAGTGCGGCTAGTACCATGCATCTATGTGAAGTTGGAGAGAATACTTTTAACTATAAAGAGGATACCGGTATTGGTTCGGTAGGGGGTTTGAGGAGGGAACGTGAGGGGCAATGAAGTGGAAGGATGAACAAGCCTTCAAGCCTTTATGTTTGGTTGGAGGAAAAGGGAGAAGAGATGCATGCTTTTGTAGTTCATTTTCTCTCTTCTCTTGTATCCTCCCAATTTGGAGGGATTTTTCTCTCTCCAGCTTTTTAGTTTCAATTTTTAGTGTCCCCTATTTCACCTCCCCTCACTCTACCTCCTCCTCTAAAAACTCTCTACTCGAAAGGTAAATCTAATTTTTATCCCTCTCCTCCCCCTCACCTTTCCTTCTACCAATCCAAGCTTAATTTGATGTCACAAGAAAGAGAGTAATTCGTAAGATGTCCACATGGTAGCTTCATGCATTAGTGTAAGGGGAGAAACTTACACAAAAAAGCATTGTTTACCTAGATCTCATAACTGATAAATTTACCAAGCAAATCAGGTCAAGTTAATTTATGAATTTCCAGTTAAGGTTTAAACAACGAAAGGTAATATTTTAAGCAATAAAAAGGTTTGCATCACAATCGACACAGAGTTCTGATTGTCTATGTTAGTGGTGGATCTGATAAAATTAGAAAGATTTCATTGATCAAATGTAAACCTCTCATCATTTAGCTCACAGCCTGAGATCATTAGCAATAATAACTTTCCACCTATATATTTCTAGTTTACTTTTTCACAAGAGTAGAGGAACAATGGATAAGACGCAAAAGGGTAGCACTAGAGTGCTGATGAGATACCTAATCCCGTGCATGAGTAATATCAGTTAGTGTTTTCAAAGCAAAAAGCGAGATCAGCGCAATAGGTCCTATCTTGCCTGAGGCAAGAGGCGCCAAAAAAGGGGATCGCCCGAGTGAACTAAGGTAATAAATTTTAAAAAAAAATCATAAACATTACAAATAATATGCAAATATCAATAAGTAGCAACTAGAGAAATTAATCACAACCAAATTTTCAAAGTCACAAATATAATATGTCATAAACCATCTACATGTAGTAACAAATATCGAATAGTAATATTAACTAGTAACTACTAACACAGATAATTAAGTAGCAAATTTTGAACTTTAAGGTTCAAATTGTAGCCTATCCTCAAAATGACATAGATAATAAAATACATTTCAACAAAAAATAGCAAAAAATCAAAAATGAAAAAAAACACAAAAATTCAATAACCAAATTAAACTTTACTTTATCGGACATCTTTCACACCCTCAAAATATTGAAACAAAGACAAAAGGCAATCACCTTAACAACCTTCTTTGCCTGGCAATATGCAAGGTGCTAAGTTAAGCGCCTACGGCGCTAAGGCGCATCGCCTTTAAAACAATGATGTATAATAACTTGCTTATCATTCATAATTGCAAAGGATGAATCATCCAAAGTAATCTATCTGTAGACACAAATAAATGTCTTATCAAATAAAAGTCATACAGGTCAATGATGGACAAGAAGAGAGGCAGAGCCTGTACATTCACACAGATCTGTAACTAATTCAGTAAATTGGATTACCATACCTAAAAACCAATCAGCTAAATTAATAGAACCGAGGGCTCACAACAGGATCACAACATAAACAGTGCTACAACATACTACTGCATAGAAATAAGTTTACCGAGCAAAAAGATTGATGAAGAGAAGATTGTACAGATGCTCCCTAGCTCTTGGGCTTCACATAAGAGAAGAATCGTTCAAGAAGATAGGATGCCGGATGATCTTCACAGGCCGATGTCTGTCAGTCGTACTGACTGATTATAACCAAGCCAAAGGGCAATACATTAACCCGAGATGACAGCTCGATCACATAATAAACTATACTCTAGTCAAGATTACAACCAAACCAAAGGCAAAAGGAGACCCGAGATGGCAGGTCGATCTCATAAGAAACTACGTTATGTAATTGTACGGTGTAACTTCGGCTGTATCCTAAAAGCAACTTACCGCTACTTCAGCAGTAAAATATTCAGGTTATTACTATCATGGAATAATAGGAAAGCAGCAAACCTCGTTGATATTCGTAACCCCTTCCAATTCTGTATCCAACTCTTTCAGTAGCCGAAGGCAAATTTAGTCGATATTTACCACTTATCCATGTCCCCATATATGCGCCATCTCCTTATCAGTTTGTTTATTGCTCTGTCAACAACTAAATATTAAACACAACTGAGCAATGCTAATATTTATCTGAGCCTCAATTATGAGTTATACATTTATTCTAACTAGACCGAGAAGGGTTACTCGCATTGCCTCACTAGGGCTCGCCTTGGACACAAAAGATCGAACTACCCTTGCAAGCATAGGTGAACCCCGGTGACCAGGTGGTGATAGTCTTCTCATTCGTATTCTGATGTTGCTGCATGTATATAATTCAATCATATCAAACGAGGATCAATTCAGGCCCAAGTTTAAAGAAAATGAAAATGAGAAGTAAATGGGCGAATTAAACATTATACTAGTAGTGTGTTCTCCAATGAGAGCTTATCAGGCATGTAAATCGAGAGCTCAAGCGGGCTCAGATGAGAAATGACTTCATCTTCTTCTCCTCGCATCAGCTCACTGGGGCCCGCCTCCCACATAAAGAACTTCCCTCAGCAGTGCCGGTGAAGCTCGCCTCGGACAAATCTGCCCTGATGTGGCATTCCCTGGAAACCCCAAACAAGGGGTTTCCACGCGAACCAAACAGCTGCTATGTGTAAAAAAGAAAAAGAAAAATAGTCTGAAAGAGCATACTTAATCGTTCACTCTTTGATAGATATAAATCAGTAATTTCTTCTATGAATAGACATTCTTATTCTTTACAAAATTTATGAACTCCCAAAGAATCACCAATCACAATATCTACTCCACAGTTTCCATACAAGCAGCCACCCTTGCTTTCCTCCTCCTATCCCTTGTAGCCATCCTCTGTCCATACACCAACAACACGTCCCCAACATCCACCAATCCCACCTCCTTCAACCTCATCCCTACCTCCTCAAACATCACCAACCCTTCCTCATTTGAAAACCAATACATGAACTTATTATAATCAAATCTTGGCACCTCCACCCCCTTAACCTTCATCATCCTCTCTACATACTTGGTTGCCTCCAATGTCCTCCCTGCCTTCACCAAACCCCCAACAAATATGCTCTCAAAATTCACCATTGGGTCCCTCCCTTTCCTCCCCCTCTTTCCTAAATGCCCCTGCAACAACATAATGTATGTGTGCATATTAGGCTCACACCCCCTCTTTACCATCTCCCTCAACACTTGGGTTGCTTCTGAAGGACCCTAGAGGGGGGGGTGATTAGGGTCAAGAGGCTCTAATATGCAATTAAAAAACAGTACAAACAAACCACAGTAACAGAAGTGCAATAATAAAGAAAGAGATAAAGTTAGGAATCGTTATCCTTGACGCGCGATGTGTTAACGAGGTTCGGCCCGCTGACCTACGTCCCCGCTCCCCACTCTCGAGGAGAAATCCACTAACACATCCGGTTTGGAAGCCGGAACTTCGTCTACACAATGATCCCACAAGATCTCTCTCTCACTACACAGTTGATCTCACAGATCACACTCCCTCACAGTCGATCTACACAAGATCTCACTCACAGCAGCAGAAGATAAATGCAAGACACTCTCTTTACACAAGCCCCTATAGCAAAGAGAAGAGTACTGAAGCTGGGAAGTGAAACACACACAAGAACTCAGAAGAACAAGTTTGATTTGAAAATTTTCTCAGGAAGAAACAGAGCTCTCTGGTTCTCTTTCAAACGTTAGGGCTTAGGGAAGAAGAAGCAGGCTTGGGGGTTTTTATAAAAGAGTTTAAATCAATAAAAACAAAAACCCAATCTTCCTATTTAGGAAGATAATCTACTTTGCAGGTTGTGACCTCAGACTGTGCCAATCACTAATAAGTGAAAGCACAGGAGTCGAGGCGAGAAACGACCGTTTAAAAAATCACGGCTGACCAAATCGGTTGACCGAAGAAATAATCGGTCAACTGAAAATACCGTCGGTCGACCGACCGAAAAATTCGGTCGATCGCGGGCAGCTAAGGAAATTTAGAAAAAACAAGCAGGGCCTCGTCGGTCGACCGGCACGGTCGACCGATTAGAAGATTGAAAATTCGGTCGACCGTATCGGTCGACCGACGACAATCTGGAAAGATACTAAGGAATGGTCATAGGATCGGTCGACCGGGCCGGTCGACCGATTTCTGATATTTTCCAGAAAACAGATTTTTGACCAACTTGAAATATTTGCAAAATATTCATTTGACCTCTGAAAATTCTGAAACTTTGTAAAATGTTTTTAATACTAAAAACAAACTATTTGGAAAAAGAATTTTGCAGATAGGTACTCATACTTGTGAAAAATAGTGTTTTGTGAAAAACGCTTAAAAGACACAAGTCTAAAAACGTGTGTGTGATTCCCAATAGCTTCAAGTAAACTCAGTAACTCTTTGCCTACATTCTAGCACTAGAGAGAAAAACAAAAGAAGGCTAATATCCTCATATAGAGAGCAATATACTTGAGCTTTGATATAGCTTGAATCGGATGAAGCTTTTATATGACTTTGTTGTTCTTGAAATAACGTTGCTTCATCTTTTTGGCCTCCTCCTCCTTTAGATGTCTTCGTTTTAGCGTATATTCCATCCATCCTCCGTTAATGGCACTAACGAGCTTGACAAATGATTTTACTACATTTACACTCAATAAGCCATTAGTACCGATAATGGTGGTTGTAAGAACATCATCAAAACATAAGGGCTAACAATCTCCCCCTTTTTGATGATGACAACCAACCATTATATAAGAGCAAAAATAAGATAGCTTATAGATAGGTGCTCCCCCTATCTATGAGCTCCCCCTAAATATATGCAACAAATGAGGAGATTTCTCTCCCCCTTTGTCACCATCAAAAATGGGGTAAAGAGAAATACTAAATGCAAAATACAACTAGTCAAGCAAGCAATGTAGAACTTTCACATAGTGCATAAGCCCAAACCATTTCTTATGCGACAAAAATCATCCTCTCCAAGAGGCTTAGTGAATATATCCGCTAGTTGAGATTTGGTGTCAACAAATACTAGGGATACATCTTGTCTCTCTACATGATCGCGTAAGAAATGATGGCGCACGTCAATATGCTTAGTTCTAGAATGCAAAACCGAATTTTTGGAAATATTTATGGCACTTGTGTTATCACAAAAGATTTTAATATTTTGAAAATTCAAATCATAGTCAACTAAACTTTGTTTCATCCATAAAACTTGAGCACAACATAGGCCGGCGGCAATGTATTCCGCTTCCGTAGTGGACAATGCAACACAATTTTGTTTCTTGGAAGCCCAAGAAACAAGGGAATTTCCTAAGAATTGGCATGTTCCACTAGTACTCTTGCGATCTACCTTACATCCGGCAAAGTCGGCATCACAAAAACCATATAAATCAAAAGAAGTGCTTCTGGGATAAAACAAGCCAAGATTAAAAGTACCATTAACATATTTAATGATTCTTTTAACGGCAATTAAATGAGATGCTTTAGGAGATGCTTGAAAACGTGCACATGCACACACACTAAACATAATATCGGGCCTACTAGCGGTAAGATAAAGAAGACTACCTATCATACCTCGGTATAGTTTTTGGTCCACATCTTCACCACTCTCATCCGCATCAAGCTTAACACTAGTACTCATGGGAGTAGGCGCATGCTTAGAATTCTCCAACTTGAATTTCTTCACCAATTCCTTCGCATACTTGCTTTGTGAAATGAAGATCCCATCCTTAGTTTGCTTGACTTGGAGCCCGAGAAAGAATGTAAGCTCTCCCATCATACTCATCTCAAAGTGATCCTGCATAACTTTAGAAAATTCCTTGCACAAGGATTCATTAGTAGCACCAAAAATAATGTCATCCACATATATTTGAACTAAAATGAAATCATTTTTCCTTTTTCTCACAAAAAGTGTGTTATCAATTGTTCCTTTTGAAAAACCATTTTCAATAAGAAAACTAGAGAGGCGAGCATACCAAGCCCTAGGAGCTTGTTTCAACCCATATAAAGCTTTTTGTACCCGGTAAACATGATTAGGAAAAGCATGATCTATAAAACCGGGGGGTTGCTCAACATACACTTCCTCTTCTATAAAACCATTTAAGAAAGCACTTTTGACATCCATTTGAAATAGTTTGAAATTTTTAAAACTAGCAAATGCCAAAAACATCCTAATAGATTCCAACCTTGCAACCGGTGCAAAGGTTTCATCATAGTCTATGCCCTCCTCTTGATTGTATCCTTGGGCAACCAAACGAGCTTTATTTCTAGTTACAATGCCATGTTCATCAAGTTTGTTTCTAAAAACCCATTTTGTACCAATAACACTAGCATTGTTAGGTCTAGGAACTAACTTCCAAACTTCATTTCTTTGAAAATTGTTTAATTCTTCATGCATAGCCAAAACCCAAAACTCATCATTTAAAGCATCATTAACCTTTTTAGGTTCTAGTTGAGATAGAAATGCAACATTACCACATTCACTCAAGGCTTTTGAGCGAGTTATAACTCCTTTTGAAGGGCTCCCAATGATTTGTTCCTTTGGATGATTTGATGTGAATTTCCAAGCTTTAGGTGGTTCAACTTGATCTTGAGCGTTTGTGCTATCCACATCCTTTTGAACTTCTATAGAGGGAGTGTCATTGATTTGCAACAAGTCCAATCCTCCCTCAATATCATCATCATCATCTTTCCTAGGCAACACAACTTGAGAGCCAACATTAGTCTCATCAAAAGTAACGTTTATAGACTCTTCAACAACGAGGCTTCGTTTATTGAAGACCCTATAAGCCTTACTTCGAGGTGCATAACCCAAGAAAATACCAACATCAATTTTGGAATCAAATTTATCATGGTGATCTTTTGTATTTAAAATAAAGCATTTGCAACCAAAGACACGAAAATAACCAATGAAAGGAGTTTTTCCATAATAAAGTTCATAAGGAGTTTTCTTAAGCTTTGGTCTAATCAAAACACGATTTAAAACATGGCAAGCCGTATTGACGGCTTCCGCCCAAAAATATTTTGGCAAATCAAAAGAATTAAGCATAGTGCGTGCCATCTCTTGTATGGTGCGATTTTTCCGTTCAACAACACCATTTTGTTGTGGTGTTCTAGGAGCGGAAAACATATGAGTTATACCATGATGAGCACAAAAATCATAGAAAAATTCATTTTGAAATTCACCACCATGATCACTTCTTATTTTAACAACTTTCAAATCTTTTTCATTTTCAATCCTTTTAACATGATTAGCAAATTCTTCAAAACAATCATTTTTCTTAGCAAGAAATATTGTCCATGTAAAACGAGAAAAATCATCAATAATCACAAAAACATAGTGTTTGCCTCCAAGAGAGGTAACACGCATAGGACCAAATAAATCAAGATGAAGTAATTGCAAGGGTTTAGAAGTCGATACCTCATGGATGGATTTGAAAGAAGATTTTGTTTGTTTACCTTTGGCACAATCCTCACAAATTGTATCTTTTATGAAGTGCAAGCTAGGTAGCCCTTTCACAAGATTCTTCTTAGACAATTTTGATATTAACTCCATATTTGCATGTCCAAGTCTCTTGTGCCAAATCCAAGGATTTTCATCAATTGCCGCAAGACACTTTACATCTTGATTCACTAACTCATTCATCTCAAAAATGTAAACATTAGACTTGCGATTTGCAATAAAAACAATTTTTCCATCCATACTAATGATGCATTTATCCGGTTTAAAAGAAATATCAAAACCTTTATCACTCAATTGACTAATACTAAGAAGATTATGATTCAAACCACTTACTAAATAAACATCTTCAATTGTGGGTGAGGGTTTCTTACCAATAGACCCGATACCAATGATTTTACCTTTCTCACCACCACCGAAGGAGACATTGCCTCCTTCAATCCTTGATAGGGTTGCAAATAACTCTTTGTTGCCCGTCATATGATGTGAGCAACCACTATCAAGGTACCACATCTCCTTACGTCGTTGCCGTGACGTTCCCTACAAAAGAAGAAGATGAAGGTGTAGTAGCTTTAGGTACCCATGTCTTGGGTCCTTGGTGGTTAGTAGTCTTGGTACCTTTGGGTACCCATATCAAACCATAAAAATCTTCATTGTCTTTAATTCTACAATGAGTAGAAATGTGTCCATGTCTCATACAATAGGTGCATACAAAATTTCTTTTGTATGTACGGATGTTAGAACCATGAAACCTATTTCTACCATGGTGATTATAGTTGGCATAAGCATGAGTGGGTCTAGTCCTACAACCCTCAATTTCTAGTCTTTCAATCTTTGATCTTAATTGCTTGTTCTCAAAATCGAGATCTCCAAGCAATTCATCTTTTAGAGCAAGAGAGGTTGTTAGTTGTTCTAGCTTAATATCACAAGAGGCATGCAATTTTTTGAAAGAAGAGTATTCTTTAGACATTCTTTTAAATTCAAAGTTCAACTCTTCTAAAGCCATAGCTATGTCACATTGCATATAGAAAGATTCACTTTCGGCCTCGGATATTACCTCATGTTCATTTGCCATGAAACAAACATTTGGGTCATGAAGAGCAAGTTTGGCTCCTTCTTCATCACTATCCGAGTCACTTGGTTCGGATTCTTCCCATCCGGCATACATAGCCTTCTTCTTCTTGTACTTCATGTACTTTTCTTTGAGCTTGGGGCAATCCTTAGCGATGTGACCCGGTTCATTGCATTCAAAACATTTACCTACACGAGAGGAAAACTTGTTGTTAGATCGGGGGTTAAATTTTTTGTTCATCTTTATGAGTCTAGAGATTCTTCTAGAGAGATGAGCCACTTCTCTAGAAAAATCAACTTCACTCTCCGACGACGAAGATGAGTTGTCACTAGCTCCCTTGAGAGCTATGGTCTTCAATTTTGGTGACGGCTCCTCAACTTCGCGTGATGACACTTCCTCCTTTTCCTTCCCCTTGAGCTTCTTCTCATGCACTTTGAGCTTTCCGATGAGGCTATCAAGAGCTAAGGTAGTAAGGTCATGAGCTTCCTCAATGGCCGTAGCTTTGGGCTCCCATGCCGGAGTTAAGGAGCGAAGTATCTTGTAGTTCATCTCTTGAATGGATAGTTGCTTATCTAGACCATGTAATTCATTGATGATATTAGTAAAACGAGAAAACATAGCATCAATGGATTCATTTGGAAGCATTTTAAATAGCTCATAATCATGCATAAGCCCACTAATTTTAGATTCCTTAACTTGGGGGGTTCCTTCATGTGTGACACATAATTTTACCCAAATTTCGTATGCGGTTGCACACGTGGAAACTCTATTATATTCATTAGGGGAAAGACCACAAATTAAGGCGTTCATAGCCTTAGCGTTGAGATTAGCTAGGTGCCTTTCTCCATCGGTCATGTTCCCGACTTTGGACTTTTCCTCATATTTCTCTTCTATGAGCTCTAGAATGTCAAGGTCTATGCAACGAAGGTAAATTCTCATTCTAGCCTTCCAATAGGCGAAATTTGTCCCGGTAAAGAGAGGTGGTCTAGTTGTGGATTGTCCTTCTAACATATGCATATTCAAAGAGGCCTCCATTAGATCTTTTCTCTAAGGTTGTTAAACCAAAAACTGATATAGAGACCAAGCTCTGATACCAATTGAAGGACCCTAGAGGGGGGGTGATTAGGGTCAAGAGGCTCTAATATGCAATTAAAATTCAGTACAAACAAACCACAGTAACAGAAGTGCAATAATAAAGAAAGAGATAAAGTTAGGAATCGTTATCCTTGACGCGCGATGTGTTAACGAGGTTCGGCCCGCTGACCTACGTCCCCGCTCCCCACTCTCGAGGAGAAATCCACTAACACATCCGGTTTGGAAGCCGGAACTTCGTCTACACAATGATCCCACAAGATCTCTCTCTCACTACACAGTTGATCTCACAGATCACACTCCCTCACAGTCGATCTACACAAGATCTCACTCACAGCAGCAGAAGATAAATGCAAGACACTCTCTTTACACAAGCCCCTATAGCAAAGAGAAGAGTACTGAAGCTGGGAAGTGAAACACACACAAGAACTCAGAAGAACAAGTTTGATTTGAAAATTTTCTCAGGAAGAAACAGAGCTCTCTGGTTCTCTTTCAAACGTTAGGGCTTAGGGAAGAAGAAGCAGGCTTGGGGGTTTTTATAAAAGAGTTTAAATCAATAAAAACAAAAACCCAATCTTCCTATTTAGGAAGATAATCTACTTTGCAGGTTGTGACCTCAGACTGTGCCAATCACTAATAAGTGAAAGCACAGGAGTCGAGGCGAGAAACGACCGTTTAAAAAAATCGCGGCTGACCAAATCGGTTGACCGAAGAAATAATCGGTCGACCGAAAATACCGTCGGTCGACCGACCGAAAAATTCGGTCGACCGCGGGCAGCTAAAGAAATTTGGAAAAACAAGCAGAGCCTCGTCGGTGCGATTAGAAGATTGAAAATTCGGTCGACCGTATCGGTCGACCGACGACAATCTGGAAAGATACTAAGGAAAGGTCATAGGATCGGGCGACCGGGCCGGTCGACCGATTTCTGATATTTTCCAGAAAACAGATTTTTGACCAACTTGAAATATTTGCAAAATATTCATTTGACCTCTGAAAATTCTGAAACTTTGTAAAATGTTTTTAATACTAAAAACAAACTGTTTGGAAAAAGAATTTTGCAGATAGGTACTCATACTTGTGAAAAATAGTGTTTTGTGAAAAACGCTTAAAAGACACAAGTCTAAAAACGTGTGTGTGATTCCCAATAGCTTCAAGTAAACTCAGTAACTCTTTGCCTACATTCTAGCACTAGAGAGAAAAACAAAAGAAAGCTAATATCCTCATATTGAAAGCAATACTTGAGCTTTGATATAGCTTGAATCGGATGAAGCTTTTATATGACTTTGTTGTTCTTGAAATAACGTTGCTTCATCTTTTTGGCCTCCTCCTCCTTTAGATGTCTTCGTTTTAGCGTATATTCCATCCATCCTCCGTTAATGGCACTAACGAGCTTGACAAATGATTTTACTATATTTACACTCAATAAGCCATTAGTACCGATAATGGTGGTTGTAAGAATATCATCAAAACATAAGGGCTAACAGCTTCCCTTGCCCTTCTAAGACTCAACAGTCCCTTCATCAGACCATGGTACATGTTAATATCAGGCTCTTCTACCCCTTGGAAAATTCGGTACCCCTCTCTAACTCTCTTTCTAACCAAAATCCCATAGATTAAGTCTCCAAGAGCAGACTTATCAACTTCGATGCCTCTCTTTAGCATTTCAGCTAACACCATGAATGCGTAATTGATTTTTCCTTCTTTGCACACCCAATCGATCACAATACAGTAGGAGGCCGAACCAAGATTACAGAACTTTCTTTGTTGTAGCCTTTTGAACATAATCATAGCATCTTCAAACCGATTGTTCTTAAATAAAGTCTCGACTATCTCTTCGTATGCGCTGACATCTGGCTCGAGCCCTGAATCGAGCACCCGGTTCCATATCTTGGCGGCCTTCACCAAATCGCCAGCTCGACAAAACCCAGCAATCAAAAACCCATAAGTAGCCTCATCAGGTGGAATCAAATCTTTGATCTTCATAACAACCGATTTTGCAGCATCGACGTATCGTCGAGCACATAGAGCGCGCACAACCCTGTTCAACACCTCCACATTCTTAAACCCATCGTTGAGTTCAAAAATCTCAACGCACTTCTTGATCTCTCGAGCTCCAGCGAGATGGGTCGCTGCAATCTCAAGAGATCTTTCGGTGACGAGTCCCGTTTGGGACATTTCAAGGAGGAAACCATGGAGGAGGTCAACGTTCCGGGATTTGCCGAAGACGTCAAGGGCTTTGTTGGCGGTGACGAGGGAGTGGGTGAAGTTGTGGGCGAGCTTGGAGTAGAGGAGGAAGTTGTGGATGGGGCGCCATGAGAAGGGGAAGTTGTTGCAAAGCCGAAGGAAGAGCTCGTGGGTTGGGGTGAAGTTGAGTTTGTGAAGGTGAGTTTGGAGTTTGGGAAGTGGGGAGGTTTGTTGTTGGTAGAGGACTGTGGAGAGGCGGAGAAGGAAGTCAGGGTCGAGTAGGGAAGTGGAGAAAGAGCGAGAGGAGAAGTGGGGTTTAGGGAGCGGCATTTTTTCAGGTTTTAGAGGGAGGTGTAGGTTTAAAAATTCGAGGGTTTTAAGGACGTGTGCTCAAATTCTCAATCTCATTCTTTAGACCATCAGCAGCAGGAGGGCAAATATTGCTCTCCACCTCAGCTTTTGTCCCCACCAATTAAATATTTAGCACCCTCTTTTATTTCAGCTCCACAGCAGGAAGGCAAATATGTACTTTTTTACTTTATCTATACCCCACCATATTTTCTCTTTCATCCACATCACTATATCATATACCCACCGTTTTTTTTTTGTTTTTTTTACACTGGTGGGACCCACATATTCAGATTTGCCCATGGGCAATTTTTGCTCTCCAAAACGTTCTCTCTCCAGTTGCTTTCCATTTTGCTTCCCTGCTGTACAAGATATTTCCACATTTGCTCTGCTGCTGTATGTGGTCTTACAGCTGATTTAACCTAGCAAGGTTCCTCGTCACCAAAAAAAATCCAGATCAGTGAAAAAGAATAAATTTAAATATGTGAAAATATTCTTAACAGAAAATAGCTTTTGATATAGCTTTTTTTTTTTGTTGACAAGGGAACCTTGGTCAGTACCTCCACTTAAACTCCCTTTGCAGCCCGTAAAATATTCTTAACAGAAAATAGCTTTTGATATAGCTTTTGATATAGCTTTTTTGTAAATTCACAACTACTACAATTAATATCTATATAATCAATATACTCCCTTTCCTCCTTTATGTAATAAAAAGAGAAATTGGTGAACCCTCCCTAAAGGTACTACTATGCGTCATGTGATCATGTGTCAAATCTCAAACTCTTTCTTTCAATTAAACCCAGCAAATATTATAAAGTAAACCGAATTTGAAGCAGAATGAAGCTACAGAATCATAAGGGTGTGTTGGGCAACTTCAAAATTAAACTAGGCTAGACTAATTTTTTTTCTTAATTAGACCAAAGTTGATCCATATAAGATTTGCTTTACGAAAGAACTAGTTTAAAGCCTATAATTTGAACTAGAAAAAACTAGATCAACTTGGTCTAACTTTTGCCAAACCAAAAATAGGATTTTGGACCAAGGTTATACCAAATAAAATAAGTTCTAAGCTGCATTTGACACAAAACTCGGCCAGCCCATCATCATCAATTCTCGCCATGTTCCAAATTGATTTGGAGCCGAGAGGATGCTTGAAACGGTGATGCCGTTAATATGAGACCGATGGACGGTCTTAAAACGGCTATCTCGTTAATTTGAGTCTAAAAGCTGGCTTAAACGGTGATGCCCTTAATTGGAGACCGAAAGGCGGCCCTGAAACGGCGATGCCGTTAACTGAATATGAAACGACGATGCCGTTAATTGAATATGAAACGACGATGCCGTTAAATAGATATGAAGTGGCGATGTCGTTAATTAATTATGAAACGAGGATGCCGTTAGTATGAGCCGAGAGACAGCTACCTCGAAGGCCGAGTGTGGGAAGCCCCGAGGACTGCCGTGAGGGTTGGGGACGAGACTCTGATCTCGCCAAATAATTCGCCGAAAAACTATCAGAGTGAGACAGGAAGGGCCGTGCCTCACAAAGATTGTAGAAACCGGCCAGAGAAAAAAAAAATAAAAAGAGACGGTCATGCCGATGGAGATCCGTCACGAGGGAGGGGGAGAGAAGCATTACGCGTTTCCAGAGAGGAAAAGGAACGGACTGAGATCTAGGATTTTCAAAACCCTAGAAAGGGGCGGCTACAACAGAGAGAGCCGACTGAAAACTAGGGTTTTCAAAACCCTAGAGAGGGGCGGCTACAAGAGAGAGAGCCGACTGAAAACTAGGGG
>NC_033801.1:49882579-49911721 GCF_001876935.1 Asparagus officinalis
TGTTTACATTTAAAAAGGTTCAGTTCTTGATTATTTTCAGTTAGTACTTGTGGCTCCGTGTCTGTTTATTTTTGTAAATTTAAATTTAGGTGACATGGTACTCCTGCTACACTTGAGAGGGCCCGTAAATCAAAAGGTTGCCTAGGCCCATGGGCTTAATGTGAGAAAAGGTCCCCGAAGGAATCGAAAAGTTGCACGCGTCTGAAGAGCCTCCCCCGACACCAAATTATCACTCGCAAAACGCTCGCTTCCGCAGCTCCTCCTCCTCGATCCGCTTCCCCACTTCCTCAACCTCAAACCCTAACCCTACCCCTGCGAAAAAGGGAAGAAGGGAGGAAAATAAAAAATGGCGACCCGCAAGCTTCTAGCCCTAGCCCGATCCCGACGCAGACCTTCAAGCCTCCCCTCCCTCCGATCTTTGCCGCGCTCCGCGCACCGCGATCTCCACTCCTCCGGCCCCGGCGAGATCTCCCTCCTCCACTCCCACCTCCCTCTCGGTGCTTCACTACGATCGGATGCCGCCGCGCGTCAAATCGAAAGCTCCAGCGCCTCGAGAATCCGGATCCCCGCTTCCTCCGCTACGCTCCCTCCACCCGACCCTAGCGGATCACACCGCCATCCTCTCAGGCCCCCGAGACCCGCGTCACCACGCTCGCCAACGCCCCTCCGCGTCGCCACCGAGTCCATTGCCTGCAACACGCGGACTACGAGCGCACCGGTCGGCGTGTGGATCGACGCCGGATCTCGGTTCGAGACGGACGAGACCAACGGCACTGCCCACTTCTTGGAGCATATGATATTCAAGGGGACGGAGACGAGGAGTGTGAGGCAGTTGGAGGAGGAGATTGAGAACATGGGGGCTCATCTCAACGCTTATACGTCGAGGGAGCAGACTACTTACTATGCCAAGGTTATCGAGAAGGACGTGGGGAAGGCGGTGGAGATCTTGGCTGATATTCTTCAGAACTCCAAGTTTGATGAGGCCAGGATCTATAGGGAGAGGGATGTCATATTGAGGGAGATGGAAGAGGTACAAAAAATCATTTATTTTTTATATATGCAAAATTATTATTATTAATTTTCTATTCTTGCTTATTGTGATGTTGAATTCTGACTGCTGTTGGTTCTGTAACCGTGCATTAATTATTTTATACTGAAGAGTTATAAAATAATTCAGCACATATTCTTTCATTTGGTTAACAAATTTGATTTTTATAGTTTAAGCACTTCCAATCAGAAATATTTTTATTCTTAATATATAAATCACTATTACAATCGATGAAAATATATTCATTTATCTCAATATTAATAGTTATTACCAAATTTCATTCTTAACTATGTATACAAATAACAATCAGTGTTATCGAGGCGCAAGGCGCAATGCGGGGCGCAAAGGTCCCTTACGCGCACCATGCGCAAGGCGCACAACAAGGTGCGCGCCTCACTAACTGAGGCGCATAACTCAAATTAATATTTGCCAACATCATAAGACAGAAACATATAAGCAACATATTAGTTACCTACATCCAAAATTATGAGAATATCAACTTAAATCATCAAATTATGCTAACTGAATTTTTAAAGTAACAAAAAAGATACAAGAAACATGTATTTAAATCATCAAATTAAGTGATTAACAATTATGAGCATATGTTTATAAATTGTCACATAAAAAAACTAAGAAATATATAATTAACAAACATGACTGTTTATAATTTTTTAGTTAGTATTCTTAATTGATATTTGCTATCTAGCTTGAAAAGTTAAAGAATGAATGTAACAATTACATATTTACATGTTCATAATTTGCTAGTTAGCATGCTAATTAGAGAAGAAAGTTACAATTAGCAAACAAGTATATTAAATTACTAATTATTGTTTCCTTTTTATAGGTTAAACATGAAAATATGAAAATAGATTAGCAACTAGTAAGAAAGAGTATATTACATGATATAAATATGTAATTATGTAAATTATTTAAAAAAATAGAAGAAAGAGTATGTTACATAACACAGGTGCGAGGCGCACGTGAGGCGCGCGCGAGGCGCACGCGAGGCGCGCGCCTCGCTGCGTGCAGCGCCCCGCCTCGCATGCGGGGCGCATTTCGCCCAGGCCGAAGCGCCTCGCGCCCGGGGCGCGCGCCTCAATAACACTGATAACAATAACAACAACAAAGCCTTTATCCTTAATGTTTGGGGTTGGGTACATGAGTCATACTCTTCCATTATGTTCTATGTATATAAAAGATAATATCTATTTCTTAAAAGATAATATCTAGTTCTTGACTATGTTTATAAAAGATAAATATCTATTTCTTAAAAACATGCAATTATTTTGTAACCATTTAATTATTGAAAGTGTATTAACATGGTTGGTTTTCCCCCCTTCTTCCCACCCACACATAAATCGTATACCCCAATGACAACACAATCTACACCCACTCCCTTTGTCATTAGTCCACATTCTCTTTCTCCATGTTCCTTTTCTGCCGTCTTCTTCATTTGACTTATAGTCAGTTGCTCCTAGTCCTACCTGTGTTGTCAATGCGCAAGGCGCAATGCGAGACGCAGAGTATCTTTACGCGTGCATGCTCCAGACACAACGCAATGCACGCGCCAAGTAATGTGAGGCATACACCGCACACATAATTTTTCAAGATAGATAAACAAGCACAAAAAAACATGTTTAGGAATTCACATAAAAAATATGTCAGGACAAATAAGATCTTACTACCAAATCACAATATAAGGTCTTAATTTCTAATGCTGACACATCCAACATAGTGGTAAAGTTCATAATTTTTCAAATCAAAATCACGACTAATATCCAAGCAAAATTAAATAGTAAATTAGGATTAGTTTGGGTCCTCAATTGAAGGCTACTAAAAAGGGCTATTGGATTTGTTTTATTTTTTTGGGAAATGGGTTATTGACTATAAAGACTCGATTGAAATGTTAACGAACAAAATATACAAGGCTATGTACTAAATGCACCTTGTGCAAAATTGGGATGCTTGCGAGGCGCAAAAGGGGCTGCTACATCAGATGCAGAGCGCTTCGCCATGCCCCGCATCGCAGGCCGCATGAGGCGTAGTAGGATGCACGCCTTTGAAACACCGAGTCTGATGACTCAATCATCAACCCAAAACATCTTTTGATTTTTTATTTCAAAATTGAAATCAGAAATTTGATATATGAATGACAAAACTTGGGTTTGAATTCAATATTATGACATTTACATATTCCGTTTTTTTGCTTAATCCTCTATAATTTGTGTAATTTATGTACACTGTTATGTACTTATCATTCTTACATTTTTTTAAAGTTTACTTTCCATACTCATTCTGAGACTTGAAGAGTCCAAATTTTTTTAAAAAACTTTCTATCAGGAAATAACTTCCAATTATAAATCAATTATTGTTTTACATTTTTCTTATGTCATATTACTGTAAGAATGTAAATTGTAATGTGATCTCTTATATTTCTAGTTCCCATGGGAGTTGAATGTGAGCTGGTAATTGCTAAAATATAAATGTTCTTGTATTTGGTATGTGAAGAATCATGATGAAATTGGTGAGTTGTAAACTATCCCCGAGTGTCCTTTTGCAGTCAACTGTAAATTGATCCTGTAAATTTTTTACTTGTAGTTTTGAAGCATGAAATTTGTTTTATTGCATCAGAGAAATATGATAGATTAACAAGTTTGCCCATGTAATTATAGAATTTGCATTATTGCCTTTTTGTAGGTCGAGGGACAAACTGAAGAGGTGCTATTTGATCATTTACATGCAACAGCATTCCAGTACACCCCATTAGGAAGAACTATATTGGGGCCTGCTCAGAACATCAAGACAATCACAAAAGAGCATCTTAAAAACTACATTGCAACTCATTACACAGCCCCTAGAATGGTAAAGGATGATACTTGAATGAAGTTGATTATGTGGTTATTTCTCCTATAACAGAATTTGCTGAATAATTGTTCTATCTTGTTTGGAACATTTGGTAGGTATAATACCTGCTATTTTGAGGAAAGTTGATCAATTTCTTCTTTACATTATGCTATTAGGTTATATCTGCTGCTGGCGCAGTTAACCATGGAGCTCTAGTCGACCAGGTGAAGAAGCTGTTCACACATCTTTCAGCTGATCCGACCACTGCATCTCAGTTGGTTGCAAAAGAACCAGCTACCTTTACTGGTTCAGAGGTCCGAAATTTCAATTTGTGTACCTATCTTTATTTCCTATTCGTGTATACTTGATGTAAGGTGGACCTCTTTGATCATGCTCATTACTTCATGTCGTGAAGCTCAGGTCCGGATAATTGATGATGACATGCCACTAGCACAGTTTGCTGTTGCTTTCTCCGGTGCACCCTGGACAGATCCAGATTCAATTGCTTTGATGGTCATGCAATCAATGCTAGGTTCTTGGAACAAGAATACTGGTGGAGGAAAGCACATGGGGTGGGTTTTCCATCAAATTTGGGATTTTGTTTAATTATTATATTAATGGATTCATCATTCATTCTCCTAATTTACACTCCAATTGATTGCTTCAAAAATGTCGAGCAGTTCGGAGCTAGTCCAGAAGGTTGGGATCAATGAAGTAGCTGAGAACATGATGGCTTTCAATACGAACTATAAAGATACTGGGCTCTTTGGTGTTTATGCAGTTGCCAAGGTTAGTGATTTTCTAGTTTCTTTTTACACATGGAAACTGGTTATGGTATGTATTCAGCTTGATAAGGTTGTAGAGAATGTGTTGTTTGGATATCCAGTTGTTGGACGCAATATAGTTGTGCTCATAATTTCTCTTTCTCGTCTTTACGGGTTGTATTCAGCTTGACATTGTGGTATATGCTCTTCATTTTCTTTCGTTTCCAGTTAATTTATCATGTTATACACAAGTTAATAAATTTTGCAGGGGATCTCTTGTGCAATGTATTGTATTGGCTGCAACAAATGCTAGCTTAGTGTACAAAACTCCTTTCATTTCTTTTTTTCGCGTGAGGAACCTTGGTTTTGTACTAGTCAAGTAAACCCGAGGTCTGGGGCCTCCTTCCACAGTCCAGACCCAGGTGAATAGCACAAGCTTTGCAATACCTAATAATTAGACATTGGCGATATGCATGCCATAGACACGGAACGGCCATTGGCCTTTTGAGCCTAGGCCCCAATCCCCAACTACTAGGCCGCTATGCAGGGAGTTCCTTTCATTCCATTTCTTACGTGGAGATTTTATGATATTCTCGTATATTCATTTTCTCCCTCATGTGCTCTGGTTGAGAGTAAAAGGAATCAGTGATTGGTTGAGCTGTAAAAAAAAGATGGGTAGGTCTGGTGTTTTTTACTGTAGGTGGCATAAAATACATTGTTTCTTGTTTAATTATTTTCTTTAAAGCTGCAGCTTTTGCTACTTTATTATTGTTGTTATTTTTATTTGCATAGTTGGCTTAATTTGCTAGACTATTACTCTGGAATGATATAATATCAGAAATATGAAAGCGTGGCTCCCAGAAATGTTGCTTCTGTAAATTGAACTGTGGGTATCATACGATTCTGTAGCTACAGGAGTTACAGTGATATTTTTCCTTTGGAAAGGAATTGGGTTTTGTGGGATTCTTAGTACATTGATTAAGGTGCTAGACTATTCATACGACAAACTATGTGTCGAGACGAAGTTAATCTATTGGTGATTATATGATATGTAAAGTTTAGTCCAAGGTAGGTGTAATGGAATTCTGTGATGATGCTAAGATTTTTTGCTTGTACATGTAGATCAGTACTCCACGTGGATGCCTCATACTGCTGCCTGGTCTTGACAAGCTAGTTTAATGATGAGACATTAAAGTGTGTGGATAGCTCTCAAATTTGCCTGTAAATTTGATTTTAAAGTATCATTATTTTTTTCAGATCTAAACTTTTATTTTGCAACCTATTAAAAGTTCACATGCACAAAAGGATAATTATTATTTTGATCATATTGTCCTTGTTATTATAAGTTTATTTTTATCTTGAAGTTGCAACACACTTTCCTAGAGTTTGAAAATGGCACGCTACGGGTTTTTATCTTGTCAACTGATGCAAGGTAACAAAGGTTACCTAAGAACATATCAACAAGGTTAAGTACGGATTATGATTTAACATTATATTTGACCTTCAGCTGGGATGATGAGGCAGTCGAGAGATGTCATTTCCAGACTAATTTTATTTGAATTTATTGGAAAGCAATGATGCCTGATATGTGATAGCAAGTAGGATTGGACTTAGATTAGATTGAATGAATCATTTTTTTTATTTAACAAGTTTTATCAGATTAACAAAGAAGATTCTCATCAAATTAGTGAATTAGAGTTTGCAAGTCAAAAAATCATTAATACTACATATATCAAAGATTAGTATCAAGAAGAGAAGCTGGATATTGTGATGGTAGTTTGTAGTTACGGTAATAAGCACTATAGGTAGTTCCACTGCTGCTGTCAAACAATTGGGTTTTGTACGATTAATATATTTATTAGCTTGCAATAAATTTTCTTAGTTGGGTCAGATTGTGTTTTAGATTTACTAGTTTGGAATAGTAAGAAGACGAAGGAGTGAACTAACTGATAAGGGGATGGTGCATATGATGAGTCTGGGAAGACAGAGTAGGACATGGAGACCAAAGTGGTTATTAGGTTGTGCTTACCACTGAGAGAGTGGGATAAATAACGGCGTGGGATTATGAATAGGAACGAAACTGTTGCTTTCAATTAATGCTGCTGTTATGATAGCATGGATACTGGATAGCTTTTCTTTATATAGTTAACTTACTGTTAGAATATAATCTTCCTGCTTTAATACAATAGAAATACACCACAAAAAAGTTTTAACAACTATGAGCTAGTTATTTATGATGTAGGATCTCACGTGATCAACCTGTCATCTTGGGTTTGCATATTGCCTTTTGGCCTGATTCTAATCTGTCAGAGCAATTGATATCAGGTTGCAAAGACAACTGGCACCCCATTTCTGTATCATCGTGACCATCCTTTTATATGAACCACAAAAGCTAGGGTGCAGCTGTTCAATGTCCTCTGTACCATCTTTGCTTGGTAAACTTATTTATACACAGTATGTTTAGCCTTATTGTGCTGTGATTTCTCCATCCTCCACTTGTTTCCTTTCCTAGTTTAGCTGATGATTTTCTTTCAGTAACGTAGTCATGCTTATGCTTCCAAATTTTTATCACTTCTTGATCCATGGATGTGTGAATTAGTACTGGGGTTATGTGAATATCTAGGTGCCTTACCTCTGTTCTTGTCTATTGTTGACCTGCAATAACATTTGTTTGATCACTTCTTTTTGTGTCTGCAGCCAGATTGCTTGGATGATTTATCGTTTGCGATTATGAATGAAATTAGCAAGTTATGTTATCGGGTTTCAGATGCTGATGTTACTCGTGCGCGAAATCAGGTATCTCATTAATATGTTGGTACTCTTATCCACTGCTCCTCTCCAACTTATAAGGGAACTAGAAATGTATAACTGGAAGTTATTATTGCCAATGATATTGGGCTGCAAGCTAAATATTAATACTTTAATAGGTTATATTTGATGCCCAACCCTGAAATCATTTCAGTTTATCCTGTCAGATCCATCACAATTTTGTCAACCAGAAGTCTTTGTTGCTTGTGTAGTGTTGGAAACCTTTTTTTTTCCTCCTCAACTTTCAATGGAAATGCATAAATTATGCTGTGACATGATTTGCTTGGTAGATCTGGCAATTATGATAGATAATTATACAGTGTCTTATTGCATAATTTTTTTTGCTCAAAACATTGCATGAAACTGCGACTGGAGCATCTTATGAATTTTTCTATACATGAATTTTCCTTTTATAGGCATCCATTATGGAAGATGGCTCATTGGGCTAAACCATTTGGGGTTCTGACTTAGAACTCTTTTCATAAGCATAACATTTTGTATTGTCTTTTCAGTAAGTCATTTTGCCAAATTGATGGATCTCCTTTTTACAGTTGAAATCTTCTCTCCAACTTCACATTGATGGCACTAGCCCCATTGCTGAGGATATTGGTCGCCAGGTAAATTTTGATATATTTCTGAAATGGAAGCTTCTGTCTTTTCCATCCTTTAGATTAACTTGACCGATATATCATTTTTGCAGCTTCTGACTTATGGGCGCCGAATTCCAGCGGCAGAGCTTTTTGCAAGAATTGATGCAGTTGATGCTCGCACTGTCAAACGTGTTGCAAACCGCTTCATATTTGATCAGGTACTACTAATAATTGTCTTATTTGATAGAATAATAGTAGAAGTTCCTCTACAAGGCAAGCTATTTGCCAAAGGTTTAAGAAAATGAGCTAAGCTAATTCGTTTCAAATAGAGAGGGATTTCTTTGGCAAAGGTTTAAGAAGACAGGGTTAAAGAAATGAACTAAGCTAGTTAATCTGCTTCAATTAGAGAAGGATTAAATTGGCAAACTTATTATACTAAGTATTTTTCTCATTCTGAGTGTTTTGGAAGAGGAGGGTTACTAGAACTTTCTTTATAGTAAAACCCTTGCCATGTTCCATGTTTGATTTTTTGATAGCCTATTTCAAATAGTCTGGACCTACCCCCTATGTTTGCGTCTTCATCCAGCCCGATTATTTTGATGATGGACTAAGTTATCCTCAAAATTGGACTAAGTTAATCCCCCTTCCCCAACCCAGTAAATAAATAAATAAACAAACATCTTAGGCCAGTCCCGATTAAGATTACCTGAAAAAATGCCCTTCCTTTTTTTTTTTTTTTTTTTTTGGTGTTGGGGTTGAGCTAAGTCTAGAAAAACTTTTATCATCTTGGACAAGTATTCCCACAGTTTCAATCAATCCATTATCCTTTGACTTTTTGAGTGTCTGCAAGATAATGGGCAATTAGAGATAAACACCTTAATTCATAGGGAAAATATCATGCTTGCATACAAGTAAACAACAGTACGGTTTTGCACCACCACATGAGCATTTCTTAGAAGCATCATAAACAATTAGATATATAACAAAAATGAAATTAGAGCACCAACCAGATTAATGGTTATGCTTTGAATGTTCTCTATGGTACATCAGACTTCTTGTCGCAACAAATATTTACTTGGTTTCAAAGTTGATGGGGGTTATCTACAACATTTCCAAACATAGTGTTTACTCAGATAAAAATAGTTAAGGGGGAGTTTCCTGAGATACCCCATAGTTGAGGGGGTTTTCTAAAGTTAACCCTCTTTGAAATTTAGGGCGGTTTTCATGAACCTCAAAATTTTACCTTGATTTAATTTTAAACCCACCCACTTTCACATAGTTGTTTAGACCCAAATATTTGAAACCATTTACTCAAGTTGCAGTGTTCCAGAATGTATTTCATAAAAAATTCACAAATCCCTAAACTATCCGTTTCTCTCTTCTCCAACCTAAATCTCCCCAACTCCACTAACCCTCTCTGCAGCCTGAGAACATCCTCGCCACCTCCTCCACGAGCTTGACCTCTCCTAATCCCTTTCCATGTTCCTCTCTGGCCAACTCATTGGCTGCCTCCTCCTTTGTCCTCTCTCTGGCCAACTCATTGGCTGCCTCCTCCTTTGTCCTCTCTCCTTCCCACAGCCTCTGTCCTCACCTTGGCCCTCCAAATTTCCTCCTCACCCCTTTTAACTCTGGTCATCATCTGAGGTCTCCAGTTCGTCATGGATGGTCATCCATCTTTGGGTTTGGAATTCACATACTTCTTTTAGGAATATTCTTCACTCCTTGATGGCATTGCCAGTTCTATGATTTGGAACTTTAGATGGAAATGGTCGTTTGCTGTACCGGGTTTGTGATGATTGTGGTAGGCTTGCATGTTATGCGTTATTGGTCATATGTCCATGGGAGGTTGGGTTAGAAGTGAAGATTATGGAGCTGGTGATGAATGAGGATGCTGGGCTTCTTGAGGAGAAGAGTGTGGAAGCGGAGGAGAGCAAACTTGCTAGTTCTGCTGAATGTTCTGGGTGAAGATGTATGGAGGGGGATGTGATTGTGGACTGTTGGGTGTACTGTATTATTGTTTCCATCCGACCCACGCACCTTGTTGGGCACATGTGAGCTATTGGGACTTTGTTACGTGAAACCCCCAAAGTGGAGGGGTAAATTGTCTAAGGACTTTTATGCGAAAGTTTCTTATGCTAAAGTTTGGGGTCATAGGGTTTATATACTTTGTTATGTGAAACCCACAAAGTGGAGGGGTAAATTGTCTAAGGACTTTTATGCGAAAGTTTCTTACGCTAAAGTTTGTGGTCATAGTGTATGTATGTATGTATATGTGTGTACGACAAACTGAAAATATATCGAGGATGGGGATGTGATTGTGGGTTGTTGGTAGTATTGCAGTATTGTTTTCATCTGAGCCACGTATCTTGTTGGGTGCACGTGAGCTGTTGAGACTTCCCACAAAGTGTAGGT
This sequence comes from Asparagus officinalis, assembly GCF_001876935.1. Taxonomy (NCBI): domain Eukaryota; kingdom Viridiplantae; phylum Streptophyta; class Magnoliopsida; order Asparagales; family Asparagaceae; genus Asparagus; species Asparagus officinalis. The sequence goes on from NC_033801.1 coordinate 49,893,046, forward strand.
GTAAAATTGTTTTAAGGGATTTTATGCGAAAGTTTGGAGTCAAAGGGCTTTTTTATATAACCAACTGATATCCCTGATGAAACTTCCTTTTAGGCACAACAATCTTTTTATATAGATGATATCCCTGATGAAACTTTCTTTTAGGCATGATAATCTTTTCAATTTGATTATCTTCGATTTTCGAAATTCAGTGGGTAGCTTTTTATGGTAGCCATTTCTCTTATTGTCTTGCCATTTATGTTCTGTAGGATGTTGCGATCGCTGCAATGGGACCAATCACGAAGCTTCCTGACTACAACTGGTTTAGGCGTCGCACCTACTTGAACCGTTACTAGTTTCTTTTCTTCCCTTTTCCTTATTATATTTATGTTCTTCAAGTGAACTGATTCATGACTGCGCTTGAAGTCTCATTCTACTCAGGCTGCAGCGATGTTTAATACATCATCAAATCCTTTGGTGAACCAAAGTTTGTTAATTTCATTTTTGTTTTAATTTTGGTATGTGACATCTCTTTCGCAATAATTTGTTTTGGATAGGTGACAAGGTGGCCTATGTAGAAAACATTGACTTTAAATTCATTCTTCTCTACACATTTAGAAATTAGCCATGTTCTGAAGCCCGAATAAAAATTATAATCATTTTCGAATTTATCGGCTACAGTATGGATGATACCCTGATCTCTTGTTATTTTGATGTCTGCAAGCGAGAGGGATGCGAATTTCGCTCTCAAACTATTGTTCCACGGCTAGCGTGTTTGTGTGATCTTCTGTTTACCTTTCTGCCTACATAAACTTTTAGAGATCTATAATAAAGGAATGGAAATGAACTAATTTCAGAAAAGAGAATCGATACAAGATTTTCTGAAGGGAAATTTTGCAAAATAGACCGTTTTTGTTAAATATTTAGCAAAATAGACCACTTTGTTAAATATTTAGCAAAATAGACATTTTTTTGGCCAATAGGCTAAAAAGAGGTCGATTTTGAAAAACTGGCTTCAGAAAACATACGGGACTAATAGTCCCGTATGTTTAGAGCCAACAAATTTAGTGATTAGCGAACTCAGAAAATATACAGGACTACGAGTTAAAAAATTTTTATAACCCCTCTCCCAAGCAAAGCGCACTGGTACCCACTCCTTCAAGCAATGGTGTTTGGTTTATACTTTTTTCCTAAAAACTTTTAACTTGATTGATGAACATTCTTTAAAAAGTTTATTAGACGCCTCATTGCTTACTATGATTCTTGTTGTTGAGCTCTAGGAGAAGAATCTTTTAGCAATTTTATATAGGTTAAATTAAAAAAAAAATTCTCAATTTGAACTATTATCAGATAACCCCTACATAACCTTCAGAATATTAGAAAACACTCTTTTAAGTTTAGAGGTTATAAAAAAACACTCTTTAACTTTAAGATTTTTCCAAAAAAAAAAAAACCCTCTAAAAGCATGAACTATAATTTTCAATTGCAAAATATCCCATTGCATAATTTTACACAACCAAGTGAAATTACGACAAATACTGTTAGTGGATTTTCTAATAAAATCTTGAAGTTAGAGGAGGTTTTCTGATAACGCCTACACTTGATAGGGGTTTTCTGATATTCTGAAAGTTATGGAGGGGTATCTGACAATCATCCAAAGTTAAGGGGTTTTTCTAATATTTATCCAAACTTTCAATTTTGGAGCTACATAATGAGGAGGGAAAAAAGGACATAGATGGTAAAAATGTCCTCTCTTCAAGTTAACTGATCTTTATAGGAATGTTCCGAACAAAAACTTTCACAATAATATGAAGCTTGTTTGGATGTTCATTGTTTGATGGAAATTGATGATCATATTTTTATTATTATTTTTTACCCTCATTATCTATTTTGTTTAAATAAAAATATCACTAATAAACATGTTTTATTTTAATTTGCACATTAATGAAGAATTAATAAACAAAAGCTCAAAAAGAACTCAAATTTCCTTATTTTTTTAACCTTTTATTGAAGCTCGGGATCAAACCAAGCAATGTACAGAAGCCGAATAAACTAGGGCTGAACATGGTTCGGTCCAAACCGAAAAAACCGACCGAACCGATCCGAACCGACCTGGAAAAATCGGTTTTATGAGTATGGCGGTTCGGGTCGGTTTGAAAACTTTTTAACTCGAACCGACCAAATATAGTGCAATACTACCCATTCTGATCTCAAACCCTACCCGACCCGTCCCCAAAGAGTCAAAGACTCAAACCCTAAACTCATTTTCTGAATCATTATGGGTTAAAAATAATATCATTATATCAGTGTTTAATGCTTCATAATCTCCTACTTTGTTGATATCTTTTTTTCTTTAACACAGTTTGTTGTTTGATAAGAACTTTGATGAAGTTAGAACTGAACAAACCGAACCGAACCGCACCGAACCGACTTGCAACAGTTCGGTTCGGTTTTGAATTATAGGCGGTTCGGTTCGGTTGTTCAAATTTTGGTAAAAACCGAACCGAACCGACCGTTGCACACCCTAGAATAAACTATGATCAAATATGAAAAGAAATCAAGTGAAACTCATGTTCAAGATGTTAGCTACAAAGAAACGTTGATATCTCTCAATCCGGAAGACGGAATTTAACATATAATGTATAAAAATTGCTTATCTCGACGAGACAGAGCTAACTGCATTTTTAGAATTTTCAAATTCCAATCGGCCGACCAACCGATTAGTCAACTGATTGGCTGACCAATTGATCCGTAACAAACTCGTTTTATGGCTAAGATTTGATACTTGGAGCCCAAGTAAAATCCAATGGTTCTCATTCATTATTGTAGGCTATAAATAGGAGTAGAGGGTGAGGGGGTTTGGGTGTGAAAAATTTTGTAAAACACATTTTGGAGAGGAGTGTTACTCTTAATTGAGAAGACCTTCCAAAATTATAACATTTTGTTGTAATTAATAAAAGAATTTTTTTACCTCTTCATATTCTTCTGTTCTTCTCTTTATTTGATCATGAAGATGAAGATGAGATGAATATGAAGATCAAGATGAAGATTTGCCTTCATCAAGAGGCTAGAATCCTCTTGGAATGTAATTTTTTTCTTTTATCTTTTTTATATTCTTGTAATATATATTTTTTGTTTTAAATATTTAACGGGCTAGAACCCTCTTGAATTAGATTTATTTTGATGCATGGTAGAGTAGATTTACTTTCAATGTCTTTATTTTCTTGCATTTATTTTAGTATAGATTTACATTTTTGCATAGTTTAGATTTCCTTTATTGTTATTTTCTTTTTGCGTCTAATTTAGATATTTACTTCTTTGTTCTTATTTTTTTATTTTTGTAATTAGTCTAGTTTTCTTCCTTCATACTCTTTAATTTTTATTTTGCTTTTATTTTATAAGATGTGGAACTAAATCCTTGTAGGAATTCTAGAATTACATGAAACTAGTTCAATTTCTTTTTATGAATTATGAATTAATACTCTCTTGTGCTTAACATGATCATGTTTAGGATAATCAACTAGAAAACTAATTGGTAGAAAAAGAATTGGATAATCAACTAGAGAACCAAATTGACGGCAGACCTAAGAATCTCGACTTAGGCGACTCGTCGAGTCAATATCTCCTTAGGTCAACTCAAAGAGTGGTACTTGTCGGTCCTTTTGTCAAAGAGGACTCGATACGAGCCCACTCGACCAGTTATTCGACGCCTCGCGGGGTCGACTCGAAAGGCGTTACTTCTCGGCCAAGCCAAATGACGACTTCAACCTTGAAGCCCCCTAACTGACAACATGTCGACGTCATATTTAATGCTGGGCAGGGGTCATCATACCTCTAGCCTCGATAGCCTTCATAACACATCGGACTATGTCGGCACCGTCATGCCCCCAGTTACTTCACATTAAATGTTAAGGTGATCTCTCCTTCACTCGTCAGCCGACACATGTAAAGTAGGTGGATAAATATGAGCTTAATCGCATCCTCATATAACTCTCTAATCTTAATCATAAAACAAAGTTTCTCAAACACAAATATAAAAATGTATGCATTTTCGGATTCATTTCCTATGAAATTTGGAAGCATGTTTATGAAGAAAAGTATAATTTAAGTGAGAAAAATTCACTGGGGTTAAATCAAAATTTTTTAAGTTGAGATAGATTATCTGCAAAACTTGGCAGTGATTTACTTAGTCTTAAATAGTATTGCCCGGGGCGAGGGGGGGGGTGGTTATGCGCTCCATAGTTGAGGGGGAGTTTTATAAAACTAACTCTTAAACAAAAGCACAACTTAAGGCACATGTGATATCAATTTTATAAGAGTGGAGTTTATAGCAAGTCTATCACTCAATGAATTAGTTTGGGTTATCTGTCCTTAAATTTATCCTACACATCAACTCTAAAAATCTTTTTCTATAAGAATCTCTAAGAGAAATTTAATATTTATTTGGGATGGGTATATGCTCGTTCTAATTCCCCTTGTCTTTCATAATTTATAATAAATTATTTGAGAAAGTAATTAAATTAAGTTGTCATTTTATATTGCTCACGTTCTTACAAGTTTATGAAGCTCATAGCTTGGATATGACTATTATTGCAGATATTGTATTCTTCTAACTCGTTAAGCTAAATTTTTGAATATTGTTTGATATTGGATAGATATAAATTATTTTATTAAAATACAATCAATATTAGTGCATAATATATAAAAATCATTCTCAGACTATATTTTATAATTTTCTGAAACTAGAGAGTAATCGTTTTGACTGATCAATTAGTATTTAGGAAGATGTAAAAAGAGTATAGCATCAGATTTTGGAATTGATCACATAATTTATATTTTCTTTCTTGATTGAATTTGCACATTCTAACTTAGAAAATTCTAGAAAAAAAATCCTGAATATCTATAATACTCGATCGCCAGATAAACAACAGGTGGAAGTAAACAACATGTGGAAGTGGTTTTTTTATAACTGAACAAAATCCTTAATGACTAGATAAAACCTATCATTTTCCTTAATGAACTCAAGAATTTATTATTTATTATTAATAATAGGTTTTTTCCATATTGGTCCCTTACATCATTAATATTTTAAAACTATACATTCAAATTACTATTTAATCTTAAATTATTAATATTTTAAAACTATACATTCAAATTACTATTTAATCTTAAATTATTAATATTTTAAGGCTTTAAACATCACTATTTCTCTGAAAGACAAAATGTTAAAATCACACATGGAAATATCAAAAAAAATTAATATATTACGATAATTATAAAGTTTTTTACAACCATGTTATAGTAAATAAATAAACTTAAAGTAAATAATTATAACATTTGACCACATGCAGTGCACATGCATTCCACCTAGTTTAATAAAACGAGGGAGCCCTTTCACATGTGAATAGTGAACCTTCATACAAGAACAATGGCAGCTAATCATAAATATACCGATTCATTTGCTCTAGTTACTTTGAGTTTGGGGGTTTGTGAAGAGAGAGGTAAATGAGGAGAGTGATTTGCTTTGCAAGTTTAAAATGATATTTGGTGGGTATTTTTGGTGAGTTCAGAAGCATTCTATTTTTAGGTTCATTCTTTGGAATTTTGTTTGAGTAAATTTCACATAATCCCCCAAACATTTTGGCCTATAATGCCAGAAACTTTTGAAATGTCACATAACATCAAAAATTTATGTCCCCCAATCCAACACAATTTTTTTTGGCATTATGTGACATTTCAAAAGTTTTTGGTGTTATGTCAAAATGAGCTACTTTGGGGGTTACGCCAAATTTACCCAATTTTGTTTGGATGAGAAAGTATTGGATACTAAGTTGCATCATACACTCAAATTGACATGTCAGGGACTATGAATATAAAAATACCCTTCTGCTTGTGATTGTTCCTATACGTATATTGTCTATGGACAAATAAGTGTAATCCTAAATGCCATTATATACCATTTAATCAGGTAATTAGAAATGTTCTGGATCTATTGAATTCAAGGGATGAGATTGGATTTAGTCCAATGTTGAAGTACAATTAGGTTGAAAGATGATTACATATTCTTGGATACATGACTCGATAAGGATTAACATAATATATGTCAAGAGCAAATTCAAAGCTTGACCGTCATTTAAGAGAGGACCCTGCCCTCAACGACAATTGAAATGGTTCATTCAGAGCAATCAAGTTACCTTATTTCCATCTCTACAATATTTCTTCACGTTGATTCACTAACATTGTAATATAACCAGGTCAACAGGAACCAAGTAATGCATTCGAAGATTGCTTACAAGAAACATAAGTCATGCATTCAGGAAATTGCGAACATTGTTCAATCGTGAAATATAGGCAGATAAAATTGTTTAAATTCCACTGCATGCCCAGTGAGCAACACTTGTTGTCCATCTTTCCATTGATTTCCATCGAAGAACATAAGCAAGTAATAAAATTATTAAAAATTACAAATAGGACTTGAAGAAGAAATTGAAGCTCACAGAATGAAAATTTATAAATTTAATTCAACTACAAATTGAAAAAGAAATTGAAGCATATCCACAACCTCCTTTAATTCATCTATAAATTGAAGAAAATGAAAGCGATGTTAGCAACAAACACAGTTAATTAAACCGAGATCTAAGCAAATCCCCTCAGATTTCCCCTAGAAAATCTTAAAAATAAAGCAAAATGGTAGAGGGAGCAAGATTCATACTGGATCCGATAACTACTCAGCTTCTAGGGTTTAGACTGGAGATTTCTAGCGATCTTTGCCTTCAATATGACGTTTTTGTTTCCAGATCATCCACGGGGAAGCAGGAGGAGACGGGAGAAAAGGGAAGAGATCAATGGAGGCGGGAGAAAAAGGAGGGAGAAGAGGAAATGAGACACGAGGGTAGTAACCCTAGTATTTTCTGTTAGATCTAAACCAAAACTTGAGATCTAAAAAGCCTATAGCCATGATTAATTCAAAGAGATTAACAAGAATCAAAAGAGCGGAAGCTTATACCTGAATCCATGGATGAACCTTGAGATGGGTTTTGGATCTTCTAACCTTAGGGTTTCTCTAAAACCGAATTTCTCTAGCTAGATGGGGGTGTAGAGAATTAGTGAATGTAACCCTAGGTTAGGGACCATAACCCCTTATTTATAGATGTTGTACTTTTATAATTTAGCCCCTCAATAAATTACAATTACAACCTGGTATCTGCACATATAACCCCATGACTTATTTAAATACCAAATTAACCCAACTTAATTGATCACTTTAGTGGGTTATCCTGAAAGATAGCAATACACATTGACTAATCATATGTGCCCACAAATATATTTATTAGATTAAATCCAACAATCTCCCACTTGGGCACCATATGATTCCTTAAATTGTGTATAACCTTATGAGCTCAAAAATTGCTATCACTGAAAAGGTATTTCCGAACAATCTCGTCCATTGACTATATCAATATAGGATCAAAGCGGCATTCGTCATATTTATCGTGACTCGACCCATCAGTGGTCACATATACCAATACAATCAAACGACATAGATCAATCATGGATGTGCAGCATGAAAATTACATGCAATGTGATCAGTACATGTCTATTTTCAACTGGTCCTCCTTAGTGAGGTCAAAACCAAACATAATGTAACAGAGTGTCTTAACTGAATACTTTATTCTGATCAGACAATACAACCAAACATAAAGCACCACAAATACAAACTCCCACTAAAACATAATATCCTCAAATAATACCACACCCATATGAGCAGTATGCTCATGAAAGACCTTAGGTGGCAATCCCTTAGTAAGAGGATCAGCTATCATGGAGTTTGTCCCAATGTGCTCTATGGATATCTGTCCACTCTGTACCCTTTCTTTCACAACCAGGAACTTAATGTCAATATGTTTTGACTTAGTTGAGCTCCTGTTGTTATTGGAATACATTACTGCAGATTTATTGTCACAATATAACCTTAGTGGTCTTTCAACATTTTCCAAAATGCGCAGTCCCGTGACAAAATTTCGCAGCCATATTCCCTGATTGGATGCCTCATAGCAAGCTACAAATTCTGCTGCCATAGTGGAGGAAGCTACTAGTGTTTGTTTGACACTTTTCCATGATATAGCTCCTCCTGCTAACATATAAATGTAGCCTGATGTAGACTTCCTGCTATCTTGGCATCCAGCAAAATCAGAGTCCGAAGACAATCTCAGACGCGAAGGTCGAGCCTCGCGTCAGAAAAGTTCAGACGCGTGGGTCGACCCTCGCGTCAAAAATCTAAGACGCGGAGGTTAAACCCCTCGTCAAGAAGATTAAACGACGGAGTCCAGCCCCGCGTTATGGGAACGAGTTTCCTCGTTAATTTCAAGATCAGAACTTGCCGGAGCAAGTTTAATGACCACGAAGGTCGTACTCACCACCGATCAAAGGAAGCTGGGGCGTCACATTCGCCTGAGCAGCGGCGCCGCTGGCCGGCGCTGATGATGCAGATCCCCGAGCCGCAGCGGCATCGGACTTGGGAGCGACGGGCTTCTTGGGTGCCATAAGATCTCGTCGGAGGAGATGAACAGCGTTTCGCCGGAGATGAGAACGAAATTTTTTTTTCGTTAAATTTTCAAGAAGAGTCAAATGACTCTTGATTTGACCCCTAGCGGTCTATTTATAGACAACTATGAGCTGTCAAATCCTAACGGACGGGATTCGGACCATAAGCCCGCCCAAACTCGACCCTCGCGTTCGAGTTGATTCAGCTTCCAAACGCGATGCTCACCTGCGCGTTCAAATTTCCCAACGCTGGGCTCACCCACGCGTTCCAATTCTCAAATGCAGAAGGCATCTCTGTGTTGAGACCACCATGAACAGCAATTTCTTGGTTACCAAAGCGATCAAAGCCAGGGAGAAACAAACGACTCCACTGGGGAGTCTGTTGGAGGAGTACAGATAGAGTACAGTCAACAACGGCGAAATCATCTGACTCGATCAGGCGGGAAGAGCAATCAATCCACCAAATTCTGGGATCCAAAGTATTCCGAAAATTCGTCCCAGTCAACCGCGAACTTTCGAAAACTTTGGAGGGGGTTCTGTAGGCTGTCTAAAAATCACAATAGATAGCTTATTCAAACAAGCTCCGACAACGGAGGTCACAATCAGACGACTTCCCAATCACTGCATCCGCAACTCCACAATCGCCACAAACGCGACCTCACTTCTGAGATGATTGATCTTGATGGCTGTGACAACAGCATGGCTAATATCATAGCAACTATTAGAGATGCTGATGAGCAGTGGGACGATTTCAGAAATAAAAAGTTGGACTCAGTTGGTGAGTTGCTTGGTAGAGAGCTATGGGCGAATATTCATCTTTAAGACACTATGGATGTTGATTCCCGTCTAGCTCCTACAACGAAAGCTACAATCAAATAGCTTTCGGGTCGATGATCGAAACATATAGTCGAATAGTTGCTTGGTAGAGAGCTATGGGCGAATATTCATCTTTAAGACACTATGGATGTTGATTCCCGTCTAGCTCCTACAACAAAAGCTACAATCAAATAGCTTTCGGGTCGGTGATCGAAAGCGGCAAATAGAGGACTTTTCACATAGATCGAGAAAGGTTACAATTCAACGACACTTCCGACAACTGATGAAAACTCTATGCAGCAGTCTTCACAATCTACAGTGAAAGTTACAATCTGACGGCTTTCACACCCCACAACAGCTAAAGCCAGGATTACTGAACAACGGTCCTTGCAACGCTCTACAGAAGAAGTTACAAATCAGCTAACTCCTTCTGAAACGCGGGTGTCATCCCCGCGTCATAACTTTGGAAATGAAGGCGACCCTCGCGTCGTCAATGCACAAGCCAAACGTGAGCGACCCTCGCGTTCAATGGTGTTCAACCAACAGCGACCCTCGCGTCGACAATGCACAAGCCAAACGTGAGCGACCCTCGCGTTCAATGGTGTCCAACCAACAGCGACCCTCGCGTCTCCAAGGCACAAGCCAAACGTGAGCGACCCTCGCGTTCAATGGTGTTCAACTAACACCCAACTTCGCGTCTCAATTCAAAGAACACGAAGTTGAGTTCTAAACGCCAGAATGGGCGTTTGACTTATTCAAACATAAGTCGAACGGTTCCAAAACCGTTTATCCCACGTTCTGAGGGATTCTCGCCCACGTAGGAGCGGATATAGGGGTCAGTTACAACCTCTTATCCCCCTATAAAAGCTCAACGAACCCAACAGAGCAACGGGATTGGATTTTTGGCATCTGAACCACACAGGTTGGATTCAAGCGGATATAGGAGTCAGTTACAATCTCCTATCCTCCTATAAAATATCAACAAACTCGACAGAGTTAGGGGATCGGATTTTTGATAATCAGATCAAGGGTTGGATTCTTTATCATCAAAACCACTCAGGTTTGGAGATTCGGCAACAACAGCAACGAAATCCTTGGAGATAGGATTTTTGAACCAACCTCAGAAAATCAAATCTGAGAGAATCCTTCAACAACAGAAAAACAGCTTGATTATTAACCGAATTTTCGGTTCCAACAACTCTATTCACAGAGTTCAAACTCGTTCAGAGTTCTTAAACTCATTCAGAGTTATTCATAAAACTTTCCACGAAAGTTCATCGTTCCCACGAGATAAAGACGGTTGGATCGTCAACGGAGAGCAAGTTCGACGCAATCAATCGAAGGAAGCACTCCATCGCTGCCAAGAAGAACCCAGTTTTAAACAAAGGGGAAAATCAAATTCGTTTTCCTCTCTTTTGTAATCAAGTTGTAACCGAGATCAAAGGAATCAAAGTCACATTTTCTTTATTCTCTTCTTTACAATTTTTCCAACAAACAATCATTAAAAAAAATATTTATGAAGGAGGATCCATGAAGGAAAATAATTTGCTTATATGTAGGGGGATAAGAAAACAATATCAAGAATGGATATTTTCAAAATAAATCATAACAATGTATGGATTTATGAAATCAAAAGAAGAAAAACATGAGAATCATGCCAAAAAAAATTCAAATGAAAACAAATAAACCAAAAGAAATCATAAACCAAAGTTTATATCCAAAAACGATGTTTGATCAAATAAAAAAAAATTGAAGAACTTGATCAAACCACATATAGAATGCATTATAAGGAATACGATGATCCATAAGCACAAACACATAAATATCATCATATAAGTGAAGTATAATGAATTCAAAGAAACAAATCAAAACAAGATTTTTAACAAAATGCAAGAGAGGCAACAATTTATCAAGCTCTTAAGCTTGTAACAACCCATATAAGAACTTTTAGTACCCGGTAAACAAGATTTGGGAATAAACACCCAATAAATCCGGGGGGTTATATAAACACAAACCTCTCATCAAAACAAAACCAATAATCATGAAAACAAAAGAATATGACCAATAAGAAGAATTGTTTTCATGTTCAAAAGTTTAAAGTATAATTTTCAAAACCAAGAAAAGGAAAAAGAAAAACACTAAAATATTTGGTTTTAAAAATCAAATTTGTTTTGGTACCCAAGAATTCTTGGTTCCAATAGATTTAGGGACATGACCCCTATCTTTCAAGCTCGAAGCCCTAGGGTTACGAACCCGTTTTGGTACATGTGGTGCACTAACACGGTCAAAACAAAAATTACTCAAATGACCCTTCCGATTATAATAAGTACAATGGAAAGAAAACATTTGCTTTTGTTGACCAAACGGTTGTGCACGGGACTCATTGCAAAAATGGATTGTTCTTTAAAATTATTTTGCAAATGGGAAACTCTCTTCAAATCAAATCAAAACTTGGTCAAATGACCAAATCTACCACAATGATCACACTTAAACTTTTGTGATCTTTTAAAATCATTTGGCAAAAGTGAAGTCTTTTTTAAATCATAGCAAAATTTTGCCAAATGGCCAAAACATCCATAAAGATCACATTTAAACACATGAGCATGCTTATGATGAACTTTATGAGTGTGTGCATATACATGTGTATATGATGAAGGAACTTGATGAGATACACAATGAGCGCATTCTTATATTTGTGTGCATCATAGCAAAATTTAGATAAATGACCTTTACGACCACAAATGGAGCACTTGTAAACTTTACTATATATGTGTACATAATGAGTAGATGATTTTGACTTAGACTTGGCACACATATCCATAAGCTTCTTATGATTGTTAATGCATGTAGTTAGAGTTGAATCTAAAGAAGAAATGCGGTTTTTGACATTGTTCAACTCATCATTAGGCATATTAGCATTAACTTTAGAAGTAGAATATAAATAATCATTTATAAAAAAAGCAGTATCATTTTTTATGTTCTCTACTTCTAACATGGAATTACTTTTTTCATGAAATAAACTAGCAACATTTGAAGTTAAAGAAATATGATCCAATTTTAATTTTTCATTGTTTTCTTTAAGGATCACATTTCATTAGAAATAGTTTCAAACTTGATGCTAACAACTCATGATCATATTTCAAATCTTCATGCTTGCTTTGTAAATCAATAAAATCTTTATGTAATTTGTTGTAGGCATGCAATAATTTTTTACTAGCACAAGCAAGTTCATCACTAGATAAATCATTAGTGGATTCGAAGTCGTAAACCTCACTAGGCTATCGCCTAGTGCTCGTGTGCATGATGCTCCAATAGAACTTGAAGAGAAAGCCTTCAAAGCTTATTGGATCGCCTCCAAGTCCCCTTGATGTGCTTCAATAAATTTTCATAAGGTGTAAGCACTATCAAAATGAACAAACTTGTTAGACATAGATGAATCAAAAGCATTTAGCAAATTATCTAACAAAATCTTGTTCATAGTAAATAATCTTTTATCATTTTTACACCACTTGGATTTCTCCAAAGTGGGCATAATATAAGCATCATCTATAATTTCCAATAAATCAAAATGTTTAGATCTAACAAATAGCTTAAATCTAACACACTATTGGGCATAGGAGAAATTATATAAACAAGAAGCAACATTCATGGCATAACCTAAACAAGGTGCACCGTGCATATCCACAATGTATATATGTGCAAGCAAGATACAAAAATCTCAAAATTGGATTAGCACAAAAAGATAACCTAGATCTTTAACTTAAGAAAATTAGACCTTAAATCAAAAAGCACAAAGCTCTGATACCAATTGTTAGACCCTAGAGGGGGGTGATTAGAAATTAGACCTTAAATCAAAAAGCACAAAGCTCTGATACCAATTGTTAGACCCTAGAGGGGGGTGATTAGGGTCTTATGCTAATCTAATCTACCCTAGAGGGGGGTGATTAGGGTCTTATGCTAATCTAATCTGATTTTATGCTAATTAAAACTAATTAAAAAGTTATTCTTACAAGATAGATATACAATATGTTATAAGAAAGAATGAGCAATATGAACAAATGAATATATCCTAGCAATGAGATATACTGTGAAATATATGCAAGGATATATAAACTAACACAAGGGTGAAATAAACAATCTACAAATGTCATAGGGTAATTGACAATGGCGACAAGAATGTAATGAACACTAAGCACAAATGAAATGCCAAAGAGAACTCAAACACAAGAAAATAATCACGGAGTTTGGACCTTCCGTCCTACGTCTCCGCTCCCCACTTTCGGGGAGAAATTTACTATCATAACTGGGTTTTCTACGCTCACCCGAATAATGTTTACACCTCACAATTTTATTCACGGAGTTCGGTCCCCATGACCTACGTCTCCGTTCCTCACTTCGATGAGATCTCCACTACACACTTGGTTTTCTAGCTAACCAAAAACTTTACAATCTCATAATATAATAAATGATTTGTTCTCTATAATAGATGAAAACTCAATGTAGGCTCACACTCATTTGTTACAACACTTACCAACCCAATTATACTATATATGAAAATACAATAAGTTCAATGTGGGTGTGTGTAAACAATGAGTGAAATTAAATCAACTAAACTCAAATATAAATACTAGCTTAATAGAATGATAATCAAACAATATAAAAGTAAAGCTAGATTGTTAATAGAATGATAATCAAACAATATAAAAGTAAAGCTAGATTGAGTTTAGAAAACTTCTCCAATAAATAACAAGAGTGAGAGCGAGATGATTTGAAGCTCAAACACCAAGTGATGATCTCTTCTAGCTCTTGTAAAATTGATTTCACAAAATTAAACACTCAATTGCTTAAAAGATTTTAAAACAAACTTAAACCAAACATAAACCCTTATTTAAAACTTTCTTAAACTTGTTTAAAACCCTCTCATTGTTGCTACTGAAAGAAGAGAGCAACAGGGTATTTATAGCCTCCCAAAACCTTAGCCAAAAACCCCAAACAAAAGACCAAAAGGCCCATAGAAAACAGCTCAGTAAAAGAGCCGTTGAAGTAGATTTGACTGTTCGGCGATCGACCGTGAGAATCGGCGATCGACCGCGAGCAGCAAAAAGGCCAGGGCTTAGCTACAGAAAAACATCCGGTCGATCTTAACGGTTGATCGCGAGAGCATCCGGTCAACCATCACGATCGATCGCGAGCCTCTAAAAAACTTCCTGAGTCTCTGGACTTAGGGGTGGTCGACCGCAAACTGATATATAAAATTCTAAGTTTATAATTAGTAATCTGATTTTAAAACCCTGTTTAAAAATATCAAATAAATTCCAAAAAATATAAAACTTTGGAAAATGATTATAGACATGATAATACACATGCTACAAAAACTGGTTTTTAGAAAGGACCTCCCAAGTGAAAAAAAAATCATCATTTTGCAAAATAGTCCAAAACATGAAAATGTAAACACATGAGTTTTGATACTTTAGCTTAACCATGTTTTGAAACATTACAAAATGATTTTGTGGACTTAATAAAAGATGTATATAATTATTGTTAAGTCCAAAACCTGAGAATATAATATTTTCACAAAATTACATATTCTATGCAATATATTCTGAAACATAATAGAATATGAAACAAATAAAAATGTAAATAAATATGTTTGTTGTTTCATATCTATGTAGCTAAACCAAAACACAATAATAAATATGAAAAATATAATTTCATATTTATAAACATGAAAACTATAAAATCATGTATGTATATATGTAACTATATATACATAGAAACCAAAACTAAAATGTGTGTGTATATATGATTGAGCTTAAGGTACTAACACACATACTATAAAACCTAAACTAAATTACCCAAGCTTGATCTTGATCTTTAATAAGCTTGACTTGGTACACTTTGCGGATAAAGCTTGAACTTGTATCTTTAACTTGAATGTACATTGCTTCACTCCACAATTCCACCAACCTCCATCGGATATGATCGTGAATGCGCAATATCATTCATCCTCCAACATATTGTTTGTCTATAATAAGTAACAAAATACAAACACTAGACAAACAATATTAGATGTAAATTTTTTGTTAAATTATCATCAAAACAAGAAGGCCAACATCGACTACTAACCTTAGTAGTCGACTACTCTGCATGAACCTTAAAACTAACATGCGGAAACAGGAAATTAACCAAGGAACGTACACATATGCAATATTAAACAAGATTTAAACAATTTGTATCCCTTTAATAGAGTCTATCTTGAATATGAAACATGGAATTAATTAAATCTAATTAGAGTTAACATACTTGTTAATCAATCTCTTCAATTACTCATATATGATCAACATGGTTATGGAAAACATGATAGAAATTTCACATGACAGCAACATATTTCATGTTAAATCTAATTACAAAGCCTAGATATCACAACCCTAGGTTTTAGCATGATAATATACAAGAAAAACTCAATTAATTATCAAATTAATGTGTTGCACATAAGTTAAACTTAATTAACATGTTAAAAACAAAAATAAAATTAAACCTAGTGATCATGATCATATTTCTAATATTAACAGCAAGAAAAACATTAGATCTAACATAGGTTATAGATCTATTATCAAAAACCTATCTTTTATCACATCAAATTGAGAATTAAGCATATAAACTTGGATTTAACACTTTAAATCATGAAATTACTAAGTGTGCAGCAGTGGATGAAGATGATATTGCCTTAGATGCTGTTGGAGCCCTCTACTACGTGTGTGCAAGATTTCCTTTCAATCCCCGAAGCCAAAACTCCACCTTCCTCACTCAAACACCTTGAAAAAACTCTCAAAAACTCACAAAGAAAGATTTAGGGTTTAAGGAGGGAGTTGGCTGCTAAACTCATGACTATTCTATCTAAAATTAGGGTTTAAATGTGTGTTTATATATGTATAACAACCTGGGTTCGGATATAAATCAAATCCAACCCGAAATCTAAAAAGAAAAACTAGAATCAGCCTTGATAGTTGACTATAACTCAGAGTAGTCGACTACTAAACTAGTTAGTCGACTACTCTGAGTTGTAGTGAACTACTAACAGCCCAGAAACATGATTTGTGCATGTTTTCATGCATGATCTCCATCTACACTTACATATATACATTAGATTGATCTCAAATCAATCCCTAGCATACTCAAACATTAGAATATGTTATTTATCACCATATAACATACTTATTATCATTTATCATATAATATTCAAATTTCATGGGATTTTACATTCTTCCCCCTTTAAAAGAATTTTGTCCCCGAAATTACGCAATCGTATCTTAGGGATTAATAGTATGAGAAAAGTACTAAGAGAGGATAATCCATACAAGGAAACACTCCCGTACACATCTCGTGCCATTAATCCCCAGATTTGAAGCATAGTAATATTTATACTTAACCATCTCGAATGCGAGTACTTTCACTTAACTCCTAACTAAATAGAACTAGTACGTCGGGCGAAAAATCCAAACAAGGAACCCCCATATATATACCATATGTTCTGAATAATTAGGAGTTAAATGTTAATACCCCTATTCTAGCGTTAACTATAAATATGACCATATAACAAATCATAATCAAGCGTAGACCAAAATCAATCAATCAAATTACATGTTTAAATAGGTGTGGGAAGTCACTATGCATATCCTCCTCGTGCTCCTAAGAAGCCTCCTCAGCTCCTTTCCGGTTCCATTGAACTTTAACAAGATGAATCGATTTGTTTCTAAGCTTCTTTTCCTCCTTAGCAAGAATACACATTGGAATTTCTATGGTAGTCAAATCATCAAGGATCTCCACTTCTGGTGCGTCTATCACCCGTTTTTGTTCCTCGTCACGTAGATGCTTCTTAAGCATCGAAACATGGAAGACATCGTGTATACTCGATATCGATGCTGGAAGATCTAGCCGATATGAAACGGTTCCAAAGCGCTCTACTCTCCTAAATGGACCAATATACCTCAGGAAAAGCTTCCCTCATCTACCAAATCGCTGAACTCCCTTCATTGATGATATTTTCAATAATACATAGTCCCCAACCTGGAACTCAAATGGTCGAAGTTTTTTTTATCTCTTTTCAGCATCTAAAAATAGTCTAAGTTGATGCTGGTAAAAAATAGCAATAACAATAGATTGAAAATACCCTGTTAAGGAATAAAATTTTAAAAATATATGATAGATTAAAAATCAACATCACTGTATAAATTAAATGAATTGCATATAATTTTACAAATAACATTAATCGATAGACGACTATATTATATTGAACTGATAAAAGACTAATATAATAGCTTAACTTTAATTAATGATAATGTCTAAATATTGATCTCTGATTTTAATAATATTTATAGGGTAAAAATATAAGGCGTTACATATAGAAAAACTATCAAAAAGTTTACAGATATCCTTCAAAAGAATCAAGATATTTTCATTAAAAATGGAGAATTGAAGCAAATAAACCCAAAATTCAAAAACATTCATGAATCACTTGAATTGACATTGACAAAAGCCATATATATCAAAGAAGCACCGATTGAATTCCTTTTGAAGAACATATTGATCAAATTTATCCTAATCAAATAAGTATTCTCCATAAAAGATACAAGAAAATTTAGTAAGTTTTTATAAGTTTCATACCTTATTCTTCAAATACTAAAGTAATATAAATTTACATGCATAAAAATCTTGCAATAGAAACTAAACTGAAGCTATTGATCAACTATGTTACGAGATATAACAAGCCAAATAAGAGGAGGTAAATTCTTATATAGGTAAAAAGGTGTATATATGATACTTATTTACAATAGAATAAGTTGAAAATTTTAAAATCGATATTTTTCTTTTTCTCGTGTAGTGGCATGACTCAGTGTGTAATTTTATTTAGGGATATGATTACCAACGAATGATCAAAGATAAGCATGTAATAACACCATCATATTTCTATCCCTTTTTCATGAAATAAACATATCAAAATTAGATATTAATATTATAATCTAAGATAAATTGATAATAAAAAATATAGTTATTTATTTTAGATTCTCTTATAAAATGACAAGGACAGAGCAAAGGTTATATCATTTGACACAACAGAAATTCTCATTGAATGCACACTAGAAGAATTCATTATATAGAAAAAAGAGGTAACTCCTAATCTTATTTAAATAATAAATTAAAAACAAAAAATTCATATACATAAAATTAACATTTATTCTCATTGAATAAAAAAGTAATCAAGTTTGTATTTCTAGAAGGTTGTGTTAAATATCAAAAAACATTCAACTTTCTTGTGAAGTAAGACGAGAATATAAAA
>NC_033801.1:49911731-49913163 GCF_001876935.1 Asparagus officinalis
TTAACTCTAGCTTGATGTCACAATCAATATAGATGATGAAAACACAATTCTAGACTTGTCTAAGAAAAAGATAAAGGTGGAGAAGAATTTTTATCGACTCAATAATAAAATAAAACAGATCAAATAAAAGATCTAGTTTCTGAATATTTTATAAAATAGTTTAAGTTTTCTGAATAAAATTAAGAATCCTTAGAAGAGATTTTCATGAACTTTTTTTAGTATTTTTATATGCTTATGTGGATGTTTTATCATATAAAAATGTATTAGGGTTAGTATTAATCTTTAGTTTATACTTTTTTAAGTCTATCAATGATTAGAAATAAACTTTATATTCTCTTTAGTTTTATTCTAACCCACTTTTAATTAATCATCTTGGCTTATTGGCTTTCATTATTCATCTTCCTTTTATAACGCTACTTTTTCAAGTGTTTGAACTTTCGCAACAACATACTTTCTTAAGTCAAACCTGATTTCATGTCGTTCTAGATAACATAAAAATTTAAATTAACTTTGGATTATATTTGTTTCATGTCGATTTAATTATTAACATAAAAATTTAAATTCAATATAACCCAATCAAATAAACATCAAAGAAAATAAATAATCACAATGCAAAGTTTAGAGACAAAAGCGAACAAAAACTATCAAAGTAGAATCGAGGAATAAATTTTAGTAAGAAAATAAATTGAATATAATTAATCATGGTATTTGACCATGTGCATTGCACGTGCATAAAACCTATTATAATAATTACCCAAGATGTAAAAATTACTCAGAGATAATACTTTATACACAACTTTATTTATTAATGTAAAGATTTATTAATTATTTAATTTAAGAATTTGTAAAACCCCTAAAAATTTGGAAGATATTATTATATGGTATTAAATGAATTATTTTATGGTTGTAGATATATATGTTAATATATATAAAAACCTATAATTTTCGACCTAGGTTCTGGTCTGTCGACTGATCATAAGGATCAGTCGACCCATAGCTCTTCAGAAGCTGGGTTCGACCGATAGCTCTTCAGAAGCTGGGTAATACATACATACATATATATATACTGTAAGGACCATGAATTTTAATACTAGTTAAAATAATTTTTTAATTATTTTAAAATATTTAATTATGATTTTTAAAAGAGTATTTGTATTTTTCTTGAATTTATACAATTTTCTTTGATTTAAAGTCTAAGTTTTATATTTATTTAAATGATATTAATATTTATAAATTAATTTTATGCGGTGAAAATTTATGGAATTTATCTGTTGCGTTATCGATGCTATTACGTATCATTTTGAATAATACGTGGTATTATTATTTGTAGGCAATAAAAATTACCTTTAAATCCTTATCAGAAAAGTTCAGAACAAAACTGCTAAAACCTCGCCCGAAATAGCAAAAAGGGGGAAAACACTGATAAAAAGGG
>NC_033801.1:49914163-49915496 GCF_001876935.1 Asparagus officinalis
AATTATCTCAATCCTATTGCTATAATATTGTTCTTCGTTGTAATGAATTGTTCATTATATTAAGGCTAAGGTTTGGTTAGTTTTGTGTAAAACTTGGACTATTGTTTCTTTGTATGTAATGGACTGATGTGTGATATTTGGGTGATTTGTTTTGATCAGTAAAAAATAAAAACCGTCCCCTTTGGTATAAAAAATCGTCCCCATAGATTACAAACAAAACCGTTCCTATAGACAATATAACCGACCTCTTAGGTCAAGCTCGAAACCGTCCCCCTTGGTATAAAATCCGTTCCCATAGAAACCGTTCCCCTTGCTATAAAATTGTTCCCATTGCTTAGAACATAAAAACCGTTCCCCTTGCTATCAAATTGTTCCCGTTGCTTAGAACCTAAAAACCGTTCCCCTTGATATACAACTGTTCCACTTGTTCTAAACTAAGAACCGACCCCTTAGCACAACCGTTCCCTTATGGTACTAGTGGGGACGGTTTACAAATCGTTGCACTAGGATCATAAACCGTCCCATTAGCCCTACGGGCACGGCTGCAAACGAGACGGATGTAGAACCGTCCCCATAGACCTAGTGTGACGGTTTCCATGCCTAGGGTGACGGTTCAGAACCGTCCCCATAGGCCTCAAATGTGGTAGTCTGAGGAAGCTTCCTAGGAGCATGAGGATGATATGTGCCGTGACTATCTATAAATTTTCGAGCGGGAATATTTTTAGATATAACATTGATGGTGATTATTCTACCTATATAGTTGTATTTATACTTTGTGCTGGAATATAGGTATTAACACTTAGCACCTAATTATTTGGAACATATATGGTATATACATGGGGGTTTCTTGTTTAGACTATCGACAAACTTTGCACGTACGATACATACATTGTGATTATTTGCTAAATTTTGGGGACGAAATTCTCTTTAAGGAGGGGTGAATATAAAACCCTAAAAATTTGAGTTTTATTATGATTGGAGATCATTCTGGAATAAATGGATCTAATTTTAATCGATTTGAGATTGATTATATATCTATATATGCATATATGTGTAAATGTGTATTAATGTATATAAGATCTGTCGACTGAAATCCATCTTCTGGTCAGTCGACTGATCATAGGGGCTGGTTGACTGATAGACCTTTAGAACTAGGTTTCGAGTCGGGTTATAATCGATTTGAGATTGATTATATATCTATATATGCATATATGTGTAAATGTGTATTAATGTATATAAGATCTGTCGACTGAAATCCATCTTCTGGTCAGTCGACTGATCATAGGGGCTGGTTGACTGATAGACCTTTAGAACTAGGTTTCGAGTCGGGTTA
>NC_033801.1:49916949-49939491 GCF_001876935.1 Asparagus officinalis
CAATCACCCCCTCAAATCCCTAGCTTCTCAACTTCATTTTGTAGGAAATTTTTGAAGGAGGATCGCGTTTCCTCCAATCACCCCCTCAAATCCCTAGCTTCTCAACTTCATTTTGTAGGAAATTTTTGAAGGAGGATCGCGTTTCCTCACGCGTTTGGGAGATCAAAGCGATCTTGAAAGGCAAGTTCATCTCTTTACAAACTCATCCCCTTAGTTTTCATTGCTAATGGTTTAAAACCCTAATTTGATGAATAAGATTTTTAGATTCGAACACTAAATGAAGAAAAGACAGATTTTGATGAGTAGAACCCTAATTAATCAACTAAAACCAGTTTAAGGGATGTTTAGGGAGATTATCCCAAAAATCATGTTTTAATGATAAAAAATTTGTTTGGCCAAACCCTCTCTATGTTAAATAGAGATTTTTAAAACATGTTTTTACACCTCATGATAATGTTTCACAAGTTCTTTTGGAAAAATCGATTTAACTACTTGAAAACTACATTCTCGTTCCTGTACTCAGGTCGGTCTACCGATCCCATGTATCGGTCGACTGATTTGATCCTAAGAACTGCATGTCTTTCTCTCTGGTCGGTCGAGCAATATAGGTGTTTCGGTGGAAAGTTGGTTCTTTCATTAACAGACTCATCACAACTTTAGTCATTATAATGATCTCAACAAATAAAAATAAAAAACAATTATAACTTTCTAAAAACACACACTACGGACATTTATCACCCGCTGCTTGCGTGGGGTCTTAGCCTGTGCTGGGGTTTATCCATGGACCACCGACTGATTAGATCCAATATAAAGGTTTCACTGCCTCACGAAGGAGACAAGAAACTGAAGTAACTATCTCGGTGAAGCGAGATAATCACTCTTCTCGAGAATCGCAGCTAGGTACGATCTCAAGGAAATGGATGAACTAATACATATCTCTCAAACTCTTCCTCTTTATGCTGAATAGCTTGCCGAGATCTCTTCTGCCTCTATGAAATTCGTGCTCCTCACTCTTCAGTTCGACAGGGCTTCGCCGAGGCTTAAGAATTCCGGATCTCTACAAATGAAGGCCTTAGAGCTATATTTATAGGCTTCAGAAGCCCTATTTTTGGATAAAAACAAACAATTTGATCTTATCCTCAGTTGTAACCACTTAACCACATTTATAGATAACCTCAAATCAGTTGGGGAGGCTCTGGATTAGAATCGGGGTAGTTAACAGTGAGAAAACGACATAAAACGGCTTTTTTCGGGGCCGAGATAGTTCGGGGTAGGTCGGGACTGTCTCGGCCATGCTGGGATTATCTCGGCCATGTCAGGACTGTCTCAGCCGATGGCCAAGACACAAACATGTCTTGGCCTTGGCCGAGACGTCGTTTCCCCCTTTTGACTGTTCTCATCGTAATTCCTCGGTCCGATCTAGGAATGACACGATTCAAGTTGCGTCGGAAAGCCGAAGAAGAGGTCTACAACCTTCCATAGGTGAATCATATGTAGAATGGATGAGTGGTGCTTCACCTTTCTTGAGTGAAACGTAATTCCCGATTGGATCGTTTCTTCGCTATTCTGTCGTCCCGTTGACTCGTACGCTTCGTCGGCTCACTTCATTCGCTTGTTAACGTCAGATAATCCTCTTCAACTCAAATAATAATGTTCATCATCTTTTCTTCATCTCGAGCTACGTACGGGAAGCCATAGGCAATTTTTGACGCCTACAGATACCCCCTCCAAAGTGTTTTAGTCTTATTACTTTTATAAAAGAGCCTAAAATACATTGGATATGATAAGCCTAACCTTCAGTCGGTGTAAAAGGACCTATAATTAGCTTCAGTTCTTGGCTTCTATGATTTTTAGTCTATTCAGTATTTTGTCGAATAGCTAAAATTCTTCCGGCGCTGTGTTTATCGTCTGACCGTTGTTGAAGTCTCGAATTAAAACATGTGTGTTGATCTTTGATTTTAGCTTGTGTTGTTGAGTTGATGTTAAACTAATTATCTTCGTAGGAGGTTTGTATCTGAATTACGATTAACTCCCTTGGATCATCCTTTGTTCTAGAATTGATCTGAGCCTTGTTTTGGCTAAAATTTGTCGACGCATTAACCTTCCTTGCAATACATTGATCATCGTTGACCTTCATCGCAACGTTTTGACCAACATTGACCTTCCTTACAACGCGTTGGCCGGCGTTGACTTATGGCTACACGTTGACCGGCGTTGGCCATTGGCTACGCGTTGACCGACGTTGACTTTCATTACAACGCGTTGACAGATGTTGACCCAAGGCTACGCTTTGACTAGCGTTGATTTACGACTACATGTTGACTAGTGTTGATCGTTGCCTACACTTCAACAGTCGTTGACTTACATCACAATGCATTGACCTGCATTGACTTACGGCTAGGCGTTGACCGGCGTTGATCATTGACTATGCTTCAACAGGTGTTGACTTTTATCACAACGCGTTGACCAGCGTTGACTTACCGGCTATACGTTGACCGACGTTGACCGTTAGCTACACTTTGACAGGAGTTGACTTTCATCGCAACGCGTTGACCGACGTTGACCTAAGGTTACGCTTTGACTAGCGTTTACTTATGGCTACGTGTTGACTGGCGTTGACCGTTAGCTACGCGTTGATCGGTGTTGACCCAAGGCTATGCTTTAACCATATTTAACCTTTGGCTATGCGTTAGCCGATGTAAATATAGTTTATACTCATACATCAACTGGAGTCTATACAGCTTAGGCTCTTAAGGCGTTAGAGTGAGGAGGACCAGCTTATACTCGTATACTCCTAGGAGTTTCGAGAATCAGTTTAACCTCATGTACCCGTCAGAGGTTCAAGGAGATGCAATTTATACTCATATACTCATCGGAGTGTGAATACCCCATTTTTTGATTGATGGTTTGCTTCATCCACACGAAAGCCTCTCCCATGATGGACTTAGCGGACTTATTGTTTTCCACATTTTGTTTCCTCTTGAGCTTTGCTACTTTCCTCCCTTCAGCCCTTGCTATAACATCATCCGAGTTAGTGTTCAACTCAATGGGGGTTGCTAGAGAGGAATTGTTTGGTGATGAATCAGAGTTTGTGGTTCTTCTCGGCTATGATCGAATCTTATTGTAAGTTTTAATCTGTTGGATCCACTTTTGATGATGACGCAACTCAACCCAACAATGGTCAAACACGAATGGCCTACCATAAAGAGATTGGTATAATTCTTTTACTTCTACAGTCTACACAAGAGTTAAATTTAGAATAATTGAACATAATTAAACATATTTATTCCTCTCTTTAATGCTATGGTGTTTACATAAAAACATATAAGTTAAATTTTTACCTGGTCAAATAAATTCTCATACCAGATCTTTGTCTTCCTTCAATCTGAACAACGTACTCGCATAACTTGTCGACGGACAGTTGAATCGTTGACCAACGATGCATCATTTGGTTTGGTGTGCGGCTCGTTGGATCGGTGGAGTATTAGATAAAGTAGTCGTTAGCTCTGTGCCAAAACTTATCTTTGTGTTGCCTCGTACCTTGGATAGCGTCTTGACTCGTATTCAGCCAAGCAGACACAAGAAGCTTATCCTCATGGACAGTTCAGTTTTCGGAACGAGTGTAAGCCTTCTTCTTCTTTGTGGTCGGTGTTTCTTGGAATGACACTTGTTGTGTTGCCGATTACGAGAACTCATGGATGAGGTGACATTCTTCTACGATGTCTGTATAGAACGGCGGGTATAAGGCCAATCCTTCACCCGTAAGGAGTTACAAATAAAAGTTTTGGGAGGGATCCATAAGATTTGTAATTTGATAGGAAAATATAGAGTTTTTTTAATATGAGAGAGTTTTTTGGAATGATTTGTGTAGTGAATTAAGTATTTATAGAATTATTTTACTATTCATGCTAATTTTTTAAATCTCAACGGCTAATTTATTATTCATGTCAATTTTGAAAAATCTTAACAGTTAATTTTAAATGGCTATTTCCAAACTTGGCTCAAAGGTAGGGGGTTTTTTGTAAAAAAAATTTAATAGCTAGGAGCTCCCAATCGCTCCACAAATTTGTGGAGCGCTTGGGAGCACCGTGGCACAAGCTCCTAGGCTCCATGCCATGCCAGCCCAAGGAGAGGCCTTGGGAGCTTGCTGGAGCATATGCAGTAAGCTCCCCTGCACCGCCATCTCAGCCTTAGGAGGTGGGGTAAGTGCTTGCTGCAGATTTTCTAATATAGAAAAATTGATGATTACCAAAAAAAATAATAATAAATAAATAGATAAAGGGAAATTCAGATAGTGACATGGTCTTTGTTTATAACCTTCTGGTTATTTCTGAGAGCTCTCGTTTTCATAGGCTCACCATTTATCACCGGTCAACACGCATGCTTAAGGAAAGTGTATCGCGTTCAAACTTAATATCGTCCTCCAAGACGAAGCTAACAAAATCTAATGGTCCAAAGGCTATTTAATTTGAAGTTAATTTTCTACAATAAGAAATGTGAGTGGCCTTACGTCCGGCGACTCCGGCCCAACTCCTCGTCCCCTTTACCTTCACCTCCCATCAAGGATCAGTCCCAAGCCAAGGTTTTAACACATGGCTGACCTACATTTGACTGAGCCAAGAAGGATTCAACTAAGCTAGATTGAGGGTGAAAGTCCAAGGACGTGACTAATTAATGCCGATCACCTTGAACCATCCAAAGAAAGCCCGACTACGGGACGATCCAATAACACCTAAAAGCTAGCCCACCAATCGGTCGTTTCCGAAGCACTGATTTACTTCCTTCAAGGATGCTTCACCGATTATAAGCTAGCTAGCTAGGATCATGCACGCGAGATAGACTCCGCAGGTTCTGCGTTTATTTTGTTTCTAGCTGCTCCCCTAAATCGGCGGTCCCGTACGTCTTTGTGGCCAACTTCAGGACGTCGCCACCCGCACGCTTAGAATTAGGATGATACACTTGAAAAAGATGTACGGACGTATCTGTTGGGCTCTTTCGTCCATTTCATCTGTCTTAATTTGCCCGCTTTGCTCAATATTTTTCAATTGGATTTAGGGCTATTCTGTTAATCTGCAGTTAGTCTGAAATAAAGATAAGATTGTCCCGTATAGTTATACGCAAAACTCTCAGGTCAGATCTCCAGGCCCCAAACCCCTGTACGCTCGCCGAGCCGAGGTGTGGAGGGCAACCAAAGATACATTTAGAGCCTGTTTGTTTTCTAAAAAAAATAAAAAGAGAAATGGAGGATTTGAAATCTGACAATAGCGTCACGTAGGATTTTGATTTCAAGACATTTCCATTCCCCGCGTTTGGTTCGCTGTGTGCTTTAAAGAAATGAGGGGGTGAAATAGGATACCACGTCAGCTTTTGTAGAAAACTCATCCCAGACCCAAAGGGGCTAAAATGGATGAGAAATGTCACTTCAAGCAATTTTTAATTGCTCAAAACACTGTTGAAACAACGACTGATATTAATAGGTAATATTTAATTGCTCAAAGCACTATTAAAACGGCGGCTGAAATGATATTTCTTAATTTTTGGATGTGCAAGCAAACCCAAGAAATAGAAATCCTTCTTTTCCAGCCTATGATTTCAATGTGAAACAAACGAAATAAATCAAATGGAGGAAACCCTCTGAAATGTCCAAAAATAGTTTTCAAACATTGTTTTCCTTTTTTTTTTGGAAATATACCAAACAGCCCCTTAGGGTAAACTTCAGAAAACCCCTTGAATTTGGTCATTTCTTAGATAACCATTTTAACTCTCAAAATGTAACAAAGCTCTACTTAAATTTAGGGGATTCGCAGAAAAACCCCTTGAACTTTCAATAAATTTCATAAAAAAGAGAAAAAGAAAGATAAAAAAAGCCTAGTGGTGTTTAATGTAACTTCCACATGAACAGGTATGCAGGCGAGGCGAAAATTACGATCCGCACTTTTAGTGACGGTTCTTGAAGAATGTTGAAAGCTGGAGAAGATTTTTTGAGAACTCCAAAACTTAACTCAAGGGAGCTTTGTGACATTTAAAACGTTAAGGGGGTTATCTAATAAACACCAAAACTTAAGGCGGTAAACACCCTAACCCCGTCCTTTTCACATATTATAATAATTATTATTATTTGGCGAAATTTTTCTTTGAGACGAAGGCAATGAGGAGTGGAAGAATTCAACTCTTATCCACAGATCAAAGCCTCACATACACGATACTAAAAAAACTATTAATATGCGGTTGATAACGACAACGGGGCAGACATTCTAGAACAGGGAGTTGGATCGGGTGGGTTTATAATCTCTTGTTCTCAAATTGGGAGGGCTAGCGTTCCTTAATTAGCTCCTCAAACTACACATACCACGTCGAGAATCAAACAATACATCGCATAATATGGCAACGGAGCAGCAGTTCCCGGCCGTACTCAGAGACAGAAACCGCGCGAAGCTTCTCGTCAAGATTTTGCTGGAGGCCGACCCAAGCCTTCGCCTTCAACACCTGGGGATCTGCCACGTCTTTAGTGAAGACCCGTACAGGCTCCTAGGAATCAACGGTGCCTATACCATCTCTAACTCCCAATATTTATTTCTGTTGAATTCTAAAACCATCTGCTCTTTACTTATCCCTTGAGTACATTATTATATGCATGATGATGGTGTTTACGAGCTAGCAGTGTTTGATTAATTAGTTTCGTCGAGATATTTCCAACCACCGAATCCGTGAAAGGGTCCGAAGCGAGCTTGAGTCCCGGCATTGGGGAATCAGGAATCTCACGTGCCCCAAAGCCGCGCTCGCTTTCATTTGCCAACTACATCGATCTTCTGCCATAACTATTTTTCTGTTGAAAATGTGATCAGCTGAGAGTTGCACTGGCACTCTTGTAATTATTTTACTCTTAAGGCTCCGCCCCGCCCCCACCAACCCACCCCAAACCCCTCAAAACCAAACCAGCCATCAACTACTCGAGGAGGAATCCTCTCATCCACGTGATGATGGTCGTCGCCTGTTAGAAAGTCTTGCTTAGGGTGGACGAACGTCGTACATAAAAAAAGGGTTTGCTTCCTTCCGCAAGTGGTGAGAGGAGTAGTCCAATCCATTCCGCGGGAAAGCTGGCATCCTGGGGAGTCACGTCAATCATCCCACAGAACTCGACTTGACTTTTCTTGAACCTTAGGTCATGCAATGGGCCAACCATCTTGCTTTGAATCGGAGGATTGAGAAGCGCATCCTCACCTAGGGCTAACCTTCCTGCCTCGTACTCTCTTTGCATCCAATTCTGAAACACCCAACAGTCTTCGAGAGCGTGGTCTACGTATCTGTCCGTTCGGTCAGCTGCCCCTCAGCCGAAGAAAGGTACTTTGATCGCCTACCCTACCTATTTTTGTTTTATTATTCAATATTGGTTCTGGGATGTGATTAGGCCTTGTAGAAGTAGATTTGAGCCTACTTGCAAATATAATCTCTTATGGGAGATCGCCATCTCCGCGAAATTGGCCACAATGATCCTTGTCGTCGGTGTTGCTGTCTTACTTCTGGATAGCGGCGCCGGCGGGGGACCGCTAGCAGAGTTTCCTCTTGCTGGCCGGGTGTGTATGGTGAGTTTCAGCATGCTGACGGTCGGATTGGAGCGGTACGGAGTCTGGATGTGGACGATTGATCGTCAAAGAAATGTTTCAAGATGTAGATGATGGGATTAATTAAAGGGTGGCTGCTTGTTTGAGCCGAGGGAGAATGGGATTGTCAGCTATCAGATGTATAAGTGGAGATAGATTCCGTACACCGATTTTATGACCTTTTGATGGAAAAAACAAGGAAATATATAGTATTTTATTTAGGAGTAGTAAATTAAAGCACAACCCTCCGAGATTCCTTCCCATCCTGGCCCACCATCAAAGCTTGCCATAATTAAATATCTGCCAAGTGTCAAACAAATCTCTCGTCGATCTATTCCCCAACCAGTAAAATTTGTGGAGGGTCATTTGATAATGGACCGCCCCCGTCCTCTCTTATTAGTTGAGAAAGCGATCGCCCAGCGACACGACACTTGCTGAAAAATGAAAGCGAGGTGTTGGGTTCAAAATCTAATTAGGGTTAGATTTTGAGTTAGGTTAAATTATTGGACGCGTGCCCCCGAGTATTGCTACCGTGCTCTTCTTATTGGGAAAGTCTGAGAGCATGTTTGGCTATAACTTATTTTTTGAAACTTTATAAATTACTTATTATTTATTTTCAAAACTTAATATAAAGAGGGAGGAAAAAAGAAAAATATTTGTTAAAACTCTTAATTTATAAGGACATATGTTTAGTTATGTGTTTGGTAAGTCAATACCTTATAAGTCAAATAACAAAAAAATGACATCTTGTTAAATCTCATATTATAACTAACTAATTATTTATTTATCGGATAGATAATGGCTATTAGTAAATTTATTAATTAATTAACTAATAAATAATAAAAATTAATTGTTTCACATTAATTATGATTATTAATTTATTAATTTTTGAACTAATTAATTAATTTATATGAAAAATATTATTGCTGAAATTATTATCTAGTTAATTAAAAATTCATTACTTTATAATGAGAAATATCTTATTAAAATATTTTAATAAAATATTTTAATGTATTACAATTGTCTTTGTTACTAATTGCTTATATTGATATTAATTAGTTAATTTCATAGTATTTAAGTACTAATTATAATCAACTTATTTATTAATTAAATTAAATAATTAATAATAGTAGCCCTCTATTATTAAAAATGAAAAATGTAAAT
This sequence comes from Asparagus officinalis, assembly GCF_001876935.1. Lineage (NCBI taxonomy): Eukaryota > Viridiplantae > Streptophyta > Magnoliopsida > Asparagales > Asparagaceae > Asparagus > Asparagus officinalis. The sequence continues at coordinate 49,925,715 of NC_033801.1, forward strand.
AACAACTACCAGCCAATTATTAATAAATTTTACTAATAATTATCTAATAAATTAATAAGAAAATTATTTCTTGCTAACAATAAAAATATAACTAACTAATTTAATAGTACTTTAGAAAATTAATTTGTAAATTAACTAATTAATTCTTAAGAAAATTAAATATTAATTCATAAAATTAATTATTTATTCAAATTTATTATTTCATAAATTAGTTAATGTAATTAATATTGAAAATGTTGAAATAATAAATTTCTTATGAATTATATAACTATTTAATAAAAGTATTAATTAATTAATTAATTATCTAAATTTTTTATTTCATTAATCTATTATACGGAATTAATAATTATTTTATATATTAATTAGCAAATTAATTAGGAATAAAATGAATTTATAATGAGAAAATATTTAATTAAAATATTTTTTAGTACATTATTTATGGCTATTAATTACTAATATTGTGACTATCAAATGATTTTCATAAATTAATTAGTTCAATATTTAATTATTATTAACACTAATCAATTAGTGATTTCTTCATTTTTATTAACTAAACAATTATTTAATAAAACTATTAATTAATTAATTAATTATTTTTATAATATTATTATTTCATAAAGTAACAAAATAGTAATTAATATTTTAATTATTTAATTAATTGCATATCTTTGAGATCAGTTGTAGACTAATAAGGAGAAATCATGGGTATTTTGGTCTTTTCATCTAATTATGAAAAACTCCTTATAAGTTGGGGGGAAAAGTTGGGATGCCCACTAAAAGCCACAATGGCGAGTGGCTCCACTTGTGCTGTGGCTAGGACACATGTCCTAGGAAAATAATGGGACATGTGGACATCTGTCCTAGCCACAGCGCGAGTGAAGGGCACTCGCCATTGTGGCTTTTAGTGGGCATCCTAACTTTTTCCCCTAACTCTGATACAAAGCTTTGATACCAAATGAAAGTACTCTAGGAGGGAGGATGAATAAGGTAATTGCTAATCTAACCTGATTATGATGCCAAATTAAAACTTATTAACAATATCCTAAGTGATATATGTAAGGATATATAATAAACAATAGGCGATATAAACTATATGACAAAAGGCGATATGAAAATATACACAAGATGCACCAATAACAAACACAAACAAACAATATGATCATGAAGTTCGGTCAACCCTCAACCTACGTCTTCGCTCCTCACCTCGAGGAGATTCTCCAATAATCACAAATTTACTACACAATCGAAGTTTCAAAGCTCACCGAAAACTTTTACAATCACACGTTGTCAATCACACAATACACTCCTCTAAGTGTTGGCCTATCATATTCCTCAAGTGCTTAGAATTACTACCTCTTCCTAGGCTTTTACAGCCAAAACACTCCTCTTGGAATTAACCCCGGTCACTCCCAACCATTCCTTTAAGTATCCTTGTGTATTACAATGTGTTTCACAACGCTAAGTGCAAACAAAGGATTTGTTCTTTAACAAAGATGAGAACAAAGATTAAGCTCACTCAATGATACAACCCCACAACCCAAATATACGATATGTGAAATACTAAAGCTCAAGTGGCTGTGTGTGTAATCAATGAATAAAATAAAATTTAAACTCATTTAAATCTAGCACATATAAATGAGAATCAAAATAAAGATAAAGTAGATAATGAGTTTAGAAAAACTTCTCTAAACAAATAGGGATGAAGATTTGAGGTAAAACTCCTCAAGGATGAAAATGGAATCCTCCTCTTTGTGAAACTTTCTTCACAAAACAAACACACTAAAACTTGGAAATAAATTGGTGTAAAGACTCTTGGAACTCTTGTAAAAACTAGTTAAAAACAAAAATGAGTTGAGTGGTATTTATAATCTCTCATATGAAGCAAACAGAAAACTAGCCGTTACAGTCAAATCGGTCGACTAATAAGTGAATCGGTCGACTGATAAGATGACTGTTGGCTACATTCATGAAACAATCGGTCGACAGATTCAAATAATCGGTCGACTGATAACATTATTCGGTCGACTGATAAAGTGTGACGTCCCTAGGGTCACACAAGGCTGCAGTCCAAGGTGAAACCAAGAATATCAAATCTGCCATGCACCACACCATGCAATAACATGTTTTACCATCACAATTGCTATCTCTCTAGTAGAGTCAATAACAGGTGTAGGTACAAAAGCAAGTAGAAGATAATACAAGAGTCAACTGATGAAATAACAGAGATCAAAATTTATATTTCATCATCTAACATACTGAAATACAAGTTAATGTCTGAAATAAATAAACTAGAGTTTCTCAACAAGTCTCAAATACAAAATGTCTGAATAAGAGGAAATAAGACACACAACCTTTACAACTTCTAAAATAAAACCCTCAAATATATAAACAAAAATCTACAGTGGAGCTCAAAAGAAAAATATAACTAAAATAGACAGCTGAATCACTAAAGTGCATCATCATCAACCTGTGACTCGTCGGGCACTTGGCTCGTTACCTGAAAGGGAGGGACAACGAGCATCAAAGCGCTAGCGAGCAACATCACAACCAACCCTAAGGGATAGGGCTCGTTGTATACAGAAAATACAGTTAATACGTATATATACATAAAATCACTGATCCTATTTAGGAGATTACAACACGAGCATAGGTACGTCGAGCGAAATAATCCAAACAAGGAAACCATCATGTATATACCTTATAGCTCAAATTGTAAATCCCTAACAATAAGAGGATTTTAGTATTTAGGACATTACAACACGAGCATATGTACTTCGAGCAAAATAATCCAAACAAGGAATCTCTCATGTATATACCTTGTATCTCAAATTGTAAATCCCTAAACACCAAACCCGAAATCTAATACAGGGATAATAAATAAAAGAAGACAAACCCGTCTCAGAACTTAAAATACTATGTCATGTCACAACTCACATAAGTGTCATGTCCAACCTATGCAAGTGTAAGTGTCATACTCAAGATCTAAACTGGTGTCCAACACATCGACTAAAACTAGATGTAGTGGATGTCCAACACATGGACTGCATATGTAAATTGTCCAACACATGAACTGATAAATGAATGTCCAACACATAGACTGAACGTGATAAATGTCCAACACATGGACGACACACAATAATTGTCCAACACATGGACTAAATGAAATATATGATAAGATGCATATACACTACTTTCACACGTGCTTCGGTGTGCTAACCTAGACTCGTGTCCGTAAGTCATCTCACATGTAGAGATTCAAAATAAACATAAATTTCTAATATTAGATATTCGAGGTGACTTCTCATTCACATAGAAGTATGCAAAAATAGTAAACATGCCCAAACAGTTTTGGTTAAAACAAAACAACCCAAACAGATCCAAATCGAGGAAAACAAGAAATTTCCTCGTCAGTCGACTCATGAGTCGACTGGGATCATCGGTCGACCTAACAGACAAAAGAAGAAAGCTAAAAATTTCCTGTTAGTCGACTCATTGCTCGACTCATCAGCTGACTCATAAGTCGACTGACAAGTCGACTTATAAGTCAACTGAGTAGACAATTTTCTAGTTTCGCATATGATGTGTGTTTTGTAAAATTTTCAAACTAAAATAACTCTTTTCATCATTTTCAGTAGCCTATTTTCGATTCTAACAAGTGTACAAACTGAAACGAAAGATTTGCATGTAATTACTTACACTAAAACACTAAACATATTTATACATGTTTAAAAATGGATTTAAAATCAATAAATCACAAAGAAACCCATGTATAAATCTAATTTCAGATCTGGATCTAAATTACAAAACGTTGGCGAGTTTTTATCAACTGAAACATTTAAATCTTGCAACCCATATTATAAAGAATCTATCTTTATGTACAAAATACGTTTTAGGCTCAAAAATTCGAAATAAAACTCAATGAAATCATACAAATAGTGGGTATAGGGCTGGGCGAGATGTTACTTGCCTCTGGTATGCTACAAAACTCCTGAACCCTCGAGGAAACGATCCTCCTTCAACAACACCACAAAATCCTGCTGTAAATCCTCCAAAAATTCCCTAAAAATCTCCAACAACGAAGCTAGAGTTTGAGGGGAGAGAGAGGGGCTAGGGTTTCTCTGAGATCTAATGGATTTGGGGTTGGTTTCGGGTAAAAGAATATATATATATATAAGCAGTTAAACCCAAAATAAAACCGAACAGACCCACAAACTAAAAGAAAAAACCCAAAATCAGCCCGTCAGTCGACTCATAGGTCGGCTCATCAGTCGACTCATAAGTCGACAGATAAGTCGACTGAGCAGATAGATTTCCAGATACGTGCATGTTTTTGTTGGACCCAGGGGGGGGGGGGGGGTTGATTAGGGTCTTAAGGTTATAAATGTGCAATAAAAATAAGGCAAGCAATACACCACAAAAATGAACAACAAATGTGAGGAGATAAAGTGAGAAATCGTTATGCAAGTGACGCGCGGAGTGTTAACGAGGTTCGGTCCGCTGACCTACGTCCCCGCTCCCAACTCTCGAGGAGAAATCCACTACACAACCCGGTTTAGAAGCCGGAACTTCTTCTACACAATGATCTCCACAAGATCTCACAACTACACAGTTGATCACCATAAGATCACACTCCCACACAGTTAATCTTCACAAGATCAAGCTCTCAACAGTAGCAAAGGTGTAAAAACCCTCTCTTTACAATGTCCCTATGGCAAGGAGAAAGATTACACAGAAGCTAGGATGTGAACACAGGAAAACACAGAAAACAGGTTTGAAATTTTTAGCTCTCAGTAAACGAAAATCTCTGGTTTTTCAATGGCTTGGGACACTTAAGGAAGAAGAAGTATATGGGGTTTAAATAGGAGAAAATACAGCTGTTTAAACCCATATCCTAATTCCCCAAATCCAGGAAAAATCGACGCAGAAATCTGTACCAAATGACCGTTTGAAAATAAGCGGCGGTCGACCGTACGATTCTCGTGGTCGACCGCGAGCCAGCTCAGAAATGAAGAAATTTTCCAGAGAGTTCTGCGGTCGACCGTGGCGGTCGACCATGGAAATTTCGAGCTCACGGTCGACCGTGATGGTCGACCATGAATGTTTCTGCTACCCACTGACGAATGAACTCAGGCGCGGTCGACCGCAATCTGATACATACGAAAACACTAATTTTAACATTCTTAAGAATTCTGTAAAATATTTAATTGACTTCCAAAAATTGCGAAACTTTGTAAAATATTTTTAACACTAAAAACAAATTGTTTGGGAAATAAATTTTGCGAATAAGTCCTCATACTTGTGAAAAATGATATTTTGTGAAAATGCTCAAAACTATAAGTATGAAAACATGTGTGTGATATCCCAATAGCTTCAAATAAAATCTAAACTACTTGCCTACATTCTAGCACTAGAGAGAAAATAAAAACTAGCTAATATCCTCACGTAGAATACAATTCTTTGAGTCTTGATATAGCTTGTGTTTGATAAAGCTTCTTATAGCATTTGGTGTTCTTGAATAAACGTTGCTTCATCACTATGCCTCCTCCTCCTTTGGATATCATCGTTGTAGCGCATATTCCATCCAATCCTCCATGTATGGCACTTACATGCTTGACATATATATTGACTACATTGTCACTCAACAAGCAATTAGTACCGATGATGGTGGTTGTAAAACATCATCAAAACATAATGGCTAATAATCTCTTCTTTTTTGATGATGACAACCAACCATTATATAGGAGTAAAATAAATATAGCTTATAGATAGTAGCTCCCCCTACCAACCATTATATAGGAGTAAAATAAATATAGCTTATAGATAGTAGCTCCCCCTATCTATGAGCTCCCCCTTACTATGTGAAATAAATATAGCTTATAGATAGTAGCTCCCCCTATCTATGAGCTCCCCCTTACTATGTACACAAATGAAGAGATTTCTCTCCCCCTTTGTCACCATCAAAATAGGGTAAAAAAAACAAAAATGCATGTGAAATGCAACTAAACAAGCAAGCAAATAGAACTTTCACATAGTGTATAAGCCCAAACCATTTTTTATGCGACAAAAATTATCTTCACCAAGAGGCTTGGTAAAGATATCCGCTAATTGAGATTTTGTGTCAACAAACACAAGAGATACATCTTGTCTCTCTACATGATCGAGTAAGAAATGATGGCGTACATCAATATGCTTGGTTCTAGAATGCAAAACCAAATTTTTTGAAATATTGATAGCACTAGTGTTATCACAAAAGATTTTTATATTTTGAAAATTCAAATCATAGTCAACTAAGCTTTGTTTCATCCATAAAACTTGTGCACAACATAAGCCGGTGGTAATGTATTCCTCTTCTGTAGTGGACAATGCAACATAATTTTGTTTCTTAGAAGCTCAAGAAACAAGAGAATTTCCTAAGAATTGGTATGTTCCACTCGTACTCTTGCGATCTACCTTATATCCGGTAAAATCGGCATCATAAAAACCATATAAATCAAAAGAGGTGCTCTTTGGATAAAACAAACCAAGATTAATTATTCCATGAACATATTTAATAATTCTCTTAACGGCAATCAAATGAGATGCTTTAGGAGAAGCTTGAAAACGTGCACATGCACACACACTAAACATGATATCGGGTCTACTAGCGGTGAGATAAAGAAGACTACCTATCATACCTCGGTATAGTTTTTAGTCAACATCCTCACCACTATCATCCGCATCAAGCTTGATACTTGTACTCATGGGAGTTGGTGCAAGCTTAGAGTTCTCCAAATTAAATTTCTTTACTAATTCTCTAGCATACTTGCTTTGAGAAATGAATATCCCATCTTTAGTTTGCTTGACTTGAAGCCCGAGAAAGAATGTGAGCTCTCCCATCATGCTCATCTCAAAGTGATCTTGCATAACTTTAGAAAAATCCTTGCTAAGAGATTCATTAGTATCACCAAAAATAATATCATCAACATATATTTGCACTAAAATGAAATCATTTTTCCTTTTTCTCACAAAAAGAGTATTATCAATTTTTCCTTTAGAGAAACCATTTTCAAGAAGAAAACTAGAGAGGCGAGCATACCAAGCTCTAGGAGCTTGTTTCAACCTATATAAAGCTTTTTGAACCCGGTAAACATGATTAGGAAAAGCATGATCTATAAAACCGGGGGGTTGTTCAACATATACTTCCTCTTCTATAAAACCATTTAAAAAGGCACTTTTAACATCCATTTGAAACAAATTGAAATCTTTAAAGCTAGCAAATACCAAAAACATCCTAATCGATTCTAACCTTGTAACCGGTGCAAAGGTTTCATCATAGTCTATGCCCTCCTCTTGATTGTATCATTGGGCAACCAAACGAGCTTTATTTCTAGTAACAATGCCATGTTCATCAAGTTTGTTTCTAAAAACACATTTTAAAAACACATTTTGTTCCAATTATACTAGCATTGTTAGGTCTAGGAACTAGTTTCCAAACATCATTTCTTTGAAAATTGTTTAGTTCATCATGCATAGCTAAAACCCAAATTCATCATTTAAAGCATCATTAACCTTCTTAGGTTCTAATTAAGATAGAAAAGCAACATTACCACACTAACTCAAAGCCTTTGAGCGAGTAACAACCCCTTGTAAAGGACTCCCAATAATTTACTCCTTTGGATGATTTGATACGAATTTCCATGCTTTGGGGAGTTCTTCTTGTACATGAGTGTTGGTGCTTTCCACATCTTTTTGCGATTCTATTGAGGGTGTATTTATAGGTTGAAAAAGTTCCAATCCTCCCTCAACATCATCATCATCTTTCCTAGGCAAAATAACTTATGAACCAATATTAGTCTCATCAAAAATAATGTTTATAGATTCTTTATAAACAAGAGTTTGTTTGTTGAAGACCCTATAAGCCTTACTTCGAGGTGCATACCCTAAAAAAATACCAACATCAATTTTTGAATCAAATTTATCATGGTGATCTTTTGTATTTAAAATAAAACATTTATAACCAAAGATACAAAAATAACCAATAAATAGAGTTTTTTCATAGAATAGTTCATAAGGAGTTTTCTTAATCTTTGGTCTAATCAAAACACGATTTAAAACAGGAAAAGCCGTATTGACGGCTTCCGCCCAAAAGTATTTAGGCAAATTAAAAGAGTTTAACATAGTTTGTGCCATCTCTTATATGGTTCGATTTTTTCATTCAATAACACCATTTTGTTATGGTGTTCTCGGAGCGGAAAACATATGAGTTATACCATGATGTGCACAAAAATCATAAAAAGAAATATTTTGAAATTCACCACCATGATCACTTCTTATTTTAACAACTTTCAAATCTTTTTCATTTTTAATTCTCTTAACATGATTTGAAAACTCATCAAAACATTCATCTTTACTAGCAAGAAAGATTGTCCATGTAAAATGAAAAAAAATCATCAATGATAACAAAAACATAGTGTTTGCCTCCAAGAGAGGTAACACGCATAGGACCAAATAAATCAAGATGAAGTAATTACAAAGGTTTAGAAGTTGATACCTCATTGATGGATTTGAAGGTAGACTTAGTTTGTTTACCTTTAGCACAATCTTCGCATATGGTATATTTGATGAAATGCAAGTTTGGTAACCCTTTAACAAGATTCCTCTTGGAAAATTTGGATATCAATTCAATGTTTGCATGTCCAAGCCTTTTATGCCAAATCCAAGGGTTTTCATCAATTGCCACAAGGCACTTCACATCTTGATTCACTAATTCATTCATTTCAAAAATGTACACATTAGATTTACGATTAGCAACAAAAACAATTTTTCCATTCATACTAATAATGTATTTGTCCGGTTTAAAAGAAATATCAAAACCTTTATCACTTAATTGGCTAATGCTAAGAAGATTATGATTCAAGCCATTAACTAAATAAACATCTTCTATAACGGGAGAGGGTATCTTACCAATATATCCAATACCAATGATTTTACTTTTCTCTCCACCACCGAAGGAGACGCTATCTCCTTTAATCCTTGATAGGGTTGCAAATAGCTCTTTGTTGCCCGTCATATGATGAGAGCAACCACTATCAAGGTATCACATCTCTCTACATCGTTGCTGTGATGTTCCCTACAAGAGATGAAGGTGTAGTAACTTTAGGTATCCAAATCTTGGGTCCTTGGTGGTTAGTAAGCTTGGTACCTTTGGGTACCCATGTTATGCCATAAAAATCATGATTATCTTTGATCCTACAATGAGTAAAAATATGACCACGTTTCATACAATATGTGCACACAAAATTTCTCTTGTGTGTAGGAGCATAAGATCTATGAAATCTATTTCTACCATGGTGATGATGATTAGCATAAGCATGAGTGGGTCTAATCCTACCACTCTCAATTTCTAGTCTTCCAATCTTGGATCTTAATTGTTTGTTTTCAAAATCAAGATCCCATAGCAATTCATCTTTTAATGCAAGAGAGCTTTGTAGTTGTTCTAGTTGGGCATCACAAGAAGCATACAACTTTTTAAAAGAAGAAAATTCTTTTGATATCCTTTTAAACTCAACATTCAATTCTTCTAAAACCGTAGCTAGATCACATTGCATATAAAAGGATTTACTTTTGGTGTCGGAAACTACCGCCTTTTCATAGGCCATGAAGCAAATGTTGGGATCATGAAGAGCAAGTTTAGCTCCTTCTTCATTGCTATCCGAATCACTTGGTTCGGATTCTTCCCATCCGGCATACATGGCTTTCTTCTTCTTGTACTTCATGTATTTCTCCTTAAGTTTGGGGCAATCCTTGGTGATATGACCTGGTTCATTGCATTCAAAACATTTTCCTATAGGTGAAGAAAATTTGTTGTTAGATTAGGGATTGAACTTCTTGTTCATTTTAATGAGTCTAGAAATTCTTCTAGAGAGGTGAGCCACTTCTCTAGAAAAATCAACTTCACTCTCCGACGATGATGATGAGGAGTTATCACTATCTCCTTTGAGAGCAAGGGTCTTCATCTTTGGTGATGGCTCCTCAACTTCCCGTAGGGGCAATTCCTCTTTCTCCTTTCCCTTGAGCTTTTTCTCATGAACCTTAAGCTTGCCGATGAGGCCATCAAGAGCTAAGGTGGTGAGATCATGAGCTTCCTCTATGGCCGTAGCTTTGGGTTCCCATATAGGAGTCAATGAACGAAGGATCTTGTAGTTCGTCTCTTGGATAGTTAATTTCTTATCAAGACCATGTAATTCATTGATTATGTTAGTGAAGCGAGAAAACATAGCATCAATGGATTCATTAGGAAGCATATTAAATAACTCATATTCATGCATAAGCCCACTAATTTTGGATTCCTTAACTTGGGGGTTCCTTCATGTGTAATACACAATTTTACCCATATTTCGTATGCGGTTGCACACGTGGAAACCCTATTATACTCATTGGGGGAAAGATCGCAAATTAAGGCATTCGTAGCCTTTGTATTGAGATTGACTTGGTGCCTTTCTCCATCGGTCATAGTCCCGACTTTGGGCTTTTCTACATATTTTTTCTCTATGAGTTCTAGGATGTCAAGATCAATGCAACTAAGGTAAATCCTCATCCTAGCCTTCCAATAAGCAAAATTACTACCGGTGAAAAGTGGTGGTCTACTGGTGGATTGTTCCATGCATATTCATTGAAGCCTCCATAAGATCTTTTCTCTAAGATGGTTAGACCAAAAACTAATATAGAGACCAAGCTCTGATACCAATTGTTGGACCCTAGATGGGGGGGGGGTGATTAGGGTCTTAAGGCTATAAATGTGTAATAAAAATAAGGCAAGCAATACACCACAAAAATGAACAACAAATGTAAAGGAGATAGAGTGAGAAATCGTTATCCAAGTGACACGCGATGTGTTAACGAGGTTCTGCCCGCTGACCTACGTCCCCGCTCCCTACTCTCGAGGAGAAATCCACTACACAACCCAGTTTGGAAGCCAGAACTTCTTCTACACAACGATCTCCACAAGATCTCACAACTACACAGTTGATCACCACAAGATCACACTCCCACACAGTTGATCTTCACAAGATCAAGCTCTCAACAGTAGCAATGGTGTAAAAACTATCTCTTTACAATGTCCCTATGGTAAGGAGAAAGATTATATAGAAGCTGGGATGTGAACACAGGAAAACACAGAAAACATGTTTGAAATTTTTAGCTCTCAGTAAAAGAAAATCTCTTGTTTTTCAATGGCTTGGGACACTTGAGGAAGAAGTAGTATAGGGGGATTAAATAGGAGAAAATATAGCTATTTAAACCCATACCCTAATCCCCCAAATCCAGGAAAAATTGATGCAGAAATATGTACCAAATGACCGTTTGAAAATAAGCGGCGGTCGACCGTACGATTCTCGTGGGTCGACCGTACAATTCTCGCGGTCGATCGCGAGCCAGCTCAGAAATGAAGAAATTTTCCAGAGAGTTCTACGGTCGACCATAGCGATCGACCGTGGAAATTTCGAGCTCACGATCGACCGCGACGGTCGATCCTGAATGTTTCTGCTGCCCACTGACGAATGAACTCAGGCGCGGTCGACCGTGGCGGTCGACCGCAATCTGATACATACAAAAACACTAATTTTGACATTCTTAAGAATTCTGTAAAATATTTAATTGACTTCTAAAAATTGTAAAACTTTATAAAATATTTTTAACACTAAAACAAATTGTTTGGAAAATGAATTTTGCGAATAAGTCCTCATACTTATGAAAAATGATATTTTGTGAAAACGCTCAAAACTATAAGTATGAAAACATGTGTATGATATCCCAATAGCTTCAAATAAAATCTAAACTACTTACCTACATTCTAGCACTAGAGAGAAAATAAAAACTAGCTAATATCCTTACGTAGAATATAATTCTTTGAGTCTTGATATAGCTTGTGTTTGATGAAGCTTCTTATAGCATTTGGTGTTCTTGAATAAACGTTGCTTCATCACTATGCCTCCTCCTCCTTTGGATATCATCGTTGTAGCACATATTCCATCCAATCCTCCATGTATGGCACTTACATGCTTGATATATATATTGACTACATTGTCACTCAACAAGCAATTAGAACCGATGATGGTGGTTGTAAAACATTATCAAAACATAAGGGCTAACAGTTTTTGCTAATTCGCCAAAACCAATGCACAAAACTCTATAAAAATACACTCATATATCTCTAATGACTTGTTATCAAGTATATCTATGACCTCAAGTCATTTACCATAATAGAATTATTTATCATTAATAATTCACATATCTTCATAACAAAAAATATGGGGTTTTACATTCTTTCCCCTTAAAAGAATTTCGTCCTCAAAATTCAGAAATTATACTTAAACAAATACTATTACTCTAGATAAGCATATCGCGATATTTATATTTAACAATCCAGGATGACTATATTCCCACTCAACCCTTAATCAAATAGAACTAGTACGTCGGGTGAAAAATCCAAATAAGGAACCCCCCATATATATACCATGTGTTCCAAAAGATTAAGAATTAAGCGAAAATATCCTCATTCTAGCGTTAAATCTAAATATAATCACACAAATAATCATACACATAAATCAATCCACTTCCTCAATAGGTGCAGGATGTAGCGCTACATAGCATCTTCGCGCTCTCGAAAATCATCTTTGATGTCTATATTTAACCATCTGAAATGTAAATACCCCCACTTAACCCCTAACTAAATGGAACAAGTACATCGAGTGAAAAATCCAAACAAGGAACCCCTCATATATATATCATATGTTCCAAGTACTTAGGAGTTAAGTGTTAATACCCTCATTTTAGTGTTAAGTATAAACATCGCCATACATGAAACTATAAGTCATATATAAGTCATACCAAAAATTTAATTTACCTGCTCAAACATATATGGGTAGTCACGATGCATGTCCTCTTCGCGTTCCCAAGAAATCTCCTCAACGCCTCTTCGGTTCCACTGAACTTTCACCAAAGGAATTACCTTGTTTCTAAGCCTATTGTCCTCTCTGGTAAGTATACAAACCGAAATCTTAATAGTAGTCAAATCCTCCTGAAGCTCTATCTCTGGTGCATCCAACACTCTCTGTTGCTCCTTATCATGTAAGTGCTTCTTGAGCATAGAAACATGAAATACATTATGAATACTAGACATCGATGCTAGAAGATCTAGTCTATATGACACAGCTCCAATGCGCTCCAAAATCCGGAAAGGTCCAATATACCTTGGTGCAAGCTTTCCTCGTCTTCCGAATCGCTGAACGCCTTTCATAGGTGTTACCTTCAGCATAATAGAATCTCCAACCTGAAACTCTAAGGGTCTTCGTCTCTTATCTGCATAGCTCTTTTGCCGACTCTGAGCGGCTAAAATCCTCTCTCTGATCAATGCTACCTTCTCAGTAGTCTGTCTCACAAGCTCTGGCCTAAGCATTAAGCTATCCTCCGGCTCTGCCTAACATATCGGTGATCTACAAGGTCTCCCGTACAATGCCTCATATGGGGCCATACCGATCGTCGCTTGATAACTATTGTTATAAGTTAACTCTATCAGTGGAACATGATCCTCCCAGCTACCTTGGAAGTCAATGACACAAGCCCGCAACATGTCCTCCAATACCTAATTTCCCCTCTCCGTCTGACCATCCGTCTGTGGGTAAAATACACTGCTGTAAGATAGTCTGCTGCCAAACGAATCTTGGAAACTCCTCCAAAAATGCAAAGTGAACACTGAACCTCGATCCGACACAATCATATCAGGAACTCCATGAAGTCG